>NC_134713.1:79932723-80235753 GCF_049634645.1 Pelodiscus sinensis | reverse complement strand
AGATTCAGATGCCTAAGGCTTTGGCCACCCTTCTTTGGTTTTAGTCTTCCTCCCCTTCCCAAGGGTTGAAAACAGTTCCTGGGATATCTCTGCAAATGTAGGGGGAGATCACTTTCTGGGTGAAACTGCCCTAGTTTGGTGATCCTCTCTGCTTCTTACCCTTCTGAGGGAAGAAGACTACTAAATCCAGGAAAGTCCTTCCCAATAAGTACAGGATATGGAAGGTGGGGAAACACTCCTTCTTGTACCCTGGTGATCTTTCCCTGCACTTCTATTTTTATAGTTATGCTGGTGTAGTAACCAACAGTCCCATGGACACAGAGGGCCTCCGTGCATTTGGCTTGCTTTAGTTGGCTGGGCTTCACTAATTTCCCCAAAATCAGAGCAATAGCACTCCCAGAATCCATAAGTGCCATCCATTCTACCCCATCTACCTTCACTGATGTGGGGTAACTGTGAACCACCCCCCTACTAGGTTGAATAGGGTGCATGGATCACCCGAGTCCCCAAGATTGCATTGGATAGGCTCCTCGAGGTTGGGGCACTGAGCTGTGTGGCCTAATTCTCCACACCCATAGCACCTGTAGCTGCCCCCTGGCTCCATGGAGCAAGGGGTTTCTCCTCAGAGTTAGCCTCTCTCCTATCCCCCTTGTTCTCCAGTGGCTTTCAGCCCTCTCCCCCTCTTTTCCCTTGTCTAGGGTTTCCTGGGTGCTTGGTCACTTGAACACCATGAGTCCTCATTGAAGTCCTGCCTCACCAAATGCCTTCTCTAAGTAGGCAAGTCAACTTCCTGGCTGTCACTCGTCTCTCCACCAATGTGTTTGTCTTGTTATAGGTGGTTGGGTCACGCTGGCCTACCCAAGTGCAAAGGACTGGTGGCAACTTCCGCATGAATTGGTCAATGACCAGTGCCTCCTCTGAGCAATTCACATCAGGTCACAGCCATTTTTGTGCAAGGTGAATCAGGTCAAACATCTGGGACCTCAGTGATTTATTCTCTTGGTATTTCCACTCATGAAACCTCTGGACCTGTACTTCTGCTGTCACCCTTGATAGGCCCAGGATCTCTTCTTTTAGCCGGGGATAATTAGCTGAAGCAAATCATAGTAGGCCTTTTGGGCCTCACCACAGAGAAATGGGGCAAGTATGCTGGCCCATTGTTTCTGGGGCCAGGCCTCCCACTGAGCAGCTCTCTTGAGTGTGAGGAGATATGCCTCTATGTCATCCTCCGATGTCATCTTTGGTAGACAGCCTGTGGCCCTCAAGGTTTGGGTCCCTGGAGCCCAGTAATGGTCTTTATCTTGTCTACCACCTCTTGGAGTAGGGCTCTGTCAGAGGCTGCTTGAATAGCTGATTGATCTCCTACTGTAAGCGTCACCTTTTGTACTGCCAACTCCTGTACCTGTGAGACCTCTTGCTGGGCTGCCATTCACTGCACCAGTGCTTTCGCTCAGTTCTCCTTTGAGAGCCTATAACCCAATTAAGCAGGAGAATAAAAAAACAACACAAACACATTTTTGTGTTGTGGGTTTTTTTGGATGGCAGGGGGTTTGTTTGTTTTTCCTTCACTCTCTTTCTTCCACCACACTGCAAATGATCCCACTTTGACACCAGTTGTGACAAAGCTCCAGCTATTCCCCATGGATCTTGTGCTTCTTGTAGCAAAATGCAGGACAATGTAGCACTTTAAAGACTAACAAGATGGTTTATTAGATGATGAGCTTTCGTGGGCCAGACCCACTTCCTCAGATCAAAAGGAAGTGGGTCTGGCCCACGAAAGCTCATCATCTAATAAACCATCTTGTTAGTCTTTAAAGTGCTACATTGTCCTGCATTTTGCTTCAACTACCCCAGACTAACACAGCTACATTTCTATCTCTGTGCTTCTTGTAGATAGTGTTAGCCTCAGAGACTTGCTGTGGTCCTCCATGCACCCTCTTTCTCCTTACTAAAGGCAGGAACTGCAGCTGATAGAGTCATACTCATCACAGACTAGTTCATAAATTTGGGGTAAAATCCCCTCTGGAGTCCTGATCTCCCTTGGGACACAGTTTGAGATGTTGTGAGGAGGTTGGGGGGAACCCAGATTGTCCCACTACTCTGGGTTCTGGCCCAGGGACCTTAAGGCAGTGGCAACAGGCAGGGTTACTGCCACACTCTGTCCGGCAGCTTTTCCCTGGGCCATTTCCCCCAAATAATCCCTCCCTGTACCTTTCCTTTGGTACCCACTCATCAGTCCTCTGCTCACACCCATACAACTCCTGCACACAGCACTTCCTCCTGTCTTTTGCTCTTTTTCTTCCCCCTTCCTGGCCTAGGGGGAGCCCTTTAAAAGCAGCGCCACAGGGCTGAATTGGCTGCATGTGTCTAATCAGACTGTAGCTTCTAGCAAACTCTAATTGACCCCAAGTGCCTGCCTGATTATACTGCAGATTAAGTTTTAGGCCTTTAGATGTGTTTTCATTGTATTTGCTTGTAAACTTTTCTAACTTTATTCCTTTTACTTGGCATCACTTAATCTATGTCCTATTGCTTCAGGAATGTGTTTTATTTGTACTATAAATCAACTCAGTGCTGCATTTAATTAAATAATATATTTGCCCCCAGTGTATTTACACAAGACATTGTAGAGGACACGTTTTGGGGGAAATTCAGGACTGGGAGTCCATTGGGATCACTTTGCTAGTTGTATCCAATGCTGGTGGAATCCAGAATGGGGCTGTAGACAGGCTGCTGGGATTGGAACTGCTGAAGCAAAGCTGTCTAGCTCTGCACAGATGCACAGGGTGTGACCTACATGCCCATAGGCTGGTTCTGAGTATCCTAGGTTGGGACTTATTTCAGTGAAGCACTGTGAGGCATCCAGAGTTGCAGGGCAAGTGGTGACAAAACCCCTTACTGGTCTGGACTGCCCCCAAGCCCTCGTCACAGACAGTAACTAATTTAAGACCTCCCACCAACTGAATAACACTAGAGAACAGAACATGCCTTAGATCTATATGGGAGGAGAGAACCACTGCCAAGAAAGACTTTGTAATAAGAATCTGTTTTCAATTTGGAAACTAATTGTCTGCCTTCCTTGGTGTGTGGTTAAATCATCTAGCTGAAATTTTTAGTCTATCATGAGCCAAATCTGCAATTTCATGTTAGGTTTCATCTACTGAAAGAAGCAATATAAATAGTATTAATGATAGCCCTGTATAGCCATAGTATGAAGGATTTTCCTCTCCAGTAGCTATTATGGAGAACAAATATTTGCAAAAGCAAACCTCAGTAACAGTGTGCATAAAAACTGTAAAGGCAGCTAAGTTTTCCTTTTATGTTTCATTTCTGCCAATGAGCCAGCTCCCATGTACTGGGGTAGGGCTAGCCTAAGGTCTAAATCTTGCCTTTCTATTGTCAATATCATGTCAGATACCATTATCAATTTAAAATAAGCAGCTAATTTGACAGAATAAAAGACTACATTCGGTATCTTTAAGAGGGCAATAGAAGAGAAGGGCAGTTCTCTTATGTCTCTTACTGTCCACTGAGAACGTTTAATGTAATGGCATCTACGTCTAGACTACATGCCTCTGGCAACAGAGGCATGTAGATGAGGCTACCAGGCATAGGAAAATGAAGCGGCGATTTAAATAATCGCCGCTTCATTTAAATTTACATGGCTGCCGTGCTGAGCCGATCAGCTGTGTGTCGGCTCAGCGCGGTAGTCTGGACGCGAGGGTGTCGACATCAAAGGCATTTGTCGGCCACCCAGGTAAACCTCATTCCAGGAGGCATACCTGGGTGGTCGACAAATACCTTTGATGTCGACACCCGCGCGTCCAGACTACCGCGCTGAGCTGACACACAGCTGATCGGCTCAGCGTGGCAGCCATGTAAATTTAAATGAAGCGGCAATTCTTTAAATCGCCGCTTCATTTTCCTATGCCTGGTAGCCACATCTACATGCCTCTGTCGGCAGAGGCATGTAGTCTAGACGTAGCTTAGGCAATAGACATGAGACATGAGAATCTATGGGTAGGACAATGGAAAGTAAAGCATAGATAGGAACAGAAGATGATCCCTATTTCAGGGTAACTCCGGAAAATAAGAGAAAACTGTGTAAAGCAATTCTAGTTCTAAGCTAAGTCAATACAATTCACTAAAAAGATGAAGTCTGATTTTGCACTACATTGCATCTTGTGTAGTCATTTATATAAGTGCAAAGTGGGTGTGAAATGTTGCAATTCTGATCTGTTAGCAATTTATAACGGCTTTACAAGATGTAAATCATAGAATTGTAGGACTGGAAGGGACCTTGAGAGGTCTTCTAATCCAGTCTTCTGTACTCATGGTAGGATTAAGTATTATGTAGACTAGAGTATCCTTGACAGAAATATATCTAACCTGCTCTTTAAAATCAATGACAGAGGTTCCACAACCTCCCTAGGTAATTTATTCAAGGTCTTAACCACTCTGATAGGAATTCCTACCATTTAACCTAAACTTGCTACAATTTAAGCCCATTGCTTCTTGTTCTATCCTCAGAGGTTAAAAAGAACAATTTTTCACCCATCTGCTTGTAACAATCTTTTATTTCCTTGAAAATTGTTCCCTCCTCAGTCTTCTTTACTCCAGACTAAACAAACACAGTTTTTTCAATCTTCCCTCATAATTCATGTTTTCTAGATCTTTAATCATTTTTGTTGCTCTTCTCCAGACTTTCTCCAATTTGTCTACATCTTCCTGAAATGTAGTGCCCAAGATTGGACACAGTATTCCAACTGAGGCTATATCAATGCAGAGTAGAGCAGAAAAATTCTTGTGTCTTGCTTACACCACTCCTGCTAATACAGCCCAGACTGATGTTTGCTTTTTTTCTTGCAACAGTGTTACACTGTTGACTCATATTTATCTTATGTTCCATGTAACCCCCAGGTCACTTTCTTCAATACTTCTTCCAAGGCAGTCATTTCCTATGTTGTAAGTGTGCAACAGATTGTTCCTCCCTAAATGGAATACTTTGTCATTGTCATTTTCGAGTTTTATCCTTTTTACTCTAAACCATTTGTCCAGTTTGTCCAGATCATTTTTTATATTAATCCTATCTTCTAAAGCACTCACAACTCCTACCAGATTGGTATTGTCCACAAACTTAAGTGAACTCTCTGTGTCATTATCTAAAACATGGATGAACTAAAGCATAAATGACAGACAGATGATTCAAGGCCAAAAGCCAACCCTGTGATATTTTGAATGAAAATAGGGCACACCTCTGTCTCCATGAAAATCACCTCAGGTATTGACCTTTCAAATCTAAGCCAAACAAAGGAAAAATAAAATATATTCTGGGAACTTCTATTATTTTTTAATAATCTTCCTTTCCACTATACCCAACAATGAATATAATCCATCCACATATGGCTATTGAATATTGCTGAGTCTTCTTGCTTCAGTCTTTTAATAAAGGGACCACAAGCAGCTAATAGGACTGCACAGCTATAATAAAGTAAAGAGGTTCATGATCACAAAGGAGCTCTTTCTATGCATTTGTCTTTTAAAGCTAATAACCAATTTTGGGGTTTTGAGGATGTGGATGTTTTACGATTAACTATGTTTACCATGAACACTGGTATATTGTATGTAAATTAAAAGAGTAATTGATGCACACACGTGCCATATAGGCCTTTGTTTAGGCATGTAATCCTGTTCTGGGGGTACAGCAGCTACGTAAGAAACAGGAGAAAGATACCGCAGTACCTGATGATGCCAGCACTGCCTAAGTCCAGTATACAGGCAAGAACTGCAGGCAAATTAGCAAGCCCTTCAGATGCCAGTCCAACTGAACTACCATATTTACAATAATTCCTCATATGGGGAAGAGGAGAGGGTCTTTTAAATATCACTATATAAACGATTCTGAAAAAGTCTTTGTATTTAGGCCAAATATCCTAATCCTCTGTTCATATACAAGTATTTGTGGAATGTAGCACAGCTTTCAACTAATCAGAAAGCCAGCACTAGACCCTTTAAGTTCCATGCTGGAAATGTTATGGGGTCCTGGAAGGCTTCTCCATTCATTAAGTGCCACTGAGGGAGAAGGATCTTCACCACAATTCCACCTAGAACATTGTTGGAGGCAGGCAAGGAGATGGGCCACAAAAGCCACAATCACACAGTCTCAGTGGCCCTAACAACACCTGCAAATGGTTCAGAGGGAATCTTTGCCACAAAGGTAAATGGGGGGAAGGTACACTGCCTCAGACCCTAAGACAAGGTTGGTTTTTCTATTGGGACCTCTGTAGTGAAAGTCCTTCTGTACTTTATATTCTTATTTATGTCATTTTAGAGATTTTGTATTTGCATTAGTATTTATTTTATTCATTATCTTATTTGATCACTGTAATTAATGTTTAAAACATGTTTCTATACAGAAGCAATTATTTCTTTTCTATAAAATTGTTATATGTATAATGTCCAATTTCAATATAAAAAACCCCTATATAGGTATTCCCGGCTATGGTCACACATTCAAGAGTTTGTAGGAAAGTCAGAATATAAACTATACAAGAGTACATCTAATTTCTTCATCTCTCTCTTGATTTTAACATAGAATCTCCATATGGCACATCGGGAATTATTACTTTCTTGAATAACAATATAGTATAGCTGGGGCATGCTGCCGTCCCCACAGGTAAATATTGGCGAAGGTGACTGAATACCTTACAAACCACACTCTGTGATTGTCATCTAGCTCTTGTTCAGAGGAACTTCAATCTACAGGCCTGATCCAAACCCCAAGGAAACCAATGGAAATATTCTCATTGACTTCAGTGGACTTTTGAATCAGGTGCTGAATGTGTGAAATGATAACTCTCCTCTTCTTCAAAACCCTCCTTATAAACAAGTTTTTCATAAAGTCTGAGAATCAATCATTCTCTGTCAGCTTATCTTCTCCATTTGTACCTCACATTTACCTTAAGGATCTGTATGTTTCTGAGCCTTCAGCATATGGCCATTCAGATGGATGGGCAGTGCTAGAGAGGGGAGAAAGAAATGGATGTTGTCATCTTCATGAGGAGAGGACAAGAAAAAAAGACTGAAGGAAAAGGAAGTAAAACCCTACCTAAGTTCAAGTGTATTGGGTTATGTGCGTATTTTGATGGGGTTGTGTAATGCTCTCTGAGGAAACCTGGTGGTTGCAATACTTGCTTGTCTCTAATATTAGCTGAACCTGAGCTTAAAATGCATATACAAAGAAATTTTATTCTGATTTTTTTTTTCATTTCAGAAATGCCAAGAAGGATTTTATCAAACTGCTTCAGGAAACTGTTTGCATTGTAACTGTAATGGCAATGCAAACAAGTGTCTCGATGGATCTGGAATCTGTGTGGTAAGTCATCTGCACCATCCTCGCCTCTCTGTTGGTCCCCCATTTCATGGATGCCTTCCATTTCACTGTAAACCTGAATTATATTTTCATTGAGAAGGCAAAGACTTAGCAAAGTCTCCTTTCTTTATCTTGGATAAGTCACCCCAGGAATGAAATACGTTTAAGGAAAACCCAAGCTACTGCAGGTTATGGTGCTGGTAAATGAAAAGTGAAGTGCCCATGAAAGCTCATAGTACCATCTACATGTTTTGTTAATCTTTAAAGTGCTACCAGACTATTTGTTGTTTTTTAAATTTTTCCTGTTACAGACTAACTCAGGGTACGTCTACACTACAACGTTAATTCGAACTAACTTAATTCGAATTAGTTAATTTGAACTAAGTTAATTCGAACTAATGGATCCAGACTAAAAAACTAGTTCGAATTAGAGTTTTGCTAATTCGAACTAGCATGTCCACATTAAGTGGACCCTGAACCGTGCTTAAGGATGGCCGGAAGCAGTGCCGGCAGGGCATCAGAGGAGAACTTAGAGCATGGAGATGCTGTCTCAGGCTAGCCGAGGGCTGTGCTTAAAGGGTCCCAACCCCCACCCCAGACAGACAGTTCTCAGGGGTGCCCCGCTTGCAAAGCAGTCCTGGCTTGGAGTGCCCTGAGTGCCCACACTGGGCACATCACAGCACTCGGCCATCAGCCCGGCTGCACTTGCCGCAGGCTGCCATCTGAGGAGAGGGGACAATTGGGGGGCTGCAGGAGAGCTTCCACCCCCAGAAGCTCGCAGAGCTAGCCCAGTCCTCTCCATCGGGGGCTCGTACCCCATTCCTCCCTCACCTTCTTCCACTTACCCTTCCCTAGCCCCTCTTCTTGATGTACAAAATAAAGATAACGTGTCGTCCAAAATGGAATCTGTCTTTATTGAACAAAACTGGGGGAGACTGGGAAAAGGAGATGAGAGAGGGGAAGAGAGAGGGTGGGAGAGGGGAAGGCAACTAAAATGATCAGGGGTTGGGAACAGGTCCCATATGAAGAGAGGCTAAAGAGACTGGGACTTTTCAGCTTAGAAAAGAGGAGACGGAGGGGGGACAGGATAGAGGTCTCTAAAAGCATGAGTGGTGTGGAGAGGGTGCATAAAGAAAAGTTCTTCATTAGTTCCCATAATAGAAGGACTAGAGGACCCCAAACGAAAGGAATGGGTAGCAAGCTTCAAACTAGTAACAGAAAGTTGTTCTTCACAAAGCAAAGAGTCAACCTGTGGACCTCCTTGCTGCAGGAGGCTGTGAAGGCTAGAACTGGAACAGAGTTTAAAGGGAAGTGAGATCAAGTCATGGAGGTTGGGTCCATGGAGTGGTATTAGCCAGGGGGTAGGAGTGATATCCCTGCCCAAGGTTTGTGGAAGGCTGGAGAGGGATGGCACGAGACAAATGGCTTGGTCACTGTCTTCGGTCCATCCCCTCCAGGGTCCCTAGGGTTGGCCGCTGTCGGCAGACAGGCTACTGGGCTAGATGGACCTTTGGGCTGACCCAGGACGGCCATTGTAAGCTCAGGGCTCAGGGTCGGGGGTCTCAGTGGACCCCCTTGATTCTCTTGCACACGTGCTCCTGGGTGGCCAGGCTGGCAGCTCTCCTGCCCAAGCCGGCCACTTTCCTGTGCCTATTGCAGAGATCGTGGACGAGGTCCATGATGTCCGCACTAGCCCAGGTGGGTGCCCGCCTCTTGCGGTCCCAGGCAAGCTCCCGGGAGCTGCCAGCCTGGTCCCAGGAAGAGGGGGAGGGCTGGGGGGCATCGGGTGGGTGGCTCGATCCGTGCCAGGTGCAGGGTCTGCTGGCTGGGTGCTGGCAGGCTTGCACCTGGCACGGGCACCGTAGCCAGCCTGTGCCCCTATAAGGGGTCCGGGGCCGGAAGGGGGGCAGTAGAGTTTCCCTGGTGTTGGCCAGAGTGGCCACCAGGGAAACCTGGGGAGGGCTAGCCTCCCACTAGTTCGAATTAAGGGGCTACACACCCCTTAATTCGAAGTAGCTAGTTCGAACTAGGCTTAATCCTCGTGGAATGAGGATTACCTAGTTCGAACTAAGCGCTCCGTTAGTTCGAATTAAGTTCGAACTAACGGAGCGCTAGTGTAGCGCCTATGAAAGTTAGTTCGAACTAACGTCCGTTAGTTCGAACTAACTTTGTAGTGTAGACATACCCTCAGCTACCCCTCTGAAACCAATAGTCCTGTACATCAGCCTAGTTAAACTATACTGCATTAACAGAATCTTTCTTCTGAATTATATTTAAAAGGTCATGATCATGTGTGGTCATAAAAGATCTCTGGGTGCTAGGATCATTAACCACAATGTTCTGACCAAATCTGAGTGAAAGTACTTACATTCTGCCAACCCAAATTATCTCTCTAGTTTCCCAATACACAGTATTTTGCACTTCCTACCCTAAACTGATGTGAAGTGTTTGGGTGAGCCACTGAACAGTTGTCATATTTTGTCTTAAAGATGAAGTGATTTCTAGAAAGAGAATTTTAACCAGTTTCACAACACAAAAGGAGCTTCGGAATCCGTCTTGAGAAAAGCATATAAACATAATCTCATTTCATTTCCCCTTTCACTGTACTGTGTTGTATATCATACAAACAGCTTCTGATTGGAAGTGACCTCTGACTGCTTATGTGCATGTGTTATCTATAGCAGTTCTACCTCACAATTCACAGCAGCTAGCTTCCTGCTGCTTACTAATGAAGATAGGAGCTTGAAATAATACACTGAGGAAAGAATGTGCTTAAATTCCAGTGTAACATTATAGCCTGCCATATGCTCTGCCTCACTCATTATCAACTAATATGGAACACGGAGCTTAGTAATAGTAGTGGAGCACTTTAGACTTGGGACCAAAAGCCAGAGCGGTAAAACCACTATCATTATAATAGACAATCAAAGCGGAAAATATCATAGGAAGTTGAAACAGTAAAACTACCAAATACTAACAGAAGGGGGAGATTTTATATTGTATTTGTATCTAAACAATATAGCAAACATCTACTAGTTAATGTAGGGGGCTGAATCAGGATTTCTGGGTTTTATTCCTAGCTCTGCTATTGACTTTCTCTGCTACTTTTGGCAAGTCACTTAACCTCTGTATCTCTCTGTAGAATGGAAAAATAACACCAATTTACTTCTCAGGAGTGCTGTGAGTCTTAATTTGTATTTGGAAAGTACTTTGAGATCCACCAGTAAAAGACACTATTGTATAAAAATGCGCTTATGTTGAGTTGATAGGTTTTGCAGTTATATTCTGTAACAGTCAAGAGGACATGTTTCTTATCATTAATATACTATTGCAAAAAGGATCTTTACAATTTGTTCAGCAGCTAGGTAGAATAACTTATTCTGTCTTTGGCCTCATTCATAGGCTCAGGATTGGAATGACTCACCACCAGCCCTGCTTCTACTTAAATGATTGTTTTAATATTGTATATGAATTAAATAAAAAACATCGTTGATATTGCCAGATATATGAATGCATAGATCTGACTTTTAATCACTGGGATTAACACAAGAGGAAACTGGTGATAAAAAAAGTGGGGAAGGGGAGATTTTATTGACCCACCTCAGTGTAACAGGTTTGGAGAGGAAGGTGAGAATACAGTCAACTAGCAAACAGTACAAAAACCTGGAGGCATTAAATGGCTTTATTAGTTGCTGTTCTTTATTAAAAGCATGGCAGTTGCAGAAGGTAGAAAAAAAAGAGATAGTGATTGACATGCTGTATAGACAAATCTGGGAACATGTGGCCCATGAGTGTTTTTCAACCAATGGGACAACTTGGCTCACTGAACTGAGCAGCTGCTACAGAAAAATACTCGGAGCTAACTCTTCCAGGATTCCACAAATCTTTCAGGGCAGCTCAACAAGCAGATCTTGGGGGAAAGAGAATGGGGAAGTTTAGGCAAAAATGAGGAGCAAATGGAAGAAGAAAGAGATTTAATAAAAAGGGAGAGTAGAAGAGTTTGAGGGGAGGGAGGAGAACATGGGGACAGAACATGAGTTGGCTTTAAGGACTGCAGAGATATTGATGCTGTAGAGGTTTGAAGGGAGAATTAGGAGAGGCTGGTAGACTTACAGGAGATGGAAAAGAAAAGTAAATAGAGGGGAAAGGACGATGGGTTCTTGTAGGAGAGCAGTGAGAATACTTCCGGAAGAAGGAGGGAATTCATGGATTTTGGATCAGATGGGAGAGACAGTGAGGGGGAAATCAGAGGAAGTTAATGGGAGTGAGAAAACTTGGAGATGAAGAGCCTGGACCAATTCCCATTAAATAATGGACAAAGCCCTAAAAGCACCCGCTAATGACAGCTGCTGGCAAATCCAGAACAACACAGGAGGGAATCTAGCCAAAGACTATACAGGAAGAGGAGGTGTGCACAACTGGGAGCCTCATAGCAGCAGGGCCTCATGGTGTTGTGGATGCAGATTTTTGTTTCTCACATTACTCCACTGCTACTATTGGCCTGGGGGGGGGGCAAAATGTAGGGGGGTCCAGTTCTCTGCCTCCAGAAGGGTTGAAGCTGAGAGTTGAAGGGGCAGAGCCAAGGACAGTCAGTCCTGAGCACTGCCCAGAGCATGGTGCTGGCTCCTGACCCCCTACCCCCACATTCCAGCCCTCTAAGCCATGTGAAGCACCCAGCAGTACTCTACAAGGGTACTGGGCTCCAGCCACCATTTCTGTCATAGCAGAAGCAGTGGCTGGGAGCTGTGGGCCCCTTGGAGCCCCGTATTTCAAAGGCCAAGGCCCCTTCTGCCTCTCCCTCATCAGCGGGCCTGCCACTACTACTCAGGTTAGTAAACATCATGCCTGGCAATAACAGTTTGCAGAATCAGGGCTCGCTACATCAAAATAGCTTAATGTAAAAACTGAAAGGAGCTAAACAGGGGAAGAGATTCTTTATTATTGTTCCTGTTCATCCATTTACAATCAGGTAAAGGAGCCGTTGATCCAGCTAGTTTCCTGCTTCAAAGAAGTGACAGAAGTAGGGTAATTTTAGGTTGTATTAATTTTGGATTCTAAGTACACAGTACACTCATAAGTCACTGGTGTGACTAAGTTTACCCAAATGAATTTCTGAAAGGTAATTAAAATCCAGGAAAGTAGAAAAAAATTGCATTTGTCAAGTCAACTCCCAAAAAGAATTCTCCAAAATGTAGAAAAGGACTTTTTTTGTGTGTGCTAAAAAATGGTGAAAGACAACCTTGAAATTATCTTGTCATGTAGCTACATGTGTCACTGCATCATGTCAGAACATAATTATTTATCTTTTAGTTAAGATAATAGCTAATGTACAAAAACTGAATAAATAGTCTGGACTATTGTGAAAATGAAAAAAAAATGTACAGCAGAGGATGAATTGTGAAAAGCAAATTCAATAAAAATGTTTTAAGAATTCCAGACCATGCAAATCATAAAAATCATTTTGTTGATAATGGCCTCCAGTACATAAGAACCAAATGTAATTTGTATTGACTTCCATCTGAATTTGAAATCAGCTACAATTAAAATTTTATTAATGAGACCCCAAAATACAGTGTTCTTATTTTTAATTTCTACAAGCACCACAATGTTATTTTAATGTTCTCTTTTTAAATCTCCTTTCAGCCTTAAAATATAAGACAATCCTACTGTGTTTTAAAAGCTATCTGAATGTACACAGTCAGTAAAATTGGCAAACTCATTAGGTATCCAAGGACAAGGAATAATTGTTTATAGAGCATTGCTTTTATATATGTTACTATAAAACTGGTGCATAGATCAATCACTTGATCCTTTTAATTAAAACTGGACAGTTGTTCAATCTATTTCTAATATAGAAACACACCCAATTAGAAGAAAAAGCAGTCAGCATAGTATAACCTGCATTTATGATATATGGCAGTATAGATAACACAATAATGCTTCATCTCAAAAAAGTAATTTGTCAGCTGTGTCACACGCATTGGTAATGCATCTATATAATACTAGAGAGAGAAACAGAGACAGACCCATTCTCAGTGCTGACTTCAGGATTTTGCCCTTGACAAAGGTCAAAAGCTTCTTGTATGTGACCTCCTAGGTTCTGAACAAGAGGAGCGCAGTTTACAGCAGTGCTTTGTACCTTTCTGATTTGGTTACGTGTACATATCAGTTGCTACATTTACTAATTTACAGTAGCTTGACCATGGTGGGAGAGGGCATAGCTGCAAACAGAGGGAAACTTATTTCATTAGACTAAAGCTCAAGCAATTGGGCTTTATTGCAGATTAATTGCACAGGATTTGGCAGAGGTACTTTACTACCTCTCCTCAACCTGAAGCTGACCTCCTCATAAGAAACTCCTCCACTGCAAAGTAAGACTGGAATGTGCAAAAGCACCTACTACAATAAAAGGATCCTATCCATTCGTCACTTCATTTACTTTTGGTCATGAATTTGTGATGGCTACGGAAGGTCCTCTGCTCCAAAATTTTCTGAGTAGCAAATGGATGAGAAGCACTCAACCTGCAACTTGTCTTGGTTTAAATGTGGGAGTGGACTTTGGGAGGAGACTCATAGCTCCTGCTTAACAGACCAGGGCTTTCCCACAATGCTGAAACATACTAGTGCAAACATTTGAGAGAGAAGGCCATTCACCTCTGCCTGTCACATAGTTTGGCAATGACTTCAGTAGAAGAGAGCAGAGGTAGGAGAATTAAGTGGCAAGGGGAGCTCTGTGGAGCAAAGATATTTCTGGAGTGAGCTGGCAGTGACCTTTCTGAGGATATTTTTAGTAATGGAAAGTAAACATTAGTCTAGGGTCAGCTCTTTACACAGTACATGGTATACAAAGAACAGTGACGGGACATGAAGCTTTGCAGGAGTGTTGATTTGTTGATAGAAATATTACAATGTTTTGTTTTGTTTTTTGTTTTTCTAGGCAGTGTACATTTGATCCATATGCATTTAAGGTGTCTGGTGATTAGGGCAGAAAGTATTTGGTGGAACTAGAAAGACAAAAAGGGCATGGGATGGGAACTTACAGTTACTAAGATCCATTTGCCCCTTTTATGGATTCCTTAACAATAGAGCATGTTGTCGTCTGAATGATTTGTATGATCAGTGTTCGGGTTTACAGCTGACTGGAATGGTTGAAAGGGATTTGGCAGCTCTGCCTTTGAGGATAATACGTTCCATATGATAGCCAAGGCAGATCTGGAGAGTAGCCAAAAGATCTCCATCCATCCATCAAGTAATAAAGGAAAGCAACTGGGAGTTGGCCCAGTTTTGCAACTTAATGGATACTTCTGGCTTGAAGAATAACCTTGCAGCTTACAACTTGTCTTTTTCCTTCTGCACAGATGGATTTCATCTATCCAACAATAGGGGAGACAAAAGTAATACATATCTATGAGAGGCCTTGGAGGACTGCTTATGGTTCTTTTGATTGCAAGAATAGACCAGTCAGACATGGTCCTTCCCCTAATATGGGATGAAGGGTCATCAAACACTCAGATCTTTATGCAGGCCATTCCCCACACACACCTTATACAGAAGCACAAGAGTGCAGTTCTCAAACAGAGATTTTCACTTTGTTTTGATTCCTTCTTATGGCTTCAGTTCAGACAGACCTGTCCTCCAGCTGTGAATTCTAGCACCATCTCTGATGATATAGAATACAGAGAGTGAGCTTAGAGAGTTTGCATATGCAAATACCTATAGTGATACCTTTATCCTATATACCACTTTGTCAGCACTCCCAAGCAGTCTGGTGAATTGTTCCAAGTATATTCATTTGTAATAGTCAGACACTTACAAACACTTCCCATTTAATCCCTCAGTATTTTGAAGGATTCAGACCTAGCACCAGTCCTTGTTCTGCTTGGCAGAGTACCTGCCAAAGTCATTTCTGCTAGGCCTCAACTAAGTAGCCCCTTCTGTTAACATACATCACTCTTCTTTATTGAAGGACTGCCAGAGAAACACCACTGGGAAGCAGTGTGAGAGATGTCTCGATGGTTACATTGGGGACGTTGTCAGAGGAGTGCCCACATTCTGCCAGCCTTGTCCTTGCCCGTTGCCATTGGTTGCCAAGTACGTAAAACAGACTTTGTTTTATTTTATTTGTGCTGATCCTTATACTTGCTATTCTGCATTCATCTTTCAGAGCCAGGCACAATGAACCCTAGACTGGATGTCAGAGAGAGACTAAATCCCCTTCAAGTATAGAAAACCAAGAACATTTAATGTCACAGAGTTTAAGGCCTGAAGGAATCACCATTAACTATAATTTCAACTAATCCATGGCCTGCTTTTGCTTTTGGATATGAATTTCTGAAGCCTGAAGGAAAAGAGAGGTCCAGGCCAATAAGAGGAAATTTATACCAGTTATCATTCCCTGTGGTTTCAGAGATACCAATTAACCAAAAGGTGTGGCTTTTTATTAGAGAGCTTTAATAGCACATCAGTGTCATAGCAGCATTGTCATAGAAATGTCATAGAAATCAGAATTCCATTAATTATCACTGTATTCCTTCTGAATGGATAGCTACGTATGTCCCATTACAATGAGAGGATGATGTGCCCCTAAATATTTAACTGTCGGTAGAAGTTATTCTTTTTAATGCGCCAGCTAATTTCTTTGTTTCTCATTCCATTTTCAACCAGCAGATTTTAGTCCTTTTCTACACTGTATTCCTTTTCCTTCATTTCATGGTACTTCATACAGTTGTTATAGGACTGGTCTTTAACGCAGCCTCAAAGTGAGAAATTTGCATTTCATTCGGCTCAGAGGCACAGACTCAAAAAATCACAGCTGTGCCAAATCTCACACAGTCCCACAAAACACTTTCCAACTTTTATAACAGTTAGTTGCACATGAGGACTACAAGATGAATAGCTATGACTGAAAAACTACATCCCTGTCTGAATTAAAGAGAATTCCCAAGAGAGAAGAAAGGATGTTCAATTTCTTCAGAATAGTCTGAGCACCTGCATTTTACTACATTCGTGCCAGGCCAGCCAGGTGAATGAGTTCCCATGGGGAGTGTTATTTATCCATGTTTCAGGAGCTGAGACAATAGCAAGAACACGTAAGTAGAAACAGAATAGTCCAACAGCTCCTTTGTTCAATAAATGAAATTGAATTTTTTTTCATATGGCTGTTTGCCCCACAACAGCCATTTCAGCTTGCAGAGCACAATTTTTGTGTCCTTTTTCACATGTTTTGTCTGTGCCACCATAAAATAGAGATGTATTAAAGTTGTGCTGGGAGAACATGAAAATATAGTGCTAGCTCCCAGCTGAAGTAAATCAATGCAACTCCATTGGCTTCACTGAAACTACACTAATTCATACCAGCTAAAGATCTGGCCCAACCTCCCACAACGGCCCTTCTTTACTAAGGGATACCTTAAATTTAACTCCAATTTATACAAATTTGGTGCTTTACTGTAATTGCTGTAAATTATATTTACCTCAGAAACATGAAACAAAGGTTATTAGAAATATTATCTATGCTATGGGGATGATTCTTGGCATTTAAGGGCTTGTTCACATAGCAAGTTGTTGTGCATCAAGTGAATTTACAGTGCACCAGCTTGTCCTGCAATAACACCCATATAGAAATTGCTAAAGTGCAGAGAAACTCCCAGAATACAGTTGGACATATACTTTCAAGCAGACCAGCACACAACATTTTGGCACCTGAGGCGAGCAGCTCACATGACACCCCCATGCCTCCTTGCTTGGGCCAAAACTTCGAAAGGTCTCAGTTCTGCCTTCTTCCTGTTCTACTCCTCTCATGGTACCTCAGAGAGAATACATATGCATGAGCAGCAGACACAATTTTCTACACTCTGGGTCCTAGTGGCGCCCCCCTACAGTCTGGCACCTGAGGCGGCTGCCTCAGTTTGCCTCATGGTAAGGGCAGCCCTGCTTTCAAGCAGCAGAATCCTAAGCTCTACTTCAAGAGGTTCATCACACTGTACCAGAAGTGTAAGGTTATGCATTTAGGGATTAATAACAAGAATTTTAGTTATAAGCTGGGGACACATCAGTTGGAAGTAACGGAGGAGGAGAAGGACCTCGGAGTCCTGGTTGATTATAGAATGACTATGAGCTGCCATTGTGACATGGCCGTGAAAAAGGCTAATACGATCTCGGGATGTATTAGGTGAGGTATTTCCAGTAGGGATAAGGAGATGTTAGTGCCATTATACAAGGCATTGGTGAGACCCCCTTTGGAATACTGTGTGCAGTTCTGGTCTCCCATGTTTAAGAAGGATGAATTCAAACTGGAACAGGTACAAAGAAGGGCCACTAGGATGATCTGAGGAATGGAAAACCTGTCTTATGAAAGGAGACTCAAGGAGCTTGGCTTGTTTACTTTAACCAAAAGAAGGCTGAAGGGGGACATGATTGCACTTTTTAAATATATTAGAGGGATAAATACCAGGGAGGGAGAGGAATTATTTAAGTTTAATACCAACATGGACACAAGAACAAATGGATATAAGCTGGCTAGTAGGAAGTTTAGACTTGAGATTAGATGAAGGTTTCTAACCATTAGAGGAGTGAGGTTCTGGAACAGCCTTCCAAGGGAAGTAGTGGGGGCAAAAGATCTATCTGGTTTCAAGATTAAACTAGATGGGTTTATGAAGGGGATGGTTTGATGAGATAACATGATCTTGGTAACTAATTGACCATTCATTATCAGTGGGAAATAGGTCAATGGAGGGATGATAGGAGTTACTATAGAGAACTTTCTGGGTGTCTGGCTGATGAGTCTTGCCCACATGCTCAGGGTTTAGCTGATCGCCATATTTGGGGTCGAGAAGGAATTTTCCTCCAGGGTAGATTGGCAGAGGCCCTGGAGGTTTTTCGCCTTCCTCTGTATCATGAGGTACAGATCACAGCTAGAGGATTCTCTGCATCTTTGGGTCTTCAAAGTATTTGAAGGCTTTAATATCTGAGATATAGGTGAGGGGATTATTCTAGGAGGGGTGGGTGAGATTTTGTGGCCTGCACTGTGCAGGGGGTCAGACTAGATGATCATAATGGCCCCTTCTGACCTTAAAGTCTATGAGTCTATGAGTCACCTAGCACATTGGAGCCCTGGCCTCACATGATGCCTCTGGAAGTTACTGGTTTGCAAACAATAAATAATAATTATATTTATGGCATAATCTTCAGGCTCCACAACTGGGTTCAGAGAAATAATGTCCTTTTTTCTTTCTTATTTCACTTTTATTCTTACTTTATTCGTAGTAAAACGAGGCAGTGCCTCACTAGGGGTATGTCTACACTACAAAGTTAATTCGAATTAACTTTCATAGCATCTATACATGCAAACCGCTAGTTCGAACTTAATTCGAACTAGGTAGACCTCATTCTACGAGGACTAACGCCTAGTTTGAATTAAGTAGTTCAAATTAAGGGCTGTATAGCCACTTAATTCGAACTAGTTGGAGGCTAGCCCTTCCCAGCTAGCCCTTCCCAGCTTCCCAACCCGGAGGTATGCCCCCATTATGAGGCCCTGGACCGCATCCTGGGGGCTCACGAAGTGCATACCCCCCGGGTACTGATCGACCCTGGGGCAGAGGGACCCATCCTGGACATGGAGGAGGAGGACGCCGAGAGCCAGGAGCCTGCAGGGAGCCTGCCCAGGACCCAGGACCCCTGAGGCACCCCACAGAGCACATCGGCTGTGTTGTCCAAGGCCAGGGAGGGCTCCACATGTGAGTGCCATCATGCTCCCCTTATGTTTATAGGGGTTGTGGGGGGAGAGGGAGCCCAGGGACCATGCGCCTGGGCCTTGCCCACCATGGAGCAGCAGCTGGGTGTCATGCAGGGGCCCTGGCCCGTTCCCTACACGCCAACCTTGCCTTGCAGAGGGGGGCTGAGTTTCACCCACTGTCCCCCCAGGGAGAACTGATCACTGCTCTTGTTTCACCACAGCCGCAGCACCTGGGGCTGCAGGGCACACCACCCCACCTGCAACAGCCACCTGCACCCGGGCCAGCAGGCTCACCAAGAACCTGGAGGATTACCAGCGGTGGCACCTGCGGCTCCTGGAGCAGCAGCTCCGCATCCAGGAGCACTGGGTCCAGGAGGGCCTGTGGCTGCGGCTGCAGCAGCAGAGCTTGGAGGTGCTGGAGGAGCAGAGCCATGCCCTCAGAGGTCACCTCCAGACCCTGGTGGACAGGCTTCTGCCTCCTCCTGCTCCAGCCCCTGCGGCCGCCCCACCTCTCGCTCCTCCTCCCACCCCTGCTCCCTCTCCTGCTTCCTCCGCACCCCCCATCCCTACTGCCCCACCCTCCACACCCACTCCCCCCCAGCACCCCCGCACCCGCAGTGCTGTGAGATGGGAGAGCCAGCAGGACCCCCAACCCTGAGCTTTCCCTTCCCTTCCTCCCCTTCTAGCTCCCTCCTCCCAGGTTTCCCCCTCCCCTCTCCCACTCTCACTCCACCCTCCCCCACCCCAGTTATGTACAATAAAGAGATATTTTTGTTGGCAAAACAGGTGTGTTTATTTTACATTAGGAAGGGGGGTTAGGGAGGGGAAAGGGGAAGGAGGGGAGGGTGGAAGAAGGCCGCAGTGGGGTATGTAGAGAGAGTTCAGTCCTCCTCCACCTGGAAGTTCTCCCACTGGGCTTCCCAGATCCGGACGGCCCCCCCCCCCCCCGCTGGGCCTCCCAGACGGCAGCGGTACGGGGTTGCACGTACTGGCCAGCCATGCGCTCAGCGTCAGCCATCCATGCTGTCAGGAAAGCCTCCCCCCTTCACTCACATAAATTGTGCAGCACACAACATGCTGCCACCACAGGAGGGATATTGTGCTTGGCGAGGTCGAGGCATGTGAGCAGGCATCGAAATCGGGCTTTCAGGCATCTGAAGGCCCCCTCGACCATGATGCAGGCCCTGGTGAGCCTGTCATTGAAGGCCTGCCGGGAGGGGTAGAGGTGTCCCATGTAGGGCTTCATCAGCCAGGGCTGTAGGGGGTAAGCCGCATCCCCCACCAGGCAGATGGGCATGTCCACGTCCCCGACTCTGATGTGACAGTTGGAGAAGAAGGTCCCGGCCTGCAGCCTCTGGCACACAGAGGAGTTCTGGAACACCCTGGCATCGTGTGTCTTGCTGGACCAGCCCACATTAATGTCTGTGAAATGGCCCTGGTGGTCACACGCGGCCTGCAGGAGGATGGAGAAGTACCCCTTGCGGTTGATGTACTGGGAGGCCTGGTGTTCCGGGGCACAGATGGGGATGTGCGTCCCGTCGATGGCCCCCCCGCAGCTGGGGAAGCCGAGGGTGCCAAACCCCCAGATGACTGCGTTCTGGTCGGCGAGGCGGACCACCCTGCGGAACAGCACCCAGTTGATGGCCTTGACCACCTGCAGAGAGACACAGCAAACTGCAAATCACTGGGGTGCCTGGGTGGCTGGGAGTGTTTGTTCCCTGGCACTGCCCTGCACCCCACTCTTGGAAGCAACCCCCGCAGGTGGCGTGTAGTACAGCCGGGACAGACCGAACCCTCCCGTGCGGGGCACTTTCACCTTCTCCCCCTCCCCCCCGTTTTCCCTGGGGCGGCCCATCCCCTCCTTGCAGCCCCCCTCTTCCCCGGCCCAGTGGCCAGTGGGTGCCGTACCTGCATGAGCACTGCTCCGACGGTGGATCTCCCCATGCCAAACTGGTTCCCGATGGATCGGTAGCTGTCCAGCATGGAGGGTTTCCACAGGGCAATGGCCATGTGCTTCTGGAGGGGGATGGCGGGCCTCATGCGAGTGTCCCGTTGCCGCAGAGCAGGGGCGAGCCACTCACAGAGTTCCAGTATGGTGTCCATCTTCATCCTGAAATTCTGGGTCCACTGTTGGTCTCCCCAGCACTCCAGGATGATGCGGTCCCACCAGTCGCTGCTGGTGTCCAGACGCCAGATGCAGCAGGTCACGCTGGCATCTGGATGCTGCTGCCACTCCTCCATGACCCCCAGGGAGGCCAGGGGGAGAGGCAGGGGGCTGACATGCACCAGATGGTGCAAGGCAGCCTCCATCCATTGCTGGCAGGCTTGCAGCAGCAAGTCCAAAAACTGGAACAGCATGCCCAGGGTGAGCTCTGGCTCCATGGTGCCAACTGCAGTGGTGTCCCCAATGGGAAGCACCGACACAGGCAGGTGGAGAGAAAAACGCTTTGCTGTCCCTCAGCGAGGTAGGCAAGCAAGTGGAAAAGCTGAGAACTGGCTGTCCAGGGGGTCCCTTTAAGCACGAGCCTCAGATAGCCTCAGACAGCAGCCACACAAAGCAACTACTGACCTGATGCCCTACCGGAACTGGTTTCAGCTGCCCTTAAATGCGACCCAGCGTCCAATCAGTGTGGACATGCTAGTTCGAATGAGCAAAACACTAATTCAAATTAGTTTTTGGGTCTAGATGCACTAATTCGAATTAGCTTAGTTCAAATTAACTAATTCGAATTAAGTTAGTTCAAATTAGTTCTGTAGTGTAGACATACCCTAGGAAGCTACTTTAAAAAGGAAGATATTGCTTGTTATTTCATTTTTCATCAAAAGTTTTATCCCTAAAAATAACATAATCATAATCAGACAGAGGAACCAACTATGCATCCAAGTCTCTAAGATGACGGAGTCATTAGATGTTTTTCTTGGGATTCATTTACATGGCTTTAGTTTTTTGTCTGGCCAGAGTATCTCCATATCTGCTATGATGGGAACTTTTGTTATAGTTCCCATTAAGTGAAATGTCATCTTTTTGGGAAAATGGGATGGAGGCATCTCCAGACTTAACAGATGTTACTTAATTTTAATCATCGGGGAATTTGAGAAGCTTTTGAAAAACCTGAACAATATAAAGACTCAGGAAAACTGTGGTCATACTTCATAACTTCAATCCACAAAGTAATAACTTCAGATACTTTGAGGAATTAGCTTGTATACTGGAAGAGGAAAAACTGCCAAAGTATGATTAGTTTCTTGGCGTCTTCTCATCAAAATGTTACAAATGATAATTTGGGAATTTCATCAAGACAGTCTCATTTTAAAATCTGTCTGGTTGTGTAAGTGTCTCCAAACAAGGCAAACAGATCATGTAATTTACTCTGGGAAATATTAGTTTAGGAATATTGATGGGAACAGAAACAATGAAGGAACTATTTATATACTTTTTTTATGTGGCTTGTTCCTGGGACAAGAATTACATGGAGCAGATTCTCTTCTGCTGTTCTGGCCACAGATGCCCAGCTAAGAATTACAGTGTGCTAGGGGATCTCTCAACTAGCATAAAGCTGTCAGAGTCAGTTCCCAACTACTCACTAATCCAGGCATAGGAAGAGTGTTGGGGAAAGGACACTCTGCTTTGCCCTGCCAGTTCTCAGCTGGCATTTATTACTTTAGGGACCATCGCCAGTGGACATAAATTAGAATAAGGTTAAGCCAAAAAACAAAAAGTCTGTCCTTTTAAAAAGCATGAAGGTATACTGATGCCCTGACTACTTCCTACCGTGTCTGTCTAAGAGAGAATCTGTTCCAATATTTTGTAAAATAACTGAGAATTGCGTGTCCTCTTTTGTCTGAAACTATATCTAAGACACATCATCCTGGCTCAATTATGTGGGATTTGGTACTATTCTTGCCTTTACTAACCAAATTGTGGTCAATTTTACGGGTCAACCCACATTTCAAAAACAATGAGTAGTCCTATGGCACCTAAGAGTACAGCTAGACTGTGGGAGGTGAGGGTTCGGGAACGTCCAGGAAATGCAATTTTTTTTGCGGAAGAGCAAATGTGCACTTTTGGAAGCTGCTGTATTCCTAGTTCTATGAGGCAGAAGGGGGCTTCTGAAAGAGTGGGTTTTTCTGACATTTGGCCCAGTGTAGATGGGCCAAATGTCAGTAAAGCCTTTTCCAGGGAAAGAATTCGAAAAAGATATTTTGCGTACCTTTTTCCGACAAAAACTTGTAGTCAAGCCATACCTGTAAAAAGGACCACACTACCTCGAGAGTTTGTTTGCTACCATCACCCTATTTATTATACACCCCTTGTGTCTATGAGCCCCAAAATAGGCCCGTGTCTTGACATGAAGATCCCAGACTCACTCCACTTTTGCAGGTGACCCAGATTGTCCGTCTTGCCTACCCAGCTGTGCGACTTGCTTTGCTCCGGTGGACGGAGTAGGGGGGTTCGGGCCCTTCCTATCTCCGAACCCCGGCCCAGGACCCTAAGGCAGGGATTGCCTATCCCTGCTCAGCGGATGGGGTATTGCTCCTAAACCCACCCGCTCACGGGCTCTACGACCCTGCCCTGAGCCGCTTCCTACTCCGCCTCCCTAGCAGCAGGTCCACCCTGGCTTCCCCTGCTCACCATTCGGCCGTTCGAGTACCTCGCGGTCTCCTCCCTCTCCTGGCTGGTGAGCCTTCTTTTTAAACTTCGCGCCGGTGGGGCTCCCCACATCATCGCACCTGCGACCCGGGTCACCCCCCCTTGACGTCATCCGCCCGTGCCACTCTAGCCCTTCCTCCCGGGGCTTTCCCTGCCGACGTTCCGTGCTCCCCACGTCCCTCGGGGCCGGCCCCGTTGTCGGATCCCAGGTCCCTGCGATGGGCCTGCTCCCCCCCCAGGGTCTCGCGAGCCCCTCGCCCTGGTCCTCCTGAGTGCGGGGTGGGAGCGCCCCGTCACAGTACCTTTAGGCTATGTCTACACTGCCAGCTTTTGCCTGAATGAAGTGCTGATTAGCATTTTGTCATGGTTCATTTACATAATCTCTTAGCGGTTTTGCACAAAAAGGAAACGTCCACACTGCTTGTTTTTGCACAAAAACGGCTCAAATAGATTATGCAAATGAAGCAAACAGAATGCTAATCAGTGCTCCATTTGCATACTCTCTGCCGGCAAAAACCGGCAGTGTAGACAAAGCCTTAGAGGTTAACAAAGATGCCCCAGGACTACTCGTTTTTAAAGTTACAGATTAACACCGTTACCCCTCTGAGACTTTTGGCCACATTTCAAACAATTTTTGTTTCATATATTTTGGTTATTTATTTACTTAAAGAAACTGACATTTGATCCTGAAAATTCAAGGCTACATGGAATAAAAACAGCCTGGATGTTAGAATAACATGTCATTAAGAAACCTGGCACAAAACCCCCACCACAAGCAGGAGAAGCCAAGAACTGAATGCATTTGTAGACAACTCTGTCTTTTCTCTCCTGGAAGTGATAGAGTAGAACTTCAGCTGTGGATATCAGCTTAGCTCTGTTCATTTCAATGGAAATCAGTTGAGCCATTCCAGTTTACACCATCAGAGGATCTAATCTGATTCCTACAGCACGCCTTTGAGACATTCTATTGTATAAGGGAACTTGCACTGCTGTTTCCTGGATTGTACCTTCCTGTGGTTAAATAGAGCATTTTAATTCCCAAAGTATTTGATCTAGCACATTTCAAAAGCAATATGTTACTTTTAACATTCTGAAATAAAATAGAGGAGACAAGTTCACAGGAAATAGAACAATGCCTGGATACTCTGGAAAGAATGCAAGTTCCTTATTTATAATTTATGTACAGATGCATGCAAGTGTGTCCGAGCTAGGCTGCATGAAGAAAGTCCATATATTGTTATGATTCATATAGTGCCATATATATGCATGATGCTTTATAGGTGAAAATAAAATGACCAGGTGCTGAGTATCTCCTGCATGGTATCACATGCCCTCAGCTCCTACTGACCTCAGTGGGACTTCAGAGCACTCAGGACCAAATAGGATCTGCCCTGAGGTTATGTGAATAACTACTATTTACAAATTACAGCATGTGTTTATAGGCTTTTAATAAGTATTGACTAACCCCTGATCAATATTTTTATATGTAATTCTAGTTTTGCAGACTCCTGCCACAGAAAAGGTGGAGTAGTGCGCTGTGTCTGTAAAGAAAACTATGTGGGACCCAACTGTGAAAGGTAAGCAGACTAGCAGTATGGATGACTCATCAAGTTTGCCAATATTCTGAAGCCATTAAAAGAGGTTTCACACTCTGGGGAGAATTTTTCTGTGCTTGACATTCAGTGGATTATATTATGTCTTTCTGCCTAAGGGTCTGATCCTGCAATGAAATCAGCAGAGATTTACTAATGACTTCAATGGGTGCAAGAGCAAGACCTGCATTTTGTATTTTTTTGTTTATTTGTTGAATTTTATCTTCATAAAACCAGCTTCTTAAAAGGAACAGAATTGTAACATGTTGGGTACAATTAACAGTTGCATTTAAAATTAGCTGTATGCCTCCTATAATTCCTGTCCTAAAAATATGATAATTCTAGCAATTAATTATATTTTTTTAGAACCAGAGAGGAAATCAGAATCTTTGAACAAATTATTAACTAGCAAATATATATTTCTAATTTAAATTAGTTCATTTCAAGTGATGCAGCTAAATAAAAAGTGAACTGAGCAACCTTGTTCCAGCTTTTTTTTCAGACTGTATATATGTCCCCAAACAATTTCTGCTACTATATATCAAGAATTATAATGCATATAAACAAATGGAGCTATATCATACAATGAAGTATAATATTGTGAAGGAACAGTTTAATGACCTTACTCACAATGAATGTGTGACAACGGTGTCTGATGTTCCATTGAAGTTAATGGAGACACCTGTGCACTGCCACTTGTGTAAGGGCATTGGGACATAAGCTAAAATTACTGTCATTTACAATTGGGATGAGTAGCACAGAATATGGAAGCCTCATCTAGCTCCCCACCCCATATTTTGTAACTAAGAAGATCTATGGTGCCACAGAGAATTCACTCCATTATCTTCAATGGGAGATTGTGTGTAATTAGTGCACACATAACTATGAATTGGGGAGGAGGGGCAGGAAATGGATGCCAAATATCCAAAGGGGAGAGGAGTTTGTAAGGACAAGAAAAAGACTGGAATCTCATTACAAAGTAAAAGCTACCTTAGCTCCTAAACAAAATTAACTATTGTAAATGCAAGTCACTCAAAGTTTCAATATGCTATCTTTTGAGCCTTTAAAGTGGTCATAGAGTCAATTTTACAAGTAAAGCTACTGCAGATGGAGAGCATAAAAATAAAATAAACTTTTTTCCAGTCAGCAGGCTATATCCTGTTATGTTTCTGGAATGTCATATACACAAACACAGACAATTAAATGCTCAGTGAGATTTCTCATTGGTTATTAAAATGTCACATTAGACTACAAATGAAAAAGTACTATAAAAAAAGTAGTAGACATATTTCTATTTCAGAGTGGCAGAAAAGGATAATGTCAATGTATTTTATCTGTTTTGTAATAGCCACTAGCCAGCTTTTTATGTATAGAGGAAAAAGATAGGGCAGGCAAAGGAGATGAAGGAAAGAAGAAAGCAGTCAATCTAAGACAGTGAGGGCAAGTTGGTTAAGTGATTATTACTGGATTTTTTTCTCACCTCTTAAATCCAGTCAATGTCAGAAGTAATTAAAACTCTGCCTTCTGATGGCTGTATATGGGGCCTAGATTAAATGAGTTTGTGGTCATTGTCCTCCTCTTAGAGCACCTTCTCCTGAGCATTAACTAGTATTCTTCATTGATAATCTCAGTGATTCAGTTGGCATTCAGAATGTGCTCTCTCCCCAGTAGCTTTTGGAGGAGTGCCCCCACCACATGGCCCTAGGAGTGAAGGAATCCGTTACTCGCTCTCCCTTAGTGACTCCAGGACCAGAGGAGTTCTGTGTCTCCACCTATTATTTGGGGATCCCAAATCCTGTTTCTGCCTCTTGTGCATACTCCTACTCTCTCTAGAGACTACGTCTATACTGCAACACTATTTCAAAATAACTAGCGCTATTCTGAAATAACTTGGTCCGCATCTATACAGCAGGCAGTTATTTCAAAATAGTGTCAAAATAATGTCAAGCTATTGTTGCTCAATTTCCGTAGCTTAAGTTAAGCCCTGCAGGGTAGACACACCCTCTCATAGGAGATCCTTCATGCTGATGAGGGATACATCTCCAGGGCAGAGTTATTCTGTTTGAACTCTGTAGGCTGTGCAGACATGAAGACCAATAAAGGTTGACAATCTGGCACTTTACAGTTTTTTATTCTAAATTACCACAAAATTACATGTAAATGTCATGCCTGCCCTTGAGATGGTGTACAGTAGTGACAGAGCACAAAGATTTCCATTGCCCTTATGTGAGGCCCCCGTTACAGCCCCTGTGCTCTAAGGTGCACAACGGCTAATCCCTGCCTATTTTCCTGCTCTCTTGGGACTGCCCAGAATCTCCAAAGGGATGAGATAGAATCAGGCCATGTTCCACCCCTCTGTACAGGCCTAAGGAATGTGACTGGTACTTCAGGGTAATAAGCTGCAGGATATCCAGGGATGTAACAGCATGTGTGCTCCTGCAGCACACTGGGAGGCAAGCTGCCTCATTTCTCTGGCTTCTGTGTAAGAGGTTTTTGTGTTCTGCTTGGGAGGCTTGGCACAGAACTGCCTGACTTATTCTTCAGTTGCCAAAATGTAGTTTTGGGAAACCAGGGAGGATTTTGCTAGGAATTGTGAAAATGACCTCTCAGTCCCCACGTGTAAAGTTGTGAGTGAGTGAAATCCTTTGGTTCGTTGCTTTAAAAAAATGTGTTAAGGCAGTAACAAATGAAATCCAGTTTTTGTTATGTTCTAATTATTACAAGTTTCTCTGTAGAAAATGTGCCTTGGCAGCCATGGTAGACAGAGAGGAAAGGTTCCATTGGCGCTGTCCGTAGATGGGAAGTTAACATCTTATCTGCCAATAATCACAGGAAATAAAAATGCCTGGCGAGTAAAAAAGAAAGACTTTAACTTCATTATTTCAACAATGAAAGGTTGAAAAATCACATGTAAATGAAAATATTTATAGTTATCAGTGAAGAGTCATTTATCGGAACGTGGAAGAAATGGAGAGAGCCTTTTCTGTACGGCTTTTCTTGGGACATAAAGTAAGGAGGTGGTGCAGTGTGTTTCTGCCCAAGTTTCGTTGCTTTTCTCATTCAGTGCCAACCATTCAGAGGAGTTGAATGCAATCCACATCTGTGTTATGTGGCATGAGGAAGTGAAAGTGAGACTTGCGTATTTTCAACTCTGAAAGTTTCTGTCTGGTTTAGACAGCTACTCCTGCTGATAAGCTATGGCTAATAGAAATGAGGCAGACTAGACTTTAAAGAAACAGCAGTTACCTTTTAACATGCCCACAGACACACCTGTGGGGATGAGACTGCATACCTTACACATTTCTGTCATGTGCAAAGCTGAACTTCAACTGAAAGATATATTTCAAAGAAGAAAAACTGAGCACCTCAACTTCATTATCGCAAACATCCCGTGGGCTAGATGTCTCAAGGGCTTGGTAATGGCATACAAGGTCTTTTACCTGGAGGCCATTAATTCAAATTTAGCTCAGATAAGCAGTGCCCGAGTGTTATTTCCATTGGAGTATTATTCATTGTTTTTTATGAAATGATTTGATAGTCACAAAATAGTTGGTGACTAGATGAAAAACGTCTAAATAGATCATGGGTGGGCAATAAGCAGCCTGAAGGTCAGCTGTAGTTCACTAGGGTTAGCTCCAGGCAGAACACCGGCTGTCTACACTGGCCGCTTGAATTTGCGCACGAGCACTGACTTTGTAATGTACAAAATCAGTGCTTCTTGCGCAAATACTTTCACGCTCCCGCTCGGGAAAAAGCCCTCTTGTGCAAGAATACTTGCTCAAGAGGGCCAGTGTAGACAGGGAAGAATTGTTTTGCGCAAAAAAGACCCGATGGCTAAAATGGCGATCGGGGATTTCTTGCGCAAAATTGCGTCTAGACTGGCCACGGATGCTTTTGCACAAAAGCACTTTTTGCGCAAAAGCATCCTTGCCAATCTAGACGCTCCTTTGCAGAAATACTTTAACGGAAAAACTTTTCCGTTAAAAGTATTTCCGCAAAATCATGCCAGTCTAGACGAAGCCCAGATGTTTTATTTACTGAGCATCCACAGGTACAGCTGCTTGCAATTCCCATTAGCCATGGTTCTCAATTACCAGCTGTGCTAGCTGTGGGAAGCATGAGCTGCTTGGTCATGATTTTTTAGATGAATTTTTTTTTTTTTTTTTTGAAAAAATGTGAAAATACAAAAAAAAATCAGAGAGATCTATTAAGGGTCAGAAAAGTGAGATGAAATGTTTCCTGTTCATATTTCAAATGTCAGAATGTTGTTGACATTTGAGAAATGTTGACTAGCTCCTCTAGTTGGTAGTAGCTGAGGGTGTGAAAAGCCTTTAAAAGATTTTCTACATTACTAGATAGTGGAATTCCTATCTTTACCAATGGAATGCCTGTGCTCCACTAAGCACATTGAACGGAAAGGGTAATGACATGGCAAAATTCCCTTAGGAAACAGTTATGAACACTCTTGATGCACAGAAATGGCACAAGTGAAATTCTGTCTGTAACTCCTAGAGTGGAACACAAACTTTTCACTCCAAACTTGGGTCCATGTGTGTGAGATACTATGGGTCTAATTCTTCTCTGACACCAGTGTAAACTAGGAGTATCTCCATGGAAAACAGTGGAGCTACACTGATCATAATGACAGAAGAATCAGGCTGTATATTCTTATAACCAAACTCTAATTGCTGGCATGGTGACATATAACCATGGAGCATAGCTTTATTATTTATCTCTGGGTCACAAAATGACAAACCATTTTTCTTATTATCAGATTATTCTGTTAGTTCATGTCCATGGACATGCACTTTACTGCAAAAGGCAATTAATTCAGGCAGCCAAATAATTTAAAGTCAAGTTGAATTATATAGAAATACTTTTCATTTTCTTGATTGTGGGAGTTTAGGATGTGAATATAGTCAATGGACTGATGAGGAAGCTCAAGCGAATCAGAACGACTTTCTTCTTTCACACACAAAAAAATGTAGAGAGAGGCCAAAACCAGAACTATCTACTCAGATCTTCCAAGTTTTTAGCATATTGATCAAATAAAACGTGGATTTGACTAACATGTATTTTAGATTTTATTGAAATCTGACTGTGGTATTGCAAAACTCCAAGTACCCCATCTCAGAGATTAGCAAATGCCAAACTATTTTACAGAGGCTCTTTTTGCTATGAACTTAGATATAAGATAAAATTGACTTTGAATCTGGACTTCCCCTGTTGTTTTTGCCACATGAAAGCTGATCTTCTCTGCTAGTCTAATATATTACACAAGTTAGTTTATGAAGTTCAAAATAAACACCAGAACTTCTGAGTGACTTTCTTCCAAAATAGTTTTGTGATGCATTCAAAAATCACTCTGCATCAAAAGATTTTCACTGCTAAAGAAAGACACACAAAAATGAACTGATGTCATCAAGACCTAGACGTGTTCTGGATGCAGTACGTTACTCAATACCACAGAGCTATAAATCCCTTGATCGGTTTAGATTTAGATTATGAAACAATGTCTGCCAAAATTTAAGTTTTGTTCCCTAGTAGTTGCAGAATGTCAGCATGAATTTTTGGTGGCCTGATAAGGACAGAAAAATGACACTGTGGTGGGGAATGTCATTGTTATTAATCATCTTTGGGCTTGGATTTCTTCTCAGGTGTGCTCCAGGTTACTATGGAAACCCTATACTGATTGGGAGCACTTGTAAAAAATGTGACTGCAGTGGAAACTCAGATCCCAACCTAATCTTTGAGGATTGTGATGAAGTGACAGGCCAGTGCCGCAACTGCTTACGGAATACCACAGGGTTCAAGTGTGAACAGTGTGCTCCTGGCTATTATGGAGATGCCAAAATAGCTAAAAACTGTACAGGTATTGTATCATGTGAGTCATATATGCTATTGTGTAGTTAAAGTATAGTACAGTACAGCTATAGTGCTTCACTCCTGTCTCATTGCTAATTTCATCCACTAAAAAGATCAGCAATTCTATAAATGTCATTAAATTCTATTAAAATGTCATTGTAGGTTTCAGAGTTACATGTCAAATGAGATTAATGAGCATGTAGTTAATTTATACTTGTCAAATCTTTGATTCAAGCTATTTGTACACTGAGGGTGTGTCTAGACTACTGAGTTTTTTTTAAAAAAGTAGCCTTTTTAAAAAAAAAAAAAAAAAAAACATCACCTGCACCTAGACTGCCAGTCACATTATTTTGAAATTAAATCAAAAGAATGTGGCAGTTTTTTCAATATTGGTAAACCTACTTTTACCAGGAAGAACATCTTTTTTCAAAAGAGCTCTTTCCAAAAAAGGCGTTCTTGAACGCAAACAGGGCTTTTTCGAAAGAGAGTGTCCAGATTGCCTGGGTGTTCTCTTTCAAAAAAGCGGATCGCTTTTTTGAAACCCTTGTGGCTGTCTAGACAATCTCTTTTGAAAGAGGCTTGTAGTCTAGACGTACCCTTGAGGAAGACAATTCTCTGATTACATTTAGGTTTTCTTTACAACTATAAGGGCTAGTAATCGCTTAAATTTTGCAGAATATGAATAGATTATATAAGCTACATGGATGTATCAAGAAAAGGACGGGTGCTTGAGACCTCTGGTGTAACATATATAGACAGATGAACACTGTAAAAATATAGATTACAGTACTACATATCAAACTATCGCTCATTGCTCACTGTAACTTTTGTCACTGTAGTATAGTCTTAGTTATAGTTATTTTCACCTAAGTGGCTAGTCATAATTCAGGGCTTTCTAAATTGTTCAAGCCAGGAGTGGAAATTGAGAATTTATTTTGGTGTTTTCTTTAGTGCAATCTTGTTTATTTACAAGGAATACACAAAGTCCTGCTTCTTCCAATGGAGGAAGAAGCAAAAAGATTAAAAATGGAGTCGATTCTTAACACACAGGCCCAAGCTGACACAGAATTTCTTTCATGGCTTCTCCAAGAGCACCACCGCATGATTATAGACTGCTGTTTAGCTTTCTTGTTCTACCTCGGAGTCTCTCTCCTTCTTGTTTGCACCCCTACTTGTCTTGTCCACACCCAATCACTCACCAATCCACCCACTTGGTCAGAATATAGCCAGTGGAACCCTCTCCACACTTCTGGCTAGACCCCCCTGGCTCCTTTTAAGTGTTAATCCTTAACTATTTCTTACAGGTATCTTGACAGAAGGGTGCATTGAACTCAATCAATAAAAAGGTTTTACCCAACTCACAACAATAGAAACTCATTGCTGCTAAATACATTTCATTTATACTAGACAAGTAACTCAACATGTATGCATTTGTTGTGCACCACACTTAAGACCCAAGTATAATTACATTTCTTCTCTGTTCGACAGAGGTTGGAAGTCTCATGGATGTGACCCTCTCAGCCTATAAGAAAGTGGCCAACTAGTTGTTACACTGATTCTGAACAATGTCTGTAATAGCAGCCAGTGTACTGAAGTCTTGGAATAGGCTTCTGTTATGAAACTAAAAAAAAAAATAGTCTGGTAGCACTTTAAAGACTAAATCTTTAAAGACTAAGATTATTTATTGTTTTTAAGTTTTTCCTGTTACAGACTAACTCAGCTACCCCTCTGAAGGTTGTGAAACTAGTTATACACATGACTATCTTATGTAAATACCATGTTGTTCTTACTTTTAGCCTCACCTCCCATTCCTATGTCTTCCTACAGTTGGTTAAACTCACCTGTTGTGTCTTTAAAATTAGACTGTATACTCTTTCTACTGGGAAACATGCCTTTTTATGTCTATCTTGCACCGTGCACAATGGGGCCACATAAAATTGATGCCGCTATCATTAAACAGCCAGTAACTGTTTCTGTGACAATAGGATTCTTTTTAGTGGACTGGCTACATTCCAACTCATGTGCCTACCAAGATTTCCCCTGCATATTCAGACTGATAATTTATTCTTCAGTTTACACTCTAAGCACTATTGTGTAACCTTCTTGGTTCAAGAGAAGCTACAATGTTTCCATACCTCAGATGAAAGCAAGTTTGGTGTTAGGTACCATGATTAGCACAAGCCAGAAAAAGGTGACAATTTGGGAGGAGGAGAAATGTCCCAAATGTGGATGACAATTTTTTTAAAAAAACTATCGGAATTTTGTGGGAGGATAATTTGTATAAAAGTCATTTCAAGAAAATCAAAATGGAATTTTGAAGCTTGCTGCCAGCTGCCCTCCTCCCTGGGCAGTGGCCTCCTGGGGTTGTCTGGTCCTTCCTTACCCAAACTACAGTCTCCCTTTGCTGCCCAGGGAGTCAAGAGAGCTAAGTGTTGGCAGGAAATCAAACAAGCAGACAGGCCTGGTTTCCATCCAAAGTTCTGATGGAATTATACATTCCTGCAGAACATTTCAGCTATGTAGAATCAGTGTTTTCCAAAGGAGAAGAGTTGTATCAGGACATTTTTGATCAGCTCTAAAAATGACAATTCTGGAGGGAGGGTGAAATTCACCCTTTTGTGGAGAGGTTATAACAAGCCTGAACTTTATTTAAATATTTAAAGTGTTAAAATGGGGCTTAAACAGGATTTCATGAGGTGCAGACCTTCTGCTAGCCTTCTGCACATAAATGATTTGAATGCAGAGTCTGTCCAGTGTAAATCAGTTAGGTTTTCTACTAAATGGTTCATCCTGTGAGACAAGTTCTTCTTGCAGTATTTGAGGCTTCTTTAAGACTAAGAAGAAAATTAAGAATGGTGCACTATTTTCCCCCAAATCTCAAGAAAAATTCAGATTCCTTTTGTGGAAAGTTTGAGTCACATCTTATTTATTCTGAATCTGTTTAATGTATTGTGACAAGGTCAGGCGATAGGACTACTACAGAGTGGGAAAAAGGCCGTCCAAAAAGAGTAAAAGTCCTGCTAAGTAAGGGTAGAGGGCTGCAGGGCAATTAGGAGTAGCTGGCCGGGAGCTGGTCCAGACAGATTGGGGCCAGCTGACTCCATTTCAGGCCTGCTGGAGTCCTTTAAAAGCCAGCCCAGTTAGAAGGTGGGAGGGAGAATAGAATAGAATAGAAAACAAGAGTATGAGACTAAGAGATAGCAATTCTAGAGCTAGAAACAACAGGGGAAGGATGGCTGGGCTGGGCTGGGCTGGGCTGGGCTGGGCTCGACTCGACTCGACTCGACTCGACTCTGCTCCCTGTCCTAGAAACCAGCTGCAAGTCTCAAACCCCTGGCAAAGGGGGAAGGTTGCTGCCCAAACACTGACCATGGAAAGAGGGGCCCTTGCCTCAGCATATTCTAGGTTACAAACATTCACCTTACAGCTGAATAAATCCTGATTTTGGAATGTTCCTTTTGGAGAGATTTACAGCTCTAATTTTATCTTAACTGCTGTTAAAAATTGTAATATGACATATTTCACTAACAGGAGTATGCTGCCTGAAAGAAGGGCTGTACAAACATTTAGACAGGCAATCCATAAATGGTTTATATGCTGCATATAAACTCTTACTTAAATTAATCTGAAAATTACTGCTCCAAATCAAAATACTCATATTATATTCCTTGGAGTCTGCAAGGTGGGTTGGATTTTTATTTGTAAGCTTTAGGGGAAAATATTGCGTATGAAAAAGGACATATAACTTACTTGAAATGGAAAAAATATGAAAGAAAATAGGCAGTTGAATAAACTTAGAGCACACATGCATGACATATACATAAATCACTACAAATCATTCATAGAAAAAAAATTAGAGACATTATAGAAAAGAGAAATACACAGAAAATTGTGAGACAGAATGTGTGAATCAGTAGAGAGAGGCAATAGCAACATGGTGTATCCATGCAAGATAGTGTTTTTGATATAAAAGGAAAAAGTCTGCCGTAATCTATAAATGTTTTCATCTGCTTTTCAACACATCCATTAGCCATGTGTCATTATCCACTGCAAAGCAGTAAACACATTGTCCTCAGAGATTGTTAGTAGTTGAATTTTTAGATATATGAGCTGAAAGGTTTGATGCTCATTAACAATGCAACATTTACTGAATAACTGGATGAAAAGTAACCAACCAATGGTGCTTTTGAAATTAATTTGTTACAACCCTTTGAGTCACAAATTAAGTTTGAGCTAAAAAGAAATTGCAGATTTGTTTCTGGATCACTAATCTACACTCTACTGTTTTATTACATGATGGACTGCTAAGTAATCTTCTGAATAGTCTTGATCCCGTGACAGAAGTAGAGAAGACATTGATCCTTGAGATACCATTATTTTATTATAGAGAGGGTTGCTGTTACATGATAGATCTTAAGCCTGGGCTTCTCTAATGCTAAAAAAAAAAGTCCAAGTAATGTAGATCCACTAGCTGGCCAGAAACTCAAATGTACCTAGGTTATAGAAAATCTCACTGTGTCTGTAGCTCTCTAACAGTTACAGCCAAGGACAGAATGGGCCAAATTCTAATCTCACATTAGTATAAAAGCAGAATAACTCCAGTGTTGCTAATAAAGTGACTCAGAAGTTTTACTGCCGTAAGTAAAATCAAAATATGGTCTATCATATTCACTGCTAGGCATAGTCCACAAAAATCTTCCTCAACTTCTTGAATAGTCATAGTAGGGTGTAAATAGGAGGATTATGTAGATCACAGCAAGCAGCATATGGGCTACAGTGAAATAGAACTAGACCCTCGCAGGGTCCTAGAGCCTTAGCTACAGCCCAAGCCTAAATGTCTACACAGCAGTGCAACAGCCCCTTAGCCCATGCCTCGTGAGCCTGAGTCAGATTGCACAGGGCACCTATGGATTTTTAATTGCAGGTTAGACATACGCCAAGTGCTATTGTAATAGCAACAGTAATTTAGTAATTGGAGGAGTAAGGGTGGCACACTTTGAAAATGACTCTAAAAACCTCTTTTTTTCCCCCACAGAGTGCAATTGCAGAGGGGAACCTTGTGACAGTCGAACTGGAGAATGTCTAGCAGAGGGCCCTACTGGCACAGACTGCCCAACAATCAGTAAGAATAACTGCAAGGCAGCCAATAAAAACAATGGAATAACCTTGCTGCGTTTGGTAGCCTGCAAATACATGTTAAGATTTGATCCTGCAAGATGCTGAGCACTCTGGCTAGGAGCCAACAAAACGTGCCCATACTTAGCTTCATGGGTGTGTGGTGCCCAGTGCTTAAAGTTAAACACAGTCTTAATTGTTTTGCTGGACTGAGGGAGCTTGCTCAGCACCCCACAAGACTGAGCCCTTAGAGAACCTGAAGTACTATGAATGACTTGGTAGACTTTTTCTGTGAGCTCTCAGGCATCATGTCTTAGCCCAGGTCTACACTAGGGGGCAATATCAAACTAAGACACGCAATTACTTAGTTCAAATTACTGGGTGTTCCCACTGCAGGGGGTCAGTGGGAGAAATTCTCTCGTTGATAGGGTTGCCAGGTGGTTTCAACAAAAATACCAGACATACTTGACATTATATCACTATCTACATTACATCTTATTTAGAAAATACCGGACATTTATATTTTCTCATTTATATTTTCTCAATTTGTTTCCCAAACAGAAAGCTCAAATACTGGACTGTCTGGTTCAAAATTAAACACCTGGCAACCCTACTCGTCAGCAGTCAATTTACAGAGGTTTTTCTAGACTTGCTAAATTGAAACCCAGTAAAAGTAGAGAGGCCTTATACTCAAGGCCAGTGTTCGCTGTAAGCTGTGAACTTGTGTGGCTGCTCAGAAGAGATTCAAACGCTGTCCAGCAGTGTTGCAGAATGCCCACATCTAGGTTTTGTTTCTACCGGTGATGCACATTAGCACATGCCTTGGGGCACATAAAAATGTATTCTGCACATGAATGGAAAAGACTGGAGGGAATATTTCTCAGGGCACTACTTAAAAATAAATTCACTGGCCCAGTTCCTCAGAGATAGTGTGGTACATAACATTTATTTGAAATCAGTGGGAATTAGATGCCTAAATACTTTTGAGAATATGGACCACTAACTCTAAAAGTTAACTCCTGACAACCTAGGAAATGTCAATCTTTTGGTTCCAGCAGCAATATTTCCTCAGCTGCCTTGAACATCAATTCCTATTTTCTGCTTCAATGTATGTCAGTATATAACATACTGTTGCAGGTCTTCACTGCAACATCGGTATCTATCAAGAGATACCGCACAGAAGTTTCTGAGATATTACAAGTATCTTGTATTCAAAATGCAGGGGAACACTCTGGTGTCTCCAGTACCTGAGTGTTGTCACTGAGATTAAATGCTGATTTTGTAAATGGCAGTAGAATGTTTTCTGTTGTATACAAAATGTGTAAGACAACCAAGAAAAAATTGCTGTTGGAACCTACATTTTATATTTCCTGACTTTGTAATTTTTAACAATGTAACATTGATAAGCCATTCATCAGAGGTTCTTAGCAGTTAGTAATGATGTAAATTTAATTAGAAAGTGTATAGTATTGCCTAGACCTTGCAGTCTGAATAATCCTGGATAACCATAATTTGGATATACTAGCTCTGTGCCTTTAAGAATTGACTTCCTAGCTGAAATGTCCATTAAGTTCAGCTTCTATAGATGACTGCCAGGCATTGAACAAAGACTAGTATAACTGCAAGTATTAATAAATGCATATTTCTGTGTTGTAACAGTTGTGAGAACTCACTTTTTGGCCCTGATTTCTTGTTTTGTGGGTCAGAAGCATGCTGAGTCCCCATGGAATAGCCAGGAAATGCCTCTCCTTACCCCTCCCACTGGTTACCAAGCAGCCTTGACAGACTCCCAAACTAGTTCCATCTGGCCATCCTCAGCTGGAAGTGTGGTGGTTAAACTGTGGGATCTTGAAAGTAGGTGGATTAAAATAAAGAAAAATGGGTTTCCTAAGGGCTCCATTAACAATTAAGAGAAAAATCTTCTGTGGCGCACAGGGCATAAAGTAAACTTTCAGAAGAAGAATGTTTTCCATTTAACTGGCACCGCATATAAAAGAAAAATGACCATATCTTATTTTATTGTCAGGATGTGATAAATGCATTTGGGATTTGACTGATGACATCCAATTAGCGATTCTCTCTATTGATGAAAGCAAATCAATTTTTCTAAGTATTTCCAGCGGTGTTGCTGCTCACAGACATTTGAATGAACTCAACTCCACTGTTTCCCACCTCAAGGTACAGATTACCCTACATGGATGAGCTTCATTTTTTAGTTTAATATTAACCTACAAATTACTGCTTCCTTCGTAAGCATTTCAAACCCTATTCCGCATAGTTGAATTCCTGTGCTGCTCATACCATATTTGAAATATGTTTTCAGCCTTATTGAATTAACACTGATTTTTAAAAATCTCTTTTCATACAGATGAAACTGTCAGAAAAAGAAAATTATTCTCTGTTTAGGAAGAACCAGATCGATAATGCTAAGACTGACTTGAACAATCTCCTCTTAGATATAGAGATTCTTGAAGAACAGGTTTGTCTACAATGTCCATTATGAACTTCTGATGGAATAATATATGGCAAAGGGGTTTTAAGGAAGTGAAAATGGAAATGACTTCTCAAGTCTGTTTTCCTGGAAAAAAATAGGATATAGGGCCTGATCCAAAGCACATTGAAGTTAATAGGAATCATTCCACTGGCTTCAGAAAACTTTCTGTCTAGCTCATAATCCTTCACATATTGCCAATAGTCCCTCTCAGAGGCCACATTTATTTAAGTGGTACTACGTTTGATCTGAGGTAGACATGCTGAATTACCATTTCAAATTCTGCTTTATAATTGAGCAAAGTAATCAAGATTAAAGTAATTCCGGTGTACTTTTAGAATGTTTGAATTGTATGTATTTTGCATAGATGCTCTCATAAAATTTAAATTAACATTGATTAGATACTTCAAAACATGTTTCAAAATTGCCAGTTAAAAATGGTTTCTCAGGTACCTGCTGAGAAAGACACTCAAGATACATTTTGACACAATTATAATCATCCATTTTATCTATGGTCAATTGCAAGACCATAAAATTTGTGTGGCATGCCTTCACTTCATGGGATGCATTCACTTCAGCACTAGCATCCCCTAAGAGAGCAGCTGGGGCTAAAAACAATTCATCTTTTTAAAAAAATATTCAGATATCCTTCATAATTTGAGTGATATCAAGCCAGGAATCACTATATTTCACCAAGAGCAGAATACAATTAGACTTTCTGGAACAGCTACAGCATTTGTGGTTCACACCACAAGTTTGTCGGACATATAAAATATTACACGTGAAATTAAAACTCAAGCACAGAACTAAACAGAGAACAACACAGAGGCAGGAAGAAAAAGGAGTGAGATGGGATATCAGAACTTATTTAATGGGAGTACCTTACAGGATTAAATGTGCTGGGTTTTGTGTTCCTTTGTACTTTGCAAAAAAGAACTGGCTGATTCAACTAACTCATCTTCACCTCTTACTGTGAAATCACTCATGAGTCTAAATATCCCTCTCTGTGGTTTGAAGGTAGCATGACTGAGGCTTTAGGTTTTCTGGGAATCTTTACTGTATCTGGATAATAGGATTTCCCACCCTCTTCACTGGCATGGATTTCTTTTGACATCATTGGATTTCAGCATCCCCTAAGTCCTTAAGTGATTTAATTTATTCATCTGGGCATTTCTCCTTTGGGGACTCTCCTTTGTGAAACATGACCTACATCAAATCTTGTGATTGCTAGTGAATGGGGAAGATCAAGTTCCTCACAGCAGAGATAGCAGCACAGTAACTCCTCCCTTTTTTGCTCTTTTCAAAGCACTAAAAAGCAAATCAGGATAGGAGACTCTGTTAGTTTTAATGTGTTTTGCAAGTGTGCACTGTTTTCTATTCAAAGTTTTGCAAGTGTACCTCATGATATCTAAGGAATGGTTGGAATTATGGTTTAAACCATCCAAACAGAACAGAACTACAAAATGCGAGGTTTCATTACAGTAAATGTGATTTATAGTGACCTAATGTAATACAGTTCTGGTAAAGTATTTAAAGGCTCTGTCCTGCAAAGTTTGGCTAGGATTTGGAGAATATGGACACCTAGCTCCTGTAGGTGTCTTTGAAAGTCCTAGCCAAAGTCTGCGTGAAGTCAATGGGATTAGTGGTTTCAGCACCAACGTCCTTACTTTACAGTGAACTACTGACTGATCACAAGGAAACTCTGCTTCCCTTCTGAGAGCAATCACTGACATGCTTATTCTGACAGTAACCTCAGCTTGGGCCATGGTAACTCTTTGTGTGCTCAAGTATAAAACCAAAAACAATGTGAGGGTTATTAAAAAAAGAAAAATATTTAAATGTTACTGTGTATGTACAAACTTGAATGGCTATTGTTTTAAAATAAACACCAATTAACCACAAAAAATACACCAAAATCCTGAAGATAATAGTATATAGATACCCATATATTGCTCTTCCTTCAAAGACAAAGGAAATAATATGTAAAAAACCAAACACTTAATATGAACCCAACTACTGATTTCACTCAGGTAAAAATACATTCTTGTTCTATTTCCCAGGGTTGCTCCTGGTCCTGCTCCCAATGAAGCCAGAGTCCATTGTCTAAACTGATACCTATTTCCAAGCTTGTTTTCAGCCATCTATCTGGTTTAAAGCGCCACCTGGTGCTCTTGCAAGTGAAGACATCTATTTTCAATTTAAAGTGGCTATGTTAGTACAAGAAACAACTGATCAAACAAAGCAGCTAGGGTCACAGAATATGGCAATAATAATTATGAATAGCTACAGGGCAGTGAAATGAAATGAAAGTTGTTTTCTCACCCAAATACATCCTAATTTCTCAGGAGCTATAGGTCTTAAAAAATATCGAGTGAGGGATTCAAAGTTCAAAGCTGAACCCAAATCCTAATTTTCCAGAGAGAATTCACTGTGTTACAAAGCATGCCTCTGAACCCAAACACTTTGACACCATTGATCATGAGATGTAGCTTGGCATACAAGTCTTAGCAGCAGTGGACAACATAACAATAAGCTCAATTCTTTTATTCTCCCTCCTGAGAATTCCCTAAGGAAATTAAATCTAAGGACAACTGAATTAAATAAATTTCTTAGGAACCATGATGTGATTATGCAATAGTAAATTTTAATAGTCCCCCCTGCCCTCAGTCTTAAACCAATGATTCTCTGTAAACCCAGTTTTGAGGACCCCACAAAATTGTGATGGTGATAGAATGGTGTTACTTGGAGGGCATTCCCAAACATAACAGAAGTGCCTTTGCTTCTTCCTGAGCTTTTTAGTTCCCCATTGGCTGCCTGTGTTGCCAAGGAAGGGAGAAAAGGATGAGAGGATGGGGAGTCCGCCTTCAAACATAACCTCTCTCTAGGGGAAACCAGATTCCCAAAACGGATCTTCAATCTCACATTAAAGTCTTTTATCCATTCAGCCACGTTACTTGGGAAACAAACAACTGACAAAAGTGTTGATGGGTGCGTAGGAGCAAGCAGCTTGAGACTCAGTAGAATGTTTGATAGGGGTCTGTAGCCCAGGCCCACCAGGCTTAGGGAGGGCTCCTCTCACACCTACAGTCACACATGGGGAATCAGCCACATCAGTAGTTCAGGGGCCCAGTCTATGGTCAGGCCAAGCACAGACTCAGTTAGCTCAGGCCCTAGGTCAGGGCAGGTGGCAATAAACAGTTCAGGAGGTTTCAGGCCTGGGTTCAGGGTAAGCCTATAAGCAAGCAGTCAGTGAGCCCAGACTCTAGCTCAGGGCAGGGCAATAAACATGTGGATGTCATAGCGGACAAACGCAGGTGTTTTGCCTAGAGAAGTGAAGGGAGACTACCATCCATGCAGTGAGATGGCAAGGTGGATTCAGCCTACTAGCTTCACTGTGTTCCAGCCCAGGACCCAAACAGTGGCAGATCAGTCTGCCACTGAGTCAGTGGGGATGCTGACCAGAACACACTGACTCGCTTTCTGGTACTTTTTCAGCCAGACAAAGGGTGACTAACCCTGGACCACTTCCTCGCTTCCCCTCCAGGATACCTGAGGGTATGTCTACACTTGCAGCCTATTTCAGAATAGGGCTGCAAATGTAGGCATTTGGAATTGCAAATCAAGCCTGGGATTTAAATATCCCACACTTGATTTGCATCTTGCCAGCCAGGCGCCATTTTTTGAAATTTATAAGCCCGGAATAACTGCACGCGTCTACGTGCAGCAGTGAAACAGGCATTCGAAATAAAGCCCTATTTCAAACTACCTGTTATTCCTCCTGCAATGAGGTTTAACAGGTAGTTCAAAATAGGGCTTTATTTTGAACGCCCGTTTCACTGCCGCATGTAGACGCGTGCAGTTATTCTGGGCTTGTAAATTTCAAAAATGGTGCCCAGCCGGGAAGATGCAAATCAAGTGTGGGATATTTAAATCCCAGGCTTGATTTGCAATTCCGAATGCCTACATTCAGAGCCCTATTCCGAAATAGGCTGCAAGTGTAGACATACGCTGACTTAATACCAGCCTCTCTGAGTCATTGGGGGCTGGAATCTCTGTCAAGGCTGGCTGCTCCTCTGGGTCAGAGGGTCTGACTGAGATCCTGGCCAGTCCTTGGCTTCCTTTAGGTCAGTGTCACTGTCCCATCTCAGAGCCTAAGGAAAGGTATCTGGCCCCTCTGGCAGCTGGGCTCCAACTGAGCTCCTGGGCCTGTTTTTTATACTTCCTGTACTGTCTCCTGACTTTCAGCATGGCGGTGGGGTGGGACTGAGATCCACCCACCAGAGCTAAGGGAGGGGCTCCTCCCCCTCTGGGTCCATGGGTAGCCACTCCCCCTCCCTTCAGTCTTAGGCTGTGTCTAAATTACATCCCTCTTTCGACAGAGGGATGTAAATTAAGTACTTCAAAATTCCAAATGAAGCTGCGATTTGAATTTCCCATGCTTCATTTGCAAAATCACGTAATGGCACTCTTTCAAAAAAGCGCTATTTGAAAGAGTGCCATTACGGGATTATGCAAATGAAGCATGAGAAATTCAAGTCCCGGCTTCATTTGGAATTTTGAAGTACTTAATTTACATCCCTCTGTCGAAAGAGGAATGTAATCTAGACACAGCCTTGCAGTGGTAAATAATTGATGGCAATTTGATTGCCACAGATTATGGAGAAATACGGGCTTGCTTTTAATATCCTATGATACAATTATCAAAATACTGATAAAAGCAGCCCTTCATGTCAAGCACCTTTTGAAATATCATTTTATATGTTGAATGGACCTACATAACATATTTATTGGAAAGAGACAAAAATACATTTATACTGCACACCCTCTCACATGCATGCATGTTTTTTTTAAATTACTAATCTTGTGCTCACCTGGTTTATTTATAGGGAAATCAAGCATCAAGCAAAGGTCTACAGGTACAAAAGGAAACCATGGAGACCATTCACCATGCTACTCAACTTGAGGAGGAGCTTGGTAATATGAAGGACAACATCCAAGGTAAATTGAATTTTTCTGGTTCAACTAAGTGTCAAGAATATATCAGTAAAATCTCCATTGGAGAAATGTCATAGCAGTAGCAGTGTTATAAAGCCCTTGGGCATAAGGTTTTAACAGATTATGATGCCAGGATGAAAGTTTGTCTCTCTCAACAAGCTATTTTGACCATTATGTCAGGTGTCCTCCATTTCAGAATGTTGTGGGGGTTTTTTCTTTCTCTCCTGACATCTCCCTCAGGAAATGAAATCTCAGGTCAATTACATATGAAATCATTTCTTTTGTGACACACGAAGAGATTATACAACCTAGAGACAGTTTGTTTTGTTTTGTTTTGTTTGTTTTTCATTCTCGGTAAAATAGATTGGATGTCTAGATGCTGTAGTGTTTGAGGCTATGTAAATAGCTTTACCATGTTGATCCACTACAGAAAACTGCAGTTCTTTATTATGGTAGCATCAATTTTGATTTTAAAAGTAACTTTCTACAAAGTTCTTATATGGAAATATCGCTGTGATTTTTTTAGAAGAATTATATCAATAGAATACTAAGAAACTTAAAACCAAAAGTGAAATCCTAGCCCTGCTGGCAGTGTGAGTTTTGTCATCAATGGAGGAGGCTTTCACCCCATTTTATAAAACTAGTTTTTCATCATTATTTTTCTTTGCTTCAGGTTTGGGGAGACAGAATGATCTAATGGACTGAATGAGAGACTAGACATCCAAAATTTGAATCCTATCTCTGCCACTGACTTACTAGCCAGATTTTTTGTTCTGTTAGGAAAACGTTGTTATTTTCTCTCAGTAAAAATCTGCCATAAAAATGGCAGACATAGCCCTTGGGGGTACATTTACGCAGCACCGATATTTGGGAATAACTGACATTATTTCGAAATAACAAAGTGTTATACACACAGACACAGTTATTTTGACATAATGTAAAAATAATGTCCAGCCAGAGGACTTCTTACTTCAACTCCTGTAACTCTCATTTTATGAGGATTAAGGGAAATCAGAGGAAGAATGCTCTGTTTCAAAATAAGTGCTGTGTAGACGACGCAAATTTGAAATAAGCTATTTGGATTTAAGCAATTTAGTTAACATAGCTCAAATTGCATGTATAGACATACCCCCATGGGAGAATTTGTCCTACCAAGAAAAGACTTTGGAAGGCCTAGAGAGAGACTGTAGTGGCTTTTACACGCTTGCCTCTTTCAGAGCCTAGTGTAGGAAGTATGACCTGAGCATCACAGCAATCCTGTTACCACAACAACTCTTGGAAGCCACTAGTTCATCTAGTTCAGATTCTGCTGTAAACACGATCAGGAGAGGGTCGTCACTCTGACCAGCTGAGGGTTGGGGAGCCACAAAGGTAGCTTAAAACCAGCTTTGATACCTGCCCCTCTGGTCTTGTGTTGAACTCAACTTGGTCAAAGGAGAAAAACTGGTTTATTTTGTGTCATTAGCATCATTTTGAAAATGAAGAGAAGACAGAGGATCTCAGAAAGTGCCCAAAAGTTGTTTTTTTTTTTTAACAAAAGAATAGTGAATTAGCCACTGGGCCAACAGGTCCCATGTCCATGGGCCTCAACCAACTAGTGGGGTGCCTGGAAAATGGGCATCCTCATGCCTTGACCCACTCTGACCACCTACCACTCCTGATGAGATGCAAGAACTTGTTCTGCTCTGCCTGCCTCCATTGGCCAGGAATGGCAAACTGCTGCCATAGGGAGCTATGAATGGCTATACCTGCTGATGCTCAGGTAAACAAAGCATCTGGCAACCCAGCTTGGACTAACTCTAGTGAACCATGACCAGGAAGTGCACCAGAGGTTCCCCAAATCTGTCTTAGAGAAAGCAGAGAGTCCAAATCCTTATGTGTGTGTTCCAGTTGGAGAAAAGTGATCTGAAAAATGGGTTATTGGCTCTGGTTCAAGGAGAGCTTGATAAAGACATTGAATGAGGGAGAAAGACTCTTTGTCTCTGTACAGCAGCACAAGAAGACCAGAGTAGTCAGAGACAGAGGGTTACTTTCAGCTGTTAATTTTTCTTCTCTCTCTCTCTCTCTCTCTCTCTCAGTAAGTGGAGAATGCCTTGTCTAGTTTAGCTGGTGAGAAATTTAACTTTAGTATTACTAAGCAAAGTTTCTTTTAGTTTAATTCCATTTTCTCTAATTTTTAATGAATCTTGGTTTTGTTCAGATTACTGTCACATGAGTAATTTCACACAAGCATTTCTCAAGAGAAAAGCACACTGTGACCTCTAAGCAGAGGTGCTGAAGAGAAAATAACTTCTCCACATACTCCCTGCTCCTCTCCAACTCAGTAAAAGAGAGGAGACAGAGAGTCTACCCCTAGCCAATTGACATCAGGTTGTGAAGTTTTCAGTTTAGTTTGGACATAGATCCTGCATTTCCTCAAAGGAGCTTAGATTTTGTCTTTCCTTCTCCTTTCTTGGAAAGAAAACATTGCCTTCGGTGAATGAAAGTTTAGCGTTGTAAACTGACTACTGCCAGGTGTCATAAGCTGTTATTGTGATACTATTTCACAGCAAGCAAAGAACATAACAAGCTTAAGGTCTTCCAAAACTAACAGTGTGTGATGAGGGGACTCTTCATATTAAAATGTTGTGACAAGCTGTCACCTCATGTCTTGTACTCCATCTCATTGGTCCACTGAGTGTCTAGAGATGCAGACAGCACTTCTAAAATCCATCTTTGTGTAATCCCTATAGCAATAATAATATTCTCACCACCCACAGATATACCAAAATATACACACTTTACAACTAGAAAATAGGCTGTTTTGTACCTTCCCAGACACAGAAATAACTTTTTTATTTAGGGAGAAGGGACTATTTGCATGTTCAAGCATTTTTCTTATCAGTAATAGGGACAAATGACAACCATGAACATCTTCCCAATCACAATTTCTCTAAAGAAAGATACTCTAGTCAGAGATTAGTATCTCTGTGCCAGAATATTGATAGCACCTTTCTATCACATGGACACATAAAACTGAGATTAAACCAACTGCAGCTTCTCACTTTGTATCTACAAGAAGCAATAAAAGACAAATGAAATACACTTGAAAGCTTCCATGTGTCATAAAGGCCCCAAATCTGTCTTGCAGCAATGGGTAGTTACATTGCTCACATTACTTGAGCTCTGACTGACCAAAAAGGGAAACTGCCAATATGTAAACATTGATTTGACCTGACCTTTGAATATCCCTTTTCGAGTCAGGGTCAATATAGATCAGTTCTTGGGGAGGGGACATTTATGAAAAATCTCCATGCTACAGAAAGTGGATTAGATGATGCAATAGGGAGCACTCTTCCCTCCATATTAGTATTGAATGGATGCCTTAGATTTGGGGGGGCAGTATTATAAGATAAGAAGTGCCCTTCTTTACATGAGATAAATTGAGGTCCTCACTAGATGTGGGTAGACGTTATCATGGCATCTTTTGAAAAGAGGTGGATTTAAGTAGAACTTAATTATCATCTCCAAACACCACTATTTGAATATACCAACTACTGTTTCAATTACTTGAGTAGTTACTTTGTGTAGTGAGCTTTAATCTTTTTCATTTCTTTCCCTATTATATGGTATTGCAGAGCACTGTTGAACAGTTATTGTGTCTCACTCTAGGGAACTCAAGGCTTAATGTGGCCCCAAAGAAGCATCATGCCCACAATCCCTGCATTCCACCCTACTATGCCTATCTTGCCATGTCCCTCCATGGCTGTGTCTACACTGCACCCCTTTTCCTCTTAAAATCAGGAATAAGGGACCTTTCGGAAAAGGCTTTATTTTCCGAAAGATCCCCGTCTAGATTGGCGCTTTTTTCCGGCAAAGCCCCGAGCCGGAAAAAAGCGGCAGCCATGTTTATACAAATGAAGCGGGGGATATTTAAATCCCCCGCTTCATTTGCAATTCCGACTTTTCTCATCTGCATCCCTTTTCCGGAAAAGGGGTGCAGTGTAGACACAGCCCTTATGTCTTGGAAACCTAACACCTATCAACTTTCCTTCTGTCTTTTTCCATTTCTTTTTTTTCTCCTTTTATTGTCTCTCCCATCTGTCCTCTCTTTCTCTTTTTTTCCCTCTCTTCTTCTTTTATCCTCTTCTCTTATATGCCTCTCATTTTATTCTGCCTCTATGGAGCATTTGTTATTTCCCCTCATTGACAGACATAAGATGCCCTGGCATTGTGCTTGGTATTTACTGATATCAGGGACATGGGACTGGCACATGTAAACATTGCCATTGATTGACCAGTATCATTTATGTTAGGTACAACCAAATCGTTCTGACATATTAAGGAGAGTGGTGATAGAAGTTTGTGGATTGCTAAAGATAGTATAGCAGGAAACAAAAACCAAATGTGTTTGAATATGTAGACACAGGGAAACATTTGTGACATGCTCTAAAACATGTTGCAAATAGACTATCTCATAAAACATTATTGTTGAAGTTAATAAACAGTAAACATCAGTGTCAGCTTTCCTCTGCATCGTCCCCATTTCACTCACCATCAACCTGCTCTGGATTCAAACAAGAGCCTTCTGGATTAAAGGGTTCCAAAAAAGTTCCCTTCATGTTGGAATTACAAGATATTTCTTTGTCCTCAGAAATCAGCAACAAGATGAAATATTATGGAATCCAACATGAGCTGAGCCCTGAAGATATCATCCAGAAGCTGAACCTGGCAGAGAAGATGCTGAGGGAAATCCAGCATCGCAAGCCTTTCACCAATCAGAAACTGATTGCTGATAATGCGGCCGAGACAGCACAAGAGCGTGAGTTTTATATCTCCATCTATATATGTGTATATTCGTGTGGAAAGAAACAGGGTAGCAATGTTCCAAATGTAATCAGAGTATGGTATTGAGTGATGCTGAACCCAAATGGAGAATTAGCTCATAGATGTTGACCTTAGTCACTCACCAGCTGAACTGCCTATGCCTGAAGAGAACACATGCTACCATAACAAGCACATGAAATCTGTGAATCCATTAAAAGTCTCTATGTGGAGTTTGCAGTAGATTAAGTAATCTCTGCTCGAACAAGAGATTAAAGGTGATTAAGACATGCCACTATATCACTTTCCCAAGATTGCTGATTGAAAAAGGAAAAACAAACATGAAAAAAATGGGAAAAGTTAGAGTAAGCAATTATCTGTCAGATTAAGAGCTATGTAAATTTACAGGGACTGATTCACCATTACAGATATATCTAGACTGCAATTGGATGAATGATTTACAGCACAAGTAGGTGTACATGAATTAGCTCGGGGTAAACAAACAAGCAAAAAATATCTACCATAGTATCGTGAGCCAGCCAACTGAGTACGATCCCGTCCAAGTGTATAGGTGTGTACTAGGTTGATTAACATGTGCCACTACCCATGGTTACTATGGTTACACTACTATTTTTAGTGCACTAGCTTAATCAAATCTACTGAATGTTACATCTCAGAATTTTACCTCCAGCTGCAGTATACAAACGTTGGCCACAATAACTCCATTGATTTCACTCACAAAAACTGGAGCAACACAGCAATGAATCAGATCCACAGTTAGCTCAATATTGTTTCCAGCCTGAACTAAGTGATTTGGGGAATATTGCACCTTAAAGGTTAAGACAATAAATATGCTTTGATGCAGAAAATCAGTGTATGAACTAGTTATCTAGACTTTAAGTAAATAAAAATAATCTTGATCGTTTCTATAATAAATCATTGTAATTTGATGTTTTTATTATAAAGAAGTTAAATAATTTTAGTTAGATAATTTTTCCCATTCAGAAGAATAGTTAGAAACTTAATCTAGCTAAGTGTCATGCATCGGTACCCATGTTCCCTGCTAGCAACTGTGTTTTTACTAGCTCCCTGATTCAAGACAGCCGTGTAGGTCATAAAGTTGTTCTGATGCTGGTATACATAAACACCATCAGAAAGAACATACCCTGGTGTTGTTAGAAAGTCACACATATCTTGATTTGTAAATCTTGCTGTGAAAAGAGAGAACAAAGGAATTCGGAAAGATTAATCAATAACCTCTGACTCTTCTCCAGTGCTAAGGCAGGTAGAAGAGTGGCAGCTGAGGTATAATGAGACCAGATCTCTGTTTCCCATTGTATTGGACCAACTCAGTGACTATAACATGAAGCTGTCAGACTTACAGGAGGCTCTGGACCAGGCTCGTGACTATGTCAGGCAAAGTGAGGATATAAATAAGGAAAACATGGCCAAACTTGAAGAAAATGAGGTACTGTGCAGCAACATGTATATTGTAAGTGTATCTGAGCCACACATTTTCCCTGACAGATAACAAGAACCTTTTAAATGCTGGATTCTAAAAATGTACAACTATGGAAACAACAGTGTCAAGCTTTTCTTCTTCTTCTGTCAAGGGCAAGTATCTGTATTATGGGTCGATGCTGATGTGGGTTGATCACGAGAGGCATTTCACACAAAAATAGGAGTCAGGACATCTGGATTCTATTCCTAGTTCTGAAGTTGATAAAAGTGTGTCACTTTAGATAAGTTCTCTTCCTTTTTGTGCTTCTGTTTCCTCATATGACCCTAACTTCCATGGACCACAGTAAAAAATGTACATTGGTCCATCATACTGCAGCATGAATTTGGCACTTTTAGTCTAGATGTAAACAATGTAAGTGCTAATAAAAGTCAGCTACTATCCAAACTTACAAAAGATGAAGACGTGGTCTCTCCCCCAGGGAGCTAAACAAGACACAGGCTTGACAGGTTAAATATATCTAAGATATAGTGCCACAAATCCATGGCAAGGATTTCATGGCTCACCTTTCGTTGCACAGCATGGTTACTCTGAATTTAATTGGTGTAATCAAGACACAGTGTAGATGTCCCTGTTTCAAAAGCACAGGTCCTCCTCACTGTAACCAGAGAATAATTTCCTTAAGTATTATCATTATAAGTCCTATAAGAAAATGAAACAGTTTTTAGAAGGCAGTGGTGTGTCCACACGCACGCATTCAGGTTAAAATACCCATTTTAAGCTGTAGGAATTTAATTATTTTAAATACATTCTACACATAGTATATTATTTAAAGAGACATTTGAATAAAGAAAGTGAGGCCATCTGGAGCATGCAGATATGTAAAAAGCAGCATCACCAAAGTGCAAAAAACAGTGTGGAAACAGGAATAATGTCTTGAGTGGAGACAAGAACCTCCGTGTCACCAGCACTCATGATTTTCTTGTGATCTTTGGCCCATTTGAGTGTGGCTCTCACAATCTTATGATAACAACAAACAGGTCACTTGGGAATGTGTGTGAGAGCCACCTGTCATTTCAGAGTTTGATCATGAGAGGCATATGAGAGGTGAAGGCAGCTGCTGTCTGCAGTAGCAGAGTCGCCCTGTGCTCAACAGCACCTTAAAACAGTCTCAGCACTACTGCCTTCCACCAATCTTGGTGGCAGCTGCAGGCTCAAATCCCCATTTTTCACACACACATATACCACGTACAGTCCAGGAAGGGGGAATATGAAATAAAATCCCAAGGAAAGCCCCCTTTGTCACACACTTGAGAGAGGAGATTGCTGTCAGTAGGGAGTCAGGGAATAGCAAGGTCTCTGGGAAGTAGGCATCAGAAAAGGCAGTAGTCAGGGAGCAGTCACAAAAGGGAGCTATTGCCTACAGATTTGTGCATCCAGTTTGAAAGTGTTTAGCATTGAATTCTTGCCCTGTAATTGTCATACATGTACTGGGGAGTGGACAGAAGAGTTCAAAAAACAGATAGCAACTAAAAAACATGATTTGTTAGGGGGGCACTTAACTTGTGATTTTTAGGCCAATGTGATGAACTTTTTAATTGTGATTTATTCCAACTAATGTTTTTTGAACTCTTGGAGTTAGCAATACTGGCCACTTGAACTTGATGCGAAAGTTAAGAAAAGCAACATGGGTAGCCAAACTGGCCAATATCTTGGTCACAGTACCCATAGTTGAAGATTTTAAATCACAACATTTGGTAATGGATAAAATGGGCAAAGTAAGATGCAGGAACTCCAGAAAACAGAAGATTTCTTGGTAAAAGGGAGTTTTCTAAGGCCAGTCGAAGGCTACATCTAGACTGGCATGATTTTGCGGAAATACTTTTAACAGAAAAGTTTTTCCATTAAAAGTATTTCCGCAAAAGAGCATCTAGATTGGCAAGGATGCTTTTGCGCAAAAAGTGCTTTTGCACAAAAGCATCCGTGCCAATCTAGATGCGCTTTTGCACAAGAAAGCTCCGATGGCCATTTTAGCCATTGGGCTTACTTGTGCAAAAAAGTAAGGTGCCTGTCTACACTGGCCCTCTTGCGCAAGTATTCTTGTGCAAGAGGGCTTATCCCTGAATGGGAGCATGAAAGTATTTGCGCAAGAAGCAATGATTTTGTACATTACAAAGTCAGTGCTCTTGCGCAAATTCAAGCAGCCAGTGTAGACAGCTGGCAAGTTTTTGCGTAAAAGTGGGTGCTTTTGCGCAAAATCTTTCCAGTCTAGATGCACCCCAAGAGTTTGAGTGGAACAGGTGGACTTGGGAAATGTTATAAGAAAAGAAGTACCACATATTAGTATTTATTGTAAATGAATGTTCAGAAAAATGGTGCAGTGAATCACATTATTATTTTATTCTTTCTTTCTGGCTTTCATTATTGCTAAATAACATGTAGCAAAGGACCAGTGTTTTCTTTTATTAATTAAATATGAAATCAGGCATTCTGTTTCTGTGAATTGCTCTATGAAAAGCTTAGAATTCTTATGTACAGAATCTTCTTTGTTTCTCTCTTCCTTTGTTTTATAATGACTGTGCAGAAGCTGATCTGCAGCTCATCTCATATTCATGAAGTGAAGCCTAAAGTATGTTGGACGTGGTCATAATTGTTCTTTCCATTTCACCATTGTTTGAAGTTTCATTACATTACACGATTAAAGCAGATGTTGTACCGGATTGAACGTTCACATTAGTTTTATTATTGTCTTGCAAAACAGATCTCTAATTTGTACATAGGAAAAAAACTTTCCAGTCCAAGCTAGTCTACATGTCGCTATGAAAAGTCTATATTTTATTTGTCCTTATACTATTAGGACACTGGTCTGCTGGTGTAGCAAGGACGGCTCATTCCAATAATTGCTCAAATTGTAATAAAATTATTATTTTTATGTAAATAAAGGTGTTAGTCCTCTATGAAGACAAATCAGACTGAAAAATCATATTATAATATGCAATTTGAGAAAAGTGAGAAAAAAAAGCTGATTTGTTTTACCAATATATCTGTAGAATTCATATTAACAAAATAGCAGAGAACATTAACACTACATTTTAGCAATGCACAAAATATTTCTGAATTTGGATTTATTTTTTTCTGCAGCAGCAACAGGAGAAGGTGAAGGAGCAAACTGATGATGTGAACAGTATTCTGCTAAGTGCCACCGACACTTTAGTTGAGCCACAACAATTCAGCACAAAATTAAGTGATGCAATAAAGGTACATGACTGATTGTAAGATATGGTTAAATACTGTACTTCTCCCCGCCCCACCTCACACCCACCATCAGCCATGTATTCAAAGCACCAAACTTGGGGGGGAATTTCTACATAGCATTGCTGAAGTAGTGACAAATATTTCAATAAAACTTAACAATAATCTGCCTCTGTGTGCCACAGTCAAAATCTTTGTAATGAAATATTACTGCCACATAAATATGATGTTATTTTAAGAGCACTCTGTTAAGGAGAGATTAGAGTTAAACTTTTGTCATGCATTTCTCAGGCTATGTATCCACTATATAGCTGGGGTCAAGGGAGTAGAGAACAATGCACTAGTGGTCATTTTGGTGGGTCTAGAGAAGATCCACCAAACTGAACACAGATCGATCTCCAGTTGACCCTATTCTCTACCCCACATGAGAAAAGTAAGGTAAATCGATGGAAGAGCATTGATGGAAGTGATAAACAAACTGAAGAATTTTACCAAAAAATCAGTTTTCATTTTTATAGAAATGGAAACTTTTGACCAAAGTGAAAATTTTGGTGGCTATTCTTCATGTTAGTTATTTACTTTGTTTTTAATGAAAAGCTGAAACAGAAATATGTACATGTGGCTCTATTTGTACGCCAATTACCTAGCAGATATTTCAAACAATAGATGTTTAGTTTGTTTTTCTCTCCTAATTGTAAGTATAAAAGCAACAAGTTGCAGAAAGAGAAGTGGCATGAACATATGTCAAGCAGCTCATTTGCTTTTAGAAGAGGCTCTTAACATATACTGTTCTATCCTTGTGTCTTGTGCACTGGGGCCACTATAATTTATTGTTGATCAACAAGTTGGTAGGTTGCACATTGGAAAGAAGATGGTTGTAGATCTATGTTTGACCTTCTGTACAAGCATTTTGTATTGTTGTCCAAAAGAGCTATGACTGAGCAAAGAAACTTTACATTGTCCTCAGCTGTAGACACTATAAAAAACCACTCATGTGAACTGTTGGTAGTCACAGTTTCTCTCTTCTGAGTCCATGCTGCCTTACCTATCAGCAGTCCCACGTTTAACCATTATTATTTTTCTAATTTAAGAAGAGGCATGGGAAAGTCCTTTTTTTTTTTTTTTTCAAAGAAACCTCTATGAGGTTTTTCCCACATAAATCCCATGAGTGGGCCAAATTGTGTCCGTCTATAGAAAACGGGTCAGGATATGCCCTCAACTTAGCAGATCCCAAAAGAGTCAATCCCTGGGAACTAGACTAGCAGGAAGACTTCCCTATGGCTACAGCTGCAACCAGAAATACGCAAAAGATTTAGTAAGCCTGTGATTGTCATCTGCTGGGATTGTAACTGAGGTGTATAAGCCCAGCCCACTCCTCCCCTCATTCTGTGTTGTAGATCCAGATGGGGTGAGCCCTGTAAGTGCACTTCAGTGGAGTATGGTCTGTATCTTCTATCCCACCTATTAAGCCACCATTTCAAGTGAATCAGCTAATCATTGTGGCTTTAATAATAGCAAAGATAATGGAAGATAAGACCATCTCTCAGATGGGTTGATGTCCCAGGTATCTATTAGTTCTCCTTCTCTGGGGTTGGTGATATTTTGGCTTATTTTCTCATTCTTCACAGTCTTCTCATTCAGTCACCTTGACCCCATGTGCATTTTACTTCCTATTCATTTATTAAAATATATATGAGTTAAAATATATATTACCCCATATATCGAAAAAACTCTGCACTGTTAAAGAGTTAAGAGGATAATTTGTTACTATTTTCAGTTTCTTTCTATCCTTCTTCATTTTGTTTAGAATGTGTCAGGGTTCTATGCAGAAATAGATGGCGCTAAAAAGGGATTACAAGAGAAACTAGCCAATTTGTCTCGATTTGACGATGATTTGGTACAGCAGGCTATGGAACATGCACAGCAGCTTCAAAGACTTGCTGACGAATTGGACTGGTAAATTTTAACTACAGCACACTGTACTGCTACCTGTCATATAGATAGAGGGGGCAAACAAGGCAGCAATGAGATAGGTGATATTACATATACTGATTATAGACAAACATTAAACAAATTACTGCAAAGTCATATGTGCCAGGGATTAGAAAATTATCTGAAAAAAAGTCTTTTAACTAGACTGGTCAATATTTTGTTCATTTTTTTAACATTTCTATTGGGGAAAAAAATGCCAAAAATATTTTTTAAATTCCCTTTGTTTTTTATGTATATGATTTCAGTCATGTCCTAATAATCCCAAAGTAACAGAGGAATAAAAAAATAGATGGCTAAAAAATAATATGCTACTGGTAGATGTAAATGGGAATTGCAAAAATAGTTGATAAGAATAAAATGTTCATGTGAATAAGATGGTTTACATACAAAAATTGCCTTACAGGTACATTAAGAGAGAGGCTCTGCTATAGTTTTCACTCAGTGAATGTATTATACCTGTAATAATTTAAATACCAAATGGATGGTGTCAAGGTGAATTGGTCCAGTTGCATACATTAAAGGTATCCCTGGCTGGCTTGGTCCATTAAGCAAGCCCACAGTAATCAGATGGGAGTCAGTGGGAATGAATGGATGTAAGAGTAGTATGCCCAAAGTGCATGTGTATTATGATTTTTACAAGAAAGATGTAAACAAATTGAGGGTTTTTCCTTTTTTTCCCTGCTTCTAACAGGAATTTACACAGTGTTGATACAAATGGGTTGGTAAAAAAAGCATTAAATGCCTCAAACGTCTATGAAAATATTGCTACTTATATTGATGAAGCTAATGAAACTGCATTACTGGCATTAAATACAACACACAGAGTCAGTGATGTAAGTAGTTTTCATAATGTTCATGTCCACTTTGCAATGAATCAGGGACTGCAACATAATGTCTAAGACTTTGGGCTCCTGGGTGTGAATTAAAACCAAGCTCTTTGTCATTTGTCAACCTAGCACTTTTTACAACAAGGAAAGTGAACTTTGGATACAGATCACCAAGGTTAGACCCTGGCAGGTGCTAGACACTTTGTTTACCTGAGCATCTGCAGATACAGCTGGTCACTGCTCCCGGTGGCTGCAGTTGTCCGTTCCCAACCAATGGGAGCTGTGGGAAGTGGTGCAGGGTGAGACATCACTTCCTGCAGCTCCCACCGGTCAGGAGCAATGAACCACAATCACTGAGAGCTGCAAGCATCTGATGGCCCACCGGGGGTAATTCTATCAAACTGCATCCATGGGCCAGAGGCTACCCACCCCCATTTTACAAGAACAGGGGCTTTCTCCTCTGTTGCCTCGTCAGATTCCAAACTGGTTGTAATTACTTCTGCTACTCCAAATTTCCTCTGTAGTTTCAAAAGGCTATAGTGGTGTTCTTCACTTCCTGTCTTAAGCTGTGGTGTATTGTTGGTGTACGCTCTTAAATAGCTGCCAGGTTTTGCCCCAGCAAGGCTGCATTTTAGCAGGGGTTGAAGTGATAAGTCAGAAGCAATGCAGAAGGTGGTGCTGATTAGACTGAGACCAAATTTGACGAAGTTGGCTGAGCATATGCTTGATGTGAGCATATACTTAAGTGCCTTCTCTTACAAGCAAAACACTTAAGCATGAGTGTATGTCCCATTGGCTTCAAGGGTAAAGTACTTTCCTGAATCTGCCTGTTACCCTAGTACTGATCCACATACAGTCACTTAAGTACTCCTACATTATTGTTTACTTGCTCTACAGATGTGAAAAGGTATCTAAGTTGGGTAACTTGCCTTCCATAGAGCCAGAAGAAAGTATATGTTTAAATAGGGTTCACCTTACTTTATAACTTATATCAACTTACATATCATTACTGAATTGGGCCCAAATAGTTTGTAAACTCTTTGGTATTCTGTGTATTGTAAAGCACTATTTATGTGTAAGACAATATGAAATATAGGGTGTAGGATATTGCAAGTAGATTAGCTTTTAATGTGCATGCTTTACACTGGGTTGGCCCGATGAGACATCCAGTATCTGATTTCAATAAGAAGCCCATGGGCATCATTTGCCCCATCTAGAAAAGCTGTACAGAAGGAAGAATGTACTGAAAATTAGATATGACTTCTGAGCTGCCATTCCTGTTCATGCCATGTTTGATTCAGACTTTCTAACACTGTTATTTGTTATTTTACAGCATTGTAAGTATGCATAGTGCTTTACAAAACATTTGGAGGACACTGTCCTTGCCCAGAAGTACTTACAATAGCTTCGATACAATAGCTTAACTGCCTAAGTCTCCTCCAAGGGACTCCATCCTCTGGTCATTAACTCCCCGAGGAGAGACTGCCACAGGTGTCATGCCTGAAGAGCCTAACTTGGGAGAGGGACTAAGCAGTTCATGATTCAGATCCCCAAACCCTGCATCTAAAAACAAGCAACTTTTCCCTTATCTTACAAGAGTCAGCTTCTGGATCTCACTCCTTTTTTACCCAATTTTGTTCCCATTGAAGCCAGTGAAGCATTTGTCATTGGCTTCAATGAAAGCAAGTTCCAGAATCAAAGAGCACCTTATATATATACCATAGCTAGCTCCATTTTTCCTCCCTGCTAGGGGATGATCTCTCTAGTGGGGAACTGATGAGGCTACTTCTTCCTTCTCAGTGATGTGCCCCACAATCTGAATAGCATGACTATTGGCTGGGAGCCACATCTTAGTCTATTATATATTTTGAAGAGTGAATTTGTAGGTTGGTTTGTTTGTGCCAGATAGTCATGACTATTATGATTATAGTTCATAAAAATATTTGCTTACAAAATTAAAATCGAGATGCCTATTCAACTGTTGTTTTAGTCCAAGGAAAATTTTTACTGTTACAAACCTTGACATTAATTCAAATTAGTTATGGAAAGATTAATGGAAGCTTTATGAGTTTCTGATTCAAATTTACCATGGTAATTATTCAACAAAATGAATAATGTTTGAAGTTGAAATCCTATAGATTTAAAACTGTTCTTTTACTTCCCTTTTAAAAGCACATTCATAAAAATTTCTATTGTATATATTTAATTTCTTCAACTTTCCTATAAGTGTAATCTATGTAAACAATGGGCCTCACCTGCTAATTGCCTAATATAGATGATATTCAGTCCCACTGACATGGGGAGTCAAAGGTAGCAAGTACCCTAAGGCCCAGTGATTCAAAAGAGCATTTAAATCACCTGGATCCTTTAAATCACGCTCAGGGCAGCTTTAAGGCCTGGGCAGGTAGTGTGCCATAACCCAGGCAGTGCTGATGGTTGGCTATCCCAGCTCTACCCCTTTCACCCAAGGCCCTGGGAATGCAGAGCCAGGCCACTTCTCAGCTCGCCCAGGGGCCCAGCAAGGCTGTCGGCTCCCCTGACTATATTTGTGCTATACTGTGAATTTATTATTCAGTTTGTCTGTCTGAAAGAAATACTTTTCTTTAAACTTCAGTTGCAGCCTATAGAAAATTTGCTTTTGATCCATTTTTCTCATCCATCAGAGGGGTAGCCATGTTAGTCTGAATCTGCAAAAGCGACGAGGAGTCCTGTGGCACCTTATAGACTAACTGAAGTGTAGGAGCATAAGCTTTCGTGGGCAAAGACCCACTTTGTCAGATGCATGTAGTGGAAATTTCCAGAGGCAGGTATAAATATGCAGGCCAGGATCAGGCTGGAGATGACAAGGTGGATCCAATCAAGGAGGATGAAGCCCCAGTTTTTTTGCTGCAGGATGGCTACTTGCTACTGGCTATGTGGACTCTCTACTCAGACCCTACGCCACCAGCACTCCCAGTTACCTCCGTGACACTACGGATTTCCTGAGAAAACTACAATGCATAGGTGATCTTCCAGAAAACACCATCCTAGCCACCATGGATGTAGAGGATTAGGAATGGCAACATACAAAAACCTGTAGGGGAACACTTCAATCTTCCTGGACACACAATTGCAGATCTAAAAGTAGCCATCCTGCAGCAAAAAAACTTCAGGACCAGACTGCTGAGCTACAGTTCATCTTCAAGTTTGACACAATCAACTCTGGATTAAACAAAGACTGAATGGCTTGCTAACTACAAAAGCAGCTTCTGCTCTCTTGGAATTCACACCTCCAGATCAGCTGCTAGAAGTGGGCCTCATCCTCCTTGATTGGATCCACCTTGTCATCTCCAGCCTAATCCTGGCCTGCATAGTTATACCTGCCTCTGGAAATTTCCACTACATGCATCTGACCAAGTGGGTCTTTGCCCACGAAAGCTTATGCTCCTACACTTCAGTTAGTCTATAATTAGCCACTGGACTCCTCGTCGCTTTTTCTCATCCAATCACCTACCTTTTACTTTAGCAGAGAAAATGGAACAGCAGCAATTTTGTAGTTGGTGGCTGTGTGAAACATTATGTCATCTAACAGCAGACACAATAAAGAGATACATTTCATCAAGCAGATTCTGACTCTCTTTTTGAAATGAATTTGTAGGCTGTAGTTGGAATTGATACTCAGATCATTTTCCGTAAAGATGAAAGTGAAAGGCTCCTCAATCAAGCCAAGAAACTACAAGAGACAGCAGATGCTAGTAAATATATATCCTTCCTATTGGTTTCGCTACTTCGGCGGTAATGCGATAGTTCTATACATGAAATGAGATTTCAGAAGCACATTGCTGCAACAGAATAATATATTGATCAAAGTTAGAATCCAATGTGTTAAAAAAAGGAAATGTACAGATTGAGTAGCTAGCATTGTGCCAAGCTGATGAGAGGTTGTTTTTTGGGGTGGGTTTGTTTGTTTTTTTTATTTACAGTGGGCACATTTATAGGCATATTAAAAGATTAAGAGTCTCATCCTGCAAACATTTATGCATTTAAGTAACTTTACTCATCTGAGTAGTCTCATAGAGATCAATACATTTCTTTACCCGTATGGATAAGTGGATGCATTTGTAGGATTGAGCCCTACAAATCTAGTTAGGAATAATATAAGATTTAAAATTCTCTGGTCTTTTCCTCATTGAAAATAATGAAACTTCTATAAAACAATGGAAATTGCTGTTTTTATTTTTCAAGGCCTTGTACTTTCCATAAAAACTCACCTTGAAGTTTGTATTGTAATATATCAGCACCTGTCCCAGGAAGTTAGCAGCTATCAAAGCTGTCTTTGAGAATTGATCTTTAATGAAGATAGAGAAGCTGCTTTCAAATTCTCCTGAGAAGGATCTTCTAGGAGAATGTGCATCATCAACTGGAAGATTGCTTAGCAATTTAGATCACCTGAAGCCAACATCACTAGAATGCATGATATTAAATTCAGTCAGGGCAAACGCTATAGTAATTATTGTTTGTTAAATGCACCGCAATATATTTGTGCACCATAGTAACACTAAAGATAAAATTTTATAAGCTGTCTTTGAAATCATAGAGTTCAATTGTTTCTTCTGTTCTGTCCTCACAGGTAATGATTTAACTGTGGCAGACACTAGTCACCGTATTGCTGGAACAATTGCCAGAAAGGACGCTCTGAAAAGTCGCTTGAAGAAAGCCATGGACAAAATTCAATTGATAGAGCAAGGTTGTAAGATAAATACATCCATTTTAGCATTACTATCTAATTATGACCACCACCCCCTGCACTCATCGGCAGTGGCGGCAGGGAGTGCAGGTTTAGGGAGACAATTTAGATTCACAGGGGAACTTGAGGAGCCATGCCAGCAGCAGGAGGCCACACTACCCCTCCTCCCCATACACTCGCTGACAGCAGCAGCAGGGAAGGTGAAGGAAGGAGTTTCTGGCCATGCTGCTTCTACATGCAGAGAATGCTGTGGCAGACCCGCTCCCGCTCCCACCCCAGAGTGGCACAGCCAGATCCACCATTCAGTGCCTTCCCTGATACTGCAGCTGGTAAGTGTAGGGGTGTCAATGCAGCCTTTGGTTGCTGGCATAATCTCCCAGGCCACCTGGGCTGGGGAAGAGGTGGGGCGGGGAGGGGTGGAACAAGTGCTGGGTTAGGTCGAGCAAGAGCAGGCTGGAGGCAGAGCACTGGCAGGGAGAGGCAGAGAGGCAGAGCCTGGGGCAGAAGTGGGTTTGTCCTGCCCTTCCCAGAGCTGGGGGCAGGACACATGGCCAAAGCTCCACCTTCCCCTATCACCTCTGGGGGAAAACAAATCAGTCTCTTTGATGTCTGTATGCTAATTCAAGAAGTATGGGGAATAAGCATGAAGAACTCAAAATGTTAGTAAATAAACACAACTATGACATAGTTGGCATCACAGAAACTTGGTAGAATAATATGCATGACTGGAATTGTGCTACAGAAGGGCCCAACATGCTTGGGAAGGATAGGCAGCAGGGAAGGGAGGAGGTGTTGGCTTATATTAAAATGTGTACACTTGGACTGAGGTGCAAATGGAAGTAGAAAACAAATGTGTTGAAATTTTTTGGGTAAGGATAAAGGGGGTAAAAACAATTTGATGTCATGGTAGGGATCTACTGCACATCATATAACTAAGAAGAAGAAGTGGAAGAGGCTTTTTTAAAAAACAACTAACAAAATCATCCAAAGCACAGGATGTGGTGGCACTGAGGGATTTCAACTACACAGATATTTGTTGAGAAAATAATACAGCAGAGCACAGATTATTCAACAAGTTCTTGGAATGTATTGGAAACATTTTTTTATTTCAGAAGTTGGAGAAAGCTACTGGTGGGAGTCTGTTCTAGATTTGATTTTGATAAATAGGAAGACTTAGTTGAGAATCTGAAAGTGGAAGGCAGCTTGGTGTAAGTGATCATGAAATGATAGAGTTCATGATTCTACATAGTGGTAGGAGGGAAAGCAGCAAAATAAAGATAACGGATTTCAGAACGGCAAACATTAGCAAACTCAGGGAGTGATCAGGTAAGATCCCATAAGTAACAAGTCTCACAGGAAAAACAAAAGAAGACAGTTGGCAGTTTTTCAAAGAGACATTATGAAGGGCACAAGAGCAAAGGATTCCATTGCATAAGAAAGATAGGAATGATGGCAAGAGATGACACTGGCTTAACCAGAAGATTTTCAATGATCTAAAAGTCAAAGAAAAGTACTATAAAAAGTAGAAACTCCATCAGATTACAAAGGAAGAATATAAACACATTATCAAGAATGTAGGCACAAAATTAGAAACAAAACAAGATAAAATTAGCTAGTGGCATATAAGGTAAGAAGAAAACATTCTACGAATACATTAGAAGCACGAGGAAGACCAAAGACAGTGTGGAGCCATTACTCAGTTCAGAGGGAAAAACAATAACAGATATTGTGGAAATGGCAGAGGTGCTTAATGACTACTTTGTTTCAATTTTGATCAAGAGGGTAGGTAGCATTTGGATGCCTAACATAATTAATGCCAGTGAAAATGGAGTAGGATCAGAAGCTAAAATAGGAAAAAACAAGTTAAAAATTACTTAGACAAGTTAAATGTTTTCAAAACGCCAGAGCCTGATGAAATGCATCCTAGAATACTCATGGAGTTGACCGAGGAGATATGTACTCCATTAGCTATCATCTTTGAAAAGTCATGGAAGATGGGAAAGATTCCAGAAGCCTGGAAAAATGCAAAAATAGTGCCCATCTATTGAAAAGAAAATAAGGACAATCCAGGGAAGTACAGACCAGTCATCTTAACTTCTGTACCAGGAAAGATAATACAGCAAATAATTAAGGAATACATTTGGAAACATCTAGGTAATAAGGTGATACGAAACAGTTAGCATGGGTTTGTCAAGAACAAATCATGTCAGACCAACCCAATAGCTTTCTTTCACAGGATAACAAGCCTTGTGGATGAGGAGAAGTAGTAGATGTTGTATATCTAAATTTTAGTAAGGTTCTTGATATAGTCTTGCATGGCCTCCTCATTAACAAACTCGGGAAACACAACACAGATGGAGCTACTATTAGGTTATGTATAGCTGGTTGGATCCCACAGAGTAATCATCAATGGTTCACAGTCATGCTGAAAGGGCATAATGAGTGGGGGTCTGCAGCAATAAGTTCTTGGTCCAGTTCTTTTCAGTATCTTCATCAATTATTTAAATAGCATAGAGAGAATGCTTATAAAGTTTGCAGTTTACAATAAACTAGAAGGGTTGCAAGTGCTTTGGAAGATAAGATGACAATTCCAAATGATCTGGACAAACCAGAATAATGGTCAGAAGCCAATAGGATGAAATTCAATAAGGAAAAATGCAAAGTATTCCACTTAGGAAGAAACAACCAGTTGCAGACATACAAAATGGGAAGTAGCCTAGGAAAGGGGCATAGAGGAACACAAGCTAAGTGTGAGCCAACAGTGTGGCGCTGTTGCAAAAAAAGCAAACATTATTCTGGGATGTATTAATAGGAGTGTTGTAAGTAGGAAATGAGAAGTACTTCTTCCACTCCACCTGGCACTGATTACGTGTCATCTGGAGCATTGTGTCCAGTTTTGGTTGCCACATTTCAGGAAAGAGGTGGACAAACTGGAAAAAATCCAAACAACAACAACAAAAATTGTTAAAGGTCTAAAAAAACATGACCTCTGAGGGAAGACTAAAAGAATTGGGCTTGTTTATTCTAGAAAAGAAAAGACTGAGAGGGGACATGATAACAGTTTTCAAATAAATAAAAAGTTGTTACAAGCAGGAGGAAGATAATTATTCTTTAATGTCTGTGGATAGGACAAGAAGCAATGGGTTTAAACTGCAGCAAGGGAGGTATAGGTTGGACATTAGAAAAAACATCCTAACTGTCAGGGTAGTTAAACACTGGAATAAATTGCCAGGGAGGCTGGCGAATATTCATTATTGAAAGTTTTAAGAGCAGATTAGACAAACACCTGTCTGGAGTGATATAGAGGGTGCTTGGTCCTGCCACGAGTGAAAGGGTCTGACCCTGATAACATCTCAAGGTCCCTTCCAGTTCTATGATTCCATATTACAGGTGATATTAGACAACGTTTGGATCAGTCTAAACTCTTTACTCAAGAAGCTGTAGATGCTACTATGGCAGTAACCCAGACTACTACCCCAATGGCTAAGAATCTGAAGAACTGGTCCGAGAACCTTCAGAACTTTGAGCATGATGCAGTTGCTTATGACAGAGCTGTGGACTCAGCTGGTGATGCAGGTATAATGAAACATGGCATTGAGGCCCAGCGCTACTTGGTGTTACTATAAAAGATAGTCATTGCAAAAGCTAGTACTGTAAATGTAAATGTCACCATTAAATATGGCATGAGTTGCTTTCCCTGTCACCTCACAGCATATGATGTAACTGTCAGCTTTAACTACTGGATAACACCTGCTCGAAAAATTTAAACTAACTGAAAGTCAACAGGTTTTAGGCTCTTACAAACCTAAATCATTTTTGAAAATGGAACTTAGGCCCTTTTGAAAAATGTACCACTTGTAAATATGTGTTACCAATTATTATTATGGTGGTGATGATGGTAGTGGCAACAGTGATGGTGGCACAACAGACATCGATAGGACAGTCCCTTCCCTGAAGAGATTACAGTATAAATAAACAAGTAAGACAAAGGATAGGGGAAAAATATAATGTACATGAAGAGTGGTCAACGGGATGGATTGCATCATCACATTAGTTCCATTATTTGGGGGGCAGGAGGGGGCGTGTAACAGGCTGCTGGCAAAGGAAGGGATCAGCTAAACTGAAAGACAAAAGAAGAAATGGAGAGGGACCATGGAAAGGGAGAGGGAAAAGGCATAGAGAAATGGAAAGAGGGAGGTCAGATGGAGAGAAGCTGAGGTGAAGAGATTAGGAGGTCAGGGAGAGAAGGGAAATAAAAGAAACTGCAGTTTAAGGAACTGTGCAAAGTAAAACAGCAGAAAGCAGTCTCATGACATCATTGGCGTCAGACTATATCTACTGAAGTTGCTTCTGTGTTGGTTGCCATTAGAGCCTTTGACTGACTCTAGCCAGGAGTGTCTTCTCAGACTTCCTATCGGGCTCTCGACAAATCACTTAGGCCCAGATTCTCAAAGGTATTTAGGTGTCTAACTCTATTAAAATCAGTGGAAGATAGGTGCCTCAATACTTTTGAGTATCAGGATCGTACTCACTCTGTGTGTCCATTTCCCTACTTGGAAAATGGGGAGAAATACTTAACTAACTCATAGGTGTCTTGTGAGGTTAAATTCACTGAGGTTTGTAAAGCACTGTGGGGCCTTCTGAAAGAAGGTGTTACTTGAGTACAAAGATGCTAGTGTTCATACTGAAGTAGCACCTAGATGCACCAAAAAAAATCTTATACTGCTCAGCACTGACCCTGCATGTTGTCGCATGTACAGATAGACCCTGCCACTACAAAGAGCCCTGATGAAATGAGTAGGGCTCTATCCAGTTGCAGAGGCACACCCACATGGATCAGAATCTTTGCTTAAGAGAAGAAGCAACAGGTGGATGACACAAACAAATGCTAGAATGTGAGAAGGGATTGCACATTGAATTCCACTGATACAAACATGGGATTATACATAGGGGAACTGGGTTCTTAGTTTCTTTTCTAATTGCAGTGAAGAATCTGACAGAGGTCATCCCTCAGCTCCTGGATAAATTGCGTACAGTAGACCAAAAGTTGCCAGCAAACAATATTTCTGCCAGCATTCAACGGATCAGGGAGCTAATTGCTCAGACTAGGAGTGTAGCAAGCAAGGTAAAACACTTGGCTGAGACATTCAGTTACTACTGATAATGATCAAATGCATCTTACTAACTCCATTTCTCTGGGCTAGATTCCAGGTCTGAACCTTGATGTTATGTTATCTCTACCTAACAACTTTGTGAGCACAGTACGGTGGTAGCAATTAAAATCCTTAAAGTTGCTACAGGCAAATAATTAATATAGCATTCATGGCAGAATATCATAAATATGGTGATAATGTTAATTAGACAATACAATAATGGTGATCACAGTAGCAGAGTCCTTTAAAGCAAAAATAGCATTTATTATTAGTTTATTATTTAATTGCCAAAATTAATTACAAGCAACAGCAACTGTGATCATTTCAATGACAACCATTGTGAGTTCACAATATTTGTTTTCACTTAAAAACTTCTTTTTCCCATAAGAAAATCTGTATTATACTAATACCAGGATGACATTAATTGAAACTGCAAAAGTGTGCAGATTTTGCTGGCAAACACCTTATAACAACAATGATAATGAAAATTATATAGTCAGTTGTATTTGAAAGATCTCTGAGAAGTCAGTATATGAATACATATATACAGGGTTGGAATATTCTGACTGTGATGTGGTATACCAGATCTTTGTGACCTCCTACCTGATTTATCACTGCTCTGTTCACCCTGCCCCAGGAAACAGTTCTCTAAGGGTGTGTCTAAACTATGCTCCTCTGTCAGCAGAGGGATGTAGATTAGGCACTTTGAAAGTGAAAATAAAGTGGAGATTTAAATATCCCGAGCTTCATTTGCACAATCCTGTCATGGCGGTCTTTCAATCAAGCACCATTTTGAAACTGAAACAACGGTATAGCCATGGTTCTGCTGACAGCGGGGTGATTTTTCGACTGATCCTGTACTCCTTGTTTCACCGCAGTTTCAGTTTCGAAATGGCACTTCATTGAAACAGCGCCATGACGGGATTATGCAAATAAAGCATGGGATATTTAAATCCCCACTTCATTTGCGCTTTCGAAGTGCTTAATCTACATCTCTCTGCCGACATCTCTCTGCCGACAGTGTAGCTTAGATATAGCCCAAGGGTATGTCTAATCTACGTCCCTCTGTCAAAAGAGGGATGTAAGTTAGGCAAATCAAAAGTGCAAATGAAATGGGGACTTAATTTGCATAATCACATCGCAGCGGTCTTTCGAAAAAGGGTATTTCTAAAGTGAAACCGCAGTCTAAATACAGTTCTTTAAAAAAAAAAAAAAAAAAAAACCTTTTTTGAAAGTTTCTGTATTCCTCATTTTTAGACTCTTTTCCTAAGAGGAAAAGTGCAGTGAGTATTAGACCAGCCATTGGCGCAGGACCAGACATTTGGGGAACCATTGAAATCTGGTCCTGCAGCAGCTAGAAGGGCTGAGCACCAGCAAAAGCAAATGAAGGCATAGCAGGCTGACATAAATGGAGCTGCTGTTTAGCAAAACAATGTCTGAGGAAGCTAGTGGAAAGAGGAGAGACTATACCCAAGTCACAGTCAAAGGAACCAGGCCAGGTTCCTTTTCTAGCCAAGGCAACATGTGCAGGAGGAACCCTGCTGATTTAATTCTGGAGAAAGAATTAAACCTCAGAAGGAGAAGAAACCATTTGCTTTATGATTGGTCCTGAAGGGCAAAGAACTTCTATTTGAGTTTGTTGTACCCCAGAAAGGGGTTTGAACTGTGTGACCTGGCCACTAGGCCAAGCTACAGTAGACCACAGAGTCTAACTGAATGCCTGAAAGGGTGCAGGGAGCTGAAAAAATTATAGTAATTCATCGGAATACAATGGGCACTCAAAGTGAGTGTAACCTACTGTAATCGGGGAATGTGAGACCCTCCTCTCAGCAAGGAGAGCTGATAACACAGAATGATGCCTGCACCCTTCTTGAGTGTGAGACGTCACTTATTCTAGATCTGCAGATGGACCAGTAGGACATTCATCAGGAAACCACAAAGGCTTGGTATACCTTGTAACACTGACCATCTACACTGAGCTATCCACATTTGGTCCAAAAACCAAAACTCAATGGGGACTATAATATTTGATTGTTTCTTAAATATATATTCATTTTAAAACACACTTTCTTCAAATTTTCTTCAAAATGTAGAAACATTGATTTAAATATGTTTAAAGGTATCTTGAAATGAATGCTCTTGGCCTGTTTAGCCTCTCATTTATACCGTATAACTCCATTAATTTCAGTGGGGTTGCTCCCCAATTAAACCAGTGAAAGTGAGAGGAGAATTCAGTATATTTCCAAAGCAAGGAAATAAATTATTGGGAAAGAATTTTTAAAAACATGCAAAAGTTGGCCATCCCTGAATTAACAAGGTTCAGAAGCATGTACTTAAGTCCCACTGAAGCCCAGTTAAAGATAATTATATGCATTTTTGAATAGGGGCTTCACTGAAAGTAAAAAAGTAACTCATAGCGTTTCATCCGTATGTTTCCCTTTATCTTTTCACAGTGTGTTACTTTGATTTGGGTTATTATGAATGTACAATCAATGCCAATTCCATTCTTCTTATTAGTCAAGAAAGCTGTTGCGGGAGTATATTTGCCAATTTCCCCACAGCGGTGTCTCAAAACACAATGTATCTAACTTAGTATGTTTACCTCTTCAGATTCAAGTCTCTATGAAGTTTGAAGGCCAATCAGCTGTAGAAGTCAATCCAAAGACCAGCCTAGATGATTTGAAGGCTTTTACCTCCATGAGCTTGTATATGAAACTTCCAAAAGACCACCCACAGCTGGCAGCATCTTCAGACAGATTTGTTCTGTATCTTGGAAACAAAAATGTAAGAGAATAATATCATTAATTTTCTTCTGGTAAAAAAAGACAGATATGAAAATGAGTATGTGCACTTTTCAGCAACATTTCTCTATTTTCTACTATCAGGATTTCAACAGAAATATATGACTGATGCTGGTCATGCATGCAGTGAATTAGTTTTTCCAAGCTATCCCATCCTTGCCATTTTCCCTCGCTCCAATAAAGTATTCTACCCAAGTAGCAAATTACATTGCCTGGTGCACTGAGATACAGAGACTGGCTGCTGTAAACTACGCTTGCCATCCATGCTCAACTGGTATTGAACTGTTTAGAAGCAATTACTGCTGTTGTCTGCCGGGCTTTTGAGGGTCACATGTAATCAGCACAGCACTGCTGACAGTGTAGATTTCAAGTCTTCCAGTTCAAAGGTCTTAGAGATAAGAGTGTTTCTTTGCCTGTGGCATGTGCTGCTGCCACTGAATACCCTCCACCTATCTACTTTTGGACACTTAGAAAGGGCTTCACTCTCATTATCGAAAGGTGTTATGAAGCAATAGTTAAACTATTACTGTTAAAGAAAAACAAAAAAAAGACGCATCTTACAAATCATGTGCAATCTGGACCAGTTAATAGTGATGTCAAGGGCTTTTCTCTTTAATCATTTATTTTTAAAGGAATTTCTATGTACTGTGCATATAGACTATGAAATTCCTCTCTGAGAGAAGATCTGATTATGGTGCATTATATCCATGTCCTTGGACAAGCCTCGTGGCCACTTCCTATACTGATAGTGCCTAGTAAACAGTAGGCACATACAATAACACGTTATAGATTTCATTCAGAAAATATCCTAGAAATATTTGACCTGGAAGTAAAACTTCATCCAAAATGAATTTGAAGCCATTCTTTTTGGGACAGTTTTGTCCTCTGCATTCCCATCTACTGAAACAATGTGCACTTCAGTTTATTAGTTGTACATAAATATTTCTTTCTATACCTATCTAACATTTATTAGTTTCTTTAGATCAAGGATAAATCAAGTAGCCCTAACATCCCAACCCATTGATGTTTCAGGCAAAAGATTATATGGGTCTTGCAATCAAGAATGATAACCTGGTGTATATTTATAATCTCGGCGGTCGAGATGTGGAGATACCATTAGACTCCAAGCCCATCAGCTCTTGGCCTGCTTACTTCAGTATCGTCAAAGTTGAGAGGTAAAATGTTTATATGGAGCTGCTCTATTTCTTCTGAGATCAGTTTGGTTTGAGAATTTCAGAAATGAACAAGTCAGTCATCAGTAGCCAATAGTATCTAGCACTACCTTATGGGATGAGGTAGCTAATCCAGCCAATCTTATTCAGAATTCCATAGGAATATGAGTCCCTTGAAAACTACAGTATCGTAAGTGAAGAACCCTTTCCTGATTATTTTCACTTCTATATGGCATCTGTTCCATTTGATGTTCTAAATACAGTAAAGACAGAGAAGAGTTTTTAAATCAGTTGTAAAAGAAAAGGGAGAATGTCCACCTCAGGCTAACAGTGACTTTAAAAAGACTTTCTTTGGTTGGACAAAAAAGCAGTCTGGGGAAAGATGAAAAAGACAAGAAAACAGAAATGTCTCTTTTGGAATTAACATATTTTCTCCATTTCTTCCTGATCCTGACCTGATCTAAATATTTGTCTCAAGAACTCCAGAAAAAGCAATTGGGTCTGAATCTCTTTTGGACTATTTTTGCACCAGTGCAACTTCTATGGAGCTATTCATTGGCACAAGTCTAAGAATCTGATCCTGCTTCCATTGGAGTCAGTAGAATTTCCTATTTACTCGTAGGGGGCAGGTTCAAGTTGTAAGTGGAAGGGGAGTCCAGTCCAATCTCTATAGTTTCTCACTTTGGTTCCAGACAGAACACCAGATGAGTGACACTTCTATGGTGGAGAAAATACTTATGTTAAACAATAAAAAAAACGGGTTTTTTTAATTCTCTTTTCCTGTTTCTTATCTCTAACCATCAAGTAAAGATGGTTATGAAGCCCTCTTTCTCTCCAAATTCCTTCAACAGGATGGGAAAGCATGGAAAAATATTTCTAACTGTACCAAGCCCAAGCAGCACTGCTGAAGAAAAATTCATCAAAAAAGGAGAGGTCCTTGGTGCTGACTCCCTTTTGGATTTGGAGCCCAAAAATACCGTTTTCTATGTTGGTGGAGTTCCTCCAAACTTTAAGGTAGATCAAATAACTCTTTGTATATATTCAAACTTAAATAAATCAAAGCTGTGTTACTGGGACTTGCTTTACAAACTTGTCATTAATGCAAAGGTATGGATACTGGAAACGACCTTAAGTCCCTTACCACATTATGATTCTTCAACAAGTTCCGTGCAATCTGCAGCACTCACCAGTGTTGCCTTGTACACAGCATGTCCAGCACAGGAAGCTGATCAGTAAAAGTTCATCTTAGCTACAGTAAAAGTTTCTGATATGTAATTAGAAAAATTGCATAGTTATTGTTCTAGATGGACACCTAGTAGCCCTGCTGAACAAAGAATGATTTCTGCCATACTCTATCAACACTGGGTAGCTGTCTGATGTCCTATTTGAAATGTGATAGTGGCCTCAGTTTACTGGAGTGTAGATAGCCTGCAAAATTTAAGGTATAGATATTCATTTGTTCCTAATATTAATTATAAATTGTTTGCTACCTCTGTGAAAATTGGTTGGAAGATCATTTTCTAAATATCAATGACTCTTAAAGGCTTTCATCAGTGAATATCTATTCCGGGATGTAAGTCTGTGTACCAAAGATGGCTTAGAAGAATTACTAAATCCTAATGAAGATCTGATATGACTGGAAAAAGTCAACTGATACGCCAATTAATTAAGCCTGTAACAGGCAGATAATGTGCTGATGAAACATTTACTGCTCCTATCCCTGTTCTACAGTGCAGATTGTTTTTTTAGTATTGGAAGACTGCTTCATTAATTCTGTTAACTTTATTTTCATTTTGGTTTTATATCACTTGATTTTTTTCTCTTTTCACTAACAAGGCAATTTAGATTCAATTTGCAGTAATCATTGTTGAGTTATTTAAAATAATCTCTGCTGAACTTTAGCTACTGGCAAACATGAGTTTCATGAGTATGAGAGAATCTCCTACAATTTCTGTGCTCTTTTTTTCCTTTTGCTGTGGTATGAAATGGCCCGTAGGGAACAAAGGGATGTAAATAAAATTAACACAAAATACTGGGGGATATTTCCATTTAGAGTTTCATGAAAATGTTTTTTCTTTGGATGTCGGAGAGAAAACTGGGTGAAGTAATTTTTTTAACCAACCTCTTGTTGGTCTAAAAAAACAACCTTTCAAGATGCACGGAGTTGTTCTTCATGTCTTTGGATAATAAATTGTGTAATCTGGCTAAAGCAGATTAGGGATTAGTCATAAAATCATCCCAATTACCCTAAAATCTAACTTTTCATCTTGAAAAGAAACAACTAAGAGGGATATGATTGAGATTTATGAAATCATGACTGCTGTAGAGAAAGTAAACAAGGAAGTGCTATTTACTCCTTTTCATATCTAAAGAACTAGGGGTCACCAAATAAAATTAACGGGCAGTAGGTTTAAAACAAACAAAAGCACAATGCATAACACATGGTCAACCTGTGGAACTCTTTGCCATAGTATGTTGTGAAGGCCAAGACTATAACAGGGTTCGAAAAAGAACTAGATTAATTCATGGAAGATAGGTCCACCAATGTCTACTGGCCAGGATGGGCAGGAATGGTGTCCCTAGCCTCTGTTTGTCAGAAGCTGGGAATGAGTAACAGGGGATGGATCACTGGATGATTACCTCTTCTGTTCATTCCCTCTGGGGCACCTCACAGTGGCCAGTGTCAGGAGACAGGATACTGGGCTAGATGGACCTTTGGTTCTACCCAGTTTCACTGTTCTTTTGTTTTTAATGTCTTTTTGCCTGTTTTATTTAAAAACTATGATGAAAATTCTCACCTGTAGTTGTCCTATCTAAGCTTTTGTTCTTTTCAACAGTCATTCATTACTCCTTTGTAGACCACGGCATAACTGTCTATCCCCATGCACAGACACAACACTCCCGTTTCTAGGTCACTAACTTCAAGAGGCCACCTTAATTTTAATGTTAGTAGGCCACTTTACCCTGAAAGGTCCCTTGAAATATGTTAACTATTTATGATAAACAATCTGTTCCAACTTGTATTTAGCTGTGACACTCTGGATATGTTTCCCAGGCCTGAAGAAGAGCCCTATGTGAGCTTGAGAGCTTGTCTCTCTCATCAACAGAAGTTGGCCCAATAAAATATATTACTTCACCCACTTTTGTCTACACTACCACTAAAACTTTTGTGACTCAGGGATGTGAAAAAACACACACCGACCAATGTAAATTTCATCTACAAAAGCACCAGTGTGGACTGTGTTATGTTGGTGGGAGAGTGTCCCCCATCAATTTAGCTGCCGCCATGAGTTGGGGTTGTCAGCAGGAGAGCTCTCTCCTGCCATCATAGGGCAACTACACAGGAGACCTCAGAGAAGCACAGCAGCAGCAGTGTCACTGTAAGGTCTGTAGTGTGTAGACAGCTTAATACTAACCTTCAGAAATTAAACTGATCTCAGGAACAAATGAATTTGACATCCCCGAACAAAAAACATGTGCTAACTTTATCCTTTTGCCCTTGTTTCCTTCTTCACACAGCTCCCTCCCAGTTTAAATTTGCCTGGCTTCATTGGCTGCTTGGAACTGGTCACTCTAAACGATGATATAATCAGTTTATACAATTTCAAGCACATCTACAATATGAACACCACCGCTTCGCCACCTTGTGCCAGGTAGAGGAAAATTCTACTGTTACAATGAAGTTTTCTTTTACCCTGCAGTGTTTGCAGAACTGAAAGGCTGAACGCACATGCTTTTGTACTACTTCATTTGCTTCCTTTTAGAGAAGAATCTCAGAATAATATTAACTTTAAACTGTGGTTCAGACCAACTGGTTTCATCTGTGCTACAATTGTTGATTTTCTTTGTTACTCTCCATTACCACAAATTTTCCCAAATTGACTTATTCACTCTTCTGAAATGGAACCATTTTTGTCATATGCTCCTGAACTATTTGGTAAAAATTCTTCTGATGAAGGGTGGTTTTTAAGCCATTTGGAGAGAGAATGAGACATGTGTCACTTAAAATAAAGGGAGACTGAAGAGCTCATTTACCATGAATATCTATGGGAGACTTCTTCCTGGAGTAGTCAGAAAGTACAGTTTTGTGTTACATTTTGATATATATTTCTAAGATCAGATTGAAATTCTGGTATTGTTGGAAATAAATGCAGGTGTTAATACAGCTGGAGAGCGCAATTAGAATATAGGATTTCCCCCCCAAATCTCTCTTACAGGGAGCAGGTACTGTGAGTGGAAAACCACATCTCTATATCAATGTAGGGAAAGTAAATCTATTGCATAACTGAGGACCCAATAACCCTTAAAAAGTAAACCTCTGGCTATAATCAAGAAGGCTTGTGGCCCTTAATATCAATTCAAGAATGAGCCTCAAAACTTTCCACTTCCTAACATACAAATATAAATAAACACTGGGCATGAGTAATCTTGAGGGGGTGACACAAGAACACCTTTCAAATATGATAAGGGTTATTATAAACAGGACAGTGATCAATTATTATTCAGGGTCCATTGAAGGCAGAACAAGTACTAATTGGCTTAATCTGCAGCAAGGGAGTTTCAAGTCAGATACTAGGAAAAACTTCCTAACTAAAAGCGTAGTTAAGTTCCGGGCTAGGCTTCCAAGTGAGGTGGTGGAATCCCCGTTACTGGAAATTTTTAAGAGGAGGTTACACAGACATTTTTCAGGGATAGTCAGTTTACTTGGTCCTGCATCAGTGCAGGGATCTGAATATGATGGCTTCTCAGCATCCCTTCCACACCTACAAATTTATGATCCTGTAACACAAAATCAACATATGGCCTTATGATAAAATATCAAAGCCCTAAATAATTTTTCAGGGAATTTCTCGTACAGCAGTAAAAATGGTCTGAGGCTAAAGTTTTTGTCCCTCTCAGGGATAAATAAAAATCACAATTAATGTTCCAAGAAAGAAAGTGTTGTAAACTTTTACACTCAAATGTTAACTTCTCCCTAGATCTATAGTGCAGGGTCATAAATATTAAGTGTGATCTGAGATGGTCTCTGATTCTTGTGTGTTTTTGTGTTCTTTTCCTTGCTAGGAATAAGCTGGCCTTCACTCAGAGCCGAGCTGTGAGCTATTTCTTTGATGGCTCTGGCTATGCTTTGGTGAGGAACATTGAGAGAAGGGGAAGGTTCAGCCAGGTGACTCGTTTTGACATAGAAGTTCGAACACCAACAGACAATGGGATTATTTTCCTGATGGTTAATGGAGTGAGTGTAAAAATTTGTTCTTACACTATCACTTGTTCTTTTGTGCTTCTTCTGAACAGTTTCAATGAAATACCCCAAATGTTGATGATGTATATTACATTGTGAAAGTGAAAGTTCCCTTCTGCACACGTTGTGAGGGATTTGAACGACTGTTCTATAGTGGATCAGTAATTGGTTTCCTCTGAGCAGAAATTCCCAAAATTGGATCTGAATTATATACGCTTTGTAATTATGTGCTTTGTTCTCATGATGGAAACTATAGTCATATAGAACATAGGCTGTTGAAGACCAGTCCTGTTGATGTACATATTTGGTTGGATTGTACCAGACCAGCTCCCACTGTTATGTTCTATATGAACAGTTCATAAATATGCAAAAAACTAATTATTTGTATTGTGTTTAAAAATTTGGCCTATACTTTTTGTGGTGTTTTCTGAGGTTTAGTCATCTTAATGTTAGAAAAATATAAAAATAAACATCTGGCCAGATCCCCAGATGATATAAATTGATCTAGCATGCTCCCTGACATTTATATATGGTTTATCAAACTACTTCTATTCCACATAACTTGAATTCAAAGATAACTTGATTTCCTAGTCCTTCTGTTTCCTGATGTTTCTCTCTTACATAAATGCATCCCATTTTTTCCCCTGAAAAATTCACTACTTAATGATTTCTCTGAGTGTTGCTCTGCTTATAAAGTTTCATATCCAGTGTTGGTGTCACTTTGTGGGTTCCTGGACATTAGAGAGAAAAGGTGGGTAAGATAATATTTTTTACTAGATAAACTTCTGTCTTGGTGAGAGAAACAAGATTTCAAGTTTACTCTGTGTACGCTGGAAAGCTCGTTTCTTTCACCAAGTGAAGTTGGTCCAGTAAAAGATATTACCTCGCCCACCTCATCACAATAAAATTTTGGTTATCCAGCCCAAGAATAGAATCTGTAGCATGTGGGGTAGGTGACCAATGACATAGCCTGAAAACCTAAATCAGAATACTGAATAAATATCAGTTTCAAAAAAGTATTTTTCCAAAAATCCAAATCCAATACTATTTATCTAACAATTTATTAACAAAAATAAATTCAGGAAAAATGTGATAATTTTGCAAATAGGTAAAAGTCCATTTTCAGTTTATAAATTGTTCATAATGAATAGTTCAACCATCTCTAGTCATATAATATATTCATCTCTATGTTGCTTGTATTAAAGTGATGCCTGTATACTTTCCCTTTAATGCTGTTTGTTTTGTACAGAGTATGTTCTTCAGTCTAGTGATGCAGAATGGATTCCTCAGCCTGCGCTATGACTTTGGCTTCAGCTCTGGCCCCGTGCTTCTTGAGGATTCAATGAAGAAGGCCCAGATAAATGATGCCAAATTCCATGAGGTGAACAGATGTGAAAGTATTTTATTTAGCTAGCTGGACCAAGAATAATGAAGCATAATGCTAGCTTGCTTCCCTTATAATTAAAGAACCAAAAGATGATGGATCAGATTTTATACACTACTAAATGTGTCAGTTTTGCTATCAAGTGGCAAGGAACTCTGGGAAGAAAACAAGATGCTAATATTAAAAATATTAAAATTAAAAATAAAACTATATATCCAGAGGAAAGACTTCATAAGGTTCTCTATAACTACAAATATGTGTGTCACTGCTTTAACCCAATCACTTTTAGCAGCTAGTGCATTACATAGTGCTGAACTCCCATTTCAACACAAAAGGATTTACTTTTAATATTGATTAAATTCAATATTGAGGTTGGGATTATAGACACTTATTTACGGATTTCAGCAACTCAAAAACTGACAGTCTGAAGCGGAATTGTGGTGCCAGAGATTTTGCTTCAAGCCATCATAACTGTAACCATGACATTAACAAAATTGAACTATAAGGCAAGATTCTTCTCTCACTTATGTGGTGCCATTTAGGAGTCTGATTACAGATATCAGTAGAGTTACAGTGCTATTTAACTTGTGTAAGTGTCAGCAGAACTAAACCCTAAGTTTCAACAGTAAAAGCAGATTTAAAGGCATATATCCAAATTGTCTAATAAAACAATGGTAGTGCTCCACTTACACCAGAATTTGGTCCATACTTATTTTTACAACAAATGAAAGAGGGACTGAGATTCGGTCAGTAGAGAAATCATTATATTGAAATGAGCTCACAACTAGCCATTGTGGTCAGTGCTCCACTGATTCACCATCCTCTTTTTGACTAATTAGAATAATTATTACATTTTAAAAATACAATAAACTAATAATTACAGACTCCTTTTTATTAAAAATGCCAGATTGACAAAGCCAGTATGATAATTTCTACAAGACAGTACTTTTGGATGTTTGGAGTTTAACTGTTAATTTCTCCTTTCAGATTTCTGTCATATATCACAATTCTAAAAAGATGATCTTGGTGGTAGCCAGACAACATATAAAAAGTGTGGAAAATGAAAAGAAAGCAATTCCATTCACTGATATCTACATAGGAGGAGCTCCTTCCGAGATCTTGAAGTCCAGGTTTGTTGACAGTTCCATCAGTATTTATCTGATTGTTGCACAATAGTTTGCAAGAAGGTGTGTTTTACCACCTTAGCTTCTTCATGGAAAACAGCTCCTGGGGTTCCATTTTAATTTGCTTATAGCTCTAAGTATGAAGTATTTGACATTCGTACTTTGATCCAAGATGGCTGTAGCTCTGCTGCTGGCTGAAATGAGTCATGTGGCCCAAAAGAGTCTCAACAGAGGATAAAAGAGAGAGCAATACAATTGGGACAAAAAGTAATGTTTACAGAGTATACGAAAACTAATGTATGTACATATAGGTACATAAGAAAAGCGAATCCCCCTTCCTTTCAATGAGTGTTCTACTTTGAGCAAAATGCCTTTAGTTTATGAATACAGACGACATATCTCACTGTCAATCATATTTTCACATAAAGGTTTTTTCCCCACTATAAACCTGAGTTAAAATCAGTTTCTGTTTATCTGAAGGCCCAAATGTAGCTGTTATATGTGCAAAGGTGTGAGGGAAGAGCACAGGGTGCCTTTTCTTTCCCCCCCAAACCATTGGTCAAAAGCTAAGCATAGTTCCATTAGCAGTACAGGTCCTTCTTCCTAAAATGAGAAGGAATAAGATCATGAACACTCTCTGCTCCTATTTCAGCTTCAGCCGGAAGGTCTTTTTATATGAATAAAGCAGGACGCAGCATAGTGGAAATGGTGGCAGAGCTGCTACTACATTATTGCACTTCCCTTTGTAATATATGTTTTCTGTTGCTTATACAGTTTCCAGATTGTAGTTATGTGGGGTGAAAATTTTCCGTGCTGGAATTCTTTTTTGCATCCAAAATAGTTCAGCCGTTTTCCTATAATGATAGGACCATTGCCTCCTTCAGTGAACAGGATTAATCAGGTCTGTGTTACAAAGGAGACTGTAGGACACTACTCAATTTGTTGCGGAAATCAGAAGGTGTGCAGTGAGTGAGGCAGGGGACTAATGGAAAAGAAAGGAGTGTCTCATGGTTAAGGCAGTTGAATGCTGCTTTGGAAACTTGGATTCTATCCCTCTGCCACAAAACTGCCTTGTGAAGCAGGACGAGCCACTTATACCAAACTTACCACCAGTAGTCATTGAATTTGTGTTCCTCATTTTTAAGTTGAGATCCTGATTTGAGACCCTGAATTCTTGACTTGCAGAAGTGCAGAACACTCATAGCTGTAACTGAAATCAGTGGGATCTTTGCACTGAATAAATGAGGTTATACATAGGCTTAAACACTCTGAAATATTAGGTTCTTGTCATCTCACATTTGGTGCCCAAAATTAGTGAATATTTTCATCCTTAATCGGGGTGTGAATAGTGTGTAATAAATGACTGATGCCACACAGTGAACAATGAGGAGAAAATGAAAATGTACATAGCTGGCACCGTCCATACTGGGCAATATGGGGGAATCCTGTGGGAAAATAATAATTAAAGATTTTCTCATAATGCATACAGAAAAGATGGCTGAATTAAAGTTACACAGGCAACATTAACTCTGCCATATCCTTCCTTTTAAGTGTTTGACTTTGCAAACTTAATAATGTTCTTTTAATGTAGTGTTAGTGTGTGTAATATAAAATAATGAATGGTATGGAGAAGGTGTACTGAACATATCTGTTTACTTTTTCTCATAATATAAGAACAAAGGGACATCAAGCAAAACTGAAAAGTAACAACTTTAAAACTACTCAATACAGAATACAAAGCGCTCAATGATTACTTTATATTATTATTTGTATTATAAATATTTTCACTGTAAAAAGACAAACAAAAGATAAACTTGCAATCTCAAAGCTGAAGCATGAAGGGGCAAACAAATATTTAGCATATCTGGCATGTAAATATGTTGCAACTGCCACTATAACAGAGGCATGAGAATGGCTGTTCTCACCTTCAGGTATCATTGTAAATGAGAAGTAGACAGCATTATCTCCCATTATCGTAAACCAACTTGTTTGCCTTGGTAATTGGCTGAACAAGAAGTAGGACTGAGTGGACTTGTAGGCTCTAATGTTTTACATTCACTGATGTTAGATGCTCAAATACTATTATGATGAGCACAACCAAAAAAATATACGTGCGAGAGAGAATCTTACTATATATTTTAGAAATGTGCATCTGTCTGTCCATCTGTCTGTAAGTCCATTTGTTCAAGAACTGCTCGTGAATAGTAAGATCTAGGATCACCAAATTTGATTATGCAGCTTCCTCTTATCAGAGCTTAAAGATAGGTAAGGTTGTGCCTGGAATTTGATTGTTTCTCATAAAATGGAAAGGGAGGAATCTGGCAGGAGGGACAGTTCTACTGAAGAAAAACCATAGGGGGGCAGCCAGGGGCCAGAGATGGGGATTGGGACAGCTATAACCCTACTGGGCCAGTAAGGGGTAAGGGTGGAGAAAGGGACAGCTATCTACTATATAGTTCAAAGATTGTCTGTGTGTCTGTTTGTCTGGGTGTCTGTCCCCCAGTAAGAGTACATGTATCCCTCCTACAGCTATGCCTGCTGCAGCTTCGGTGGCCATGGACAGGCACTTCTCAACTGCCTGAAACTGCTCTGGTGGGAGAGAGCTGTGATTGTCCTCTCTCTCCAGGGCACCCTGTATATTAAACCCTTCACCCTTGGCCCCACTCCAGAACAATGATTTACATGAAGAAAAACAAAACTTATTTGATTTAAGGACCCAAGCGGTGCTGGGTAAATCTTCTAGTAATCTGTATAGATTACTGTGCCAGCTATCTCAAACCTGACAATAAAAGGATCACTGAAAGCCATGTTCTGCTCTCCTTTAGTATCCTGAAACCATTCAGTCAAAGACTCCTGGGTGTATGTATAATCAGAAACTGGTCCCAAATCCGATATCCCATTTAGTATTATTTGTTTTGCCAGTTGAGTCCTATTTCCTGAGAAGAGAATGGAATTGCCTACAGAGGCAGTTCATAGAAGAAAACTGAAACATAAATTTCATAGATTTGTTCAAAAGGTAAAAATCAAAACCCCTATTTTTTTCTTTATTAAAAATAGAAATCATGTAACATCCTTTAATTTCAGTTACTAATTTAATTTTACTAGGATTTCTCTACATGATTTTTTCAGCATAGTCATCAATTTCCCTCCTGCACATTTAGAAATGTTGATGTAGCTACATGGGTAGATATTGACTACAGATAGAGTTGGGATTGGGATCGGGATCTACAGGGCAAGAGGTTTGTGATAAGCTTTCTGAATGCCTTGTACTAAAGGGGGAAAGTACATTTGTGAGGAATAGGATTAGCTAATTGCAACATATTTGAAATTGTTTTTTTCAGCAGTGTTAGCCCACACCTCTCCGTAAATACTGGCTTTAAGGGCTGCATGAAGGGTTTCCAATTCCAAAAGAAGGATTTCAACTTGTTAGAGGAACCAGGAACCCTAGGAATCAGTTATGGGTGTCCAGAAGAGTCACTTGTAAGTATAGCATCACGCAAGGGGTCATGAAAAACTCTTGCCGCTGCATATGACCATCAACTATATTAATTTCAAATAATGAGAAGGAAAATTCTTCAACCCAGGGACTATGTTTAACTCATTGATGCTGAATTGCAGTACAAAATAGTCATGTTTTCTCTGCTATTTCCAAAGTTGTGCCATTAGGATTCAGTTTGCAACTCATAATGTGCTGTATTCTAAGGGAAGATAGTCCTTCTTTACTCCATTTTTGTTTCATGAAGTAAGGAGAATATTCTTACAAAAAGAGTGTTTGATAGAAGAGGAATACAGGAGGTAAATGTGAAAAAACAACAACAATGGAATGCTAATTTCCATAGTACCATTTCACCTCAGTTGACAGATAAACAAATAATTCTAGGATGATCCTGTTCAAGAAGAAAAATCAAAGGGCATACTTGTTTTCTGGCCAGAAAACAACTCAGGGACCCAAGAAAAAAATGTCCTTGGAATCTGTGGGTCAATTCTCTCCTGGCTTTCACCAATACAATTACAACCCCATTGAACTTAATGGGATGGCATTGGTACAAACAGCCCTCTATCTTATAGCATTCTGTTCAATACAATAAAAATCTGGTAAATCTAGATAATTTACATGGACTTGATCTTGCAAGTAGACATCTGCACCCACACGGAGCCCCATTGAAATCAGCAGGGTTTCATGCAGGAGCAGAAATCTGTGTTTGTTGAACTCATTACAGAATTAAGGTAGATATTATACTATGCAGGGGAACCTATAGCTCTGGGTGTTCTAGACTACAGGGTTTTTTTCGAAAAAACTTCCCCTGCATCTAGACTGCTGCCGCATTCTTTTGAAAGTAAATCGAAAGAAAGCAGCAGTTTTTTTGACTGCAGAAAACTTTGTTTTACGAGGAATAGCGCATTTTTTCAAAAGTACTCTTGAATGCAAACTGTGCTTTTTCAAAAGAGAGCGTCCAGACTGCCTGGGTGCTCTCTTTTGAAAAAGCAGCTTGCTTTTTCAAAAGTACCGATTGTAGTCTAGACACTCTAAGCGCAGCGCTCCCTTGCGGGGTGAGGGCAGGGAGAGACTTCATGTGTTCCCCCTCCCCAGCCTCTGATTGACCTGGGGGCAACAGAGGGAGCATGCAAAGTGTCCTCCCACTGCCAGAGGCACGGGGAAACCTAGAGGGAGCTGCCCAACTGTTCAGAACAGCTGGCGGTTCTCTCGGGGTGGGGGGCAAAGACTTTGCATGCTCCCCCACCCCCAGGCCAATCAGGGTCTGTGAGTGGGGAAGCACGGAAGTGTCCTGGCCCTACCCCTTCCACCTGAAGCCACGCCCCTTCCAAGATGGCCTGAGGCCACTTCAAAAATTTCTGAAGTGACACCCAGTCAAAAAATATTGCCCACCCATGAATATAAATCCATGGTACACTCAAACCTGGAATACTTCATGCAGTTCTTATTGCCCCACCTCATAAAAGGTATATTAGACTTGGAAAAGTTACAGAGGAGGGCAACAAAAATGACACAGTTATGGAACAGCTTCTGTATGATGAGAAGCTAGAAAGACTGGGCCTTTTCAGCTTGGAAAAGAGATGAATAAGAAGCAACATGATAGAGGTCTGTAAAATAATGAATGGCATAGAAAATGTGAATAAGGAAGGTTATTTATTCATTCTAACCACAAACTAAGGGTCACCAATTACATTAACAAGCGGCAAAAAAAATACTACTTCAAACAATTTTTCAAGTATATAAAAGGGTGTCACAAGGAGGAGAGAGAAAAATTGTTCTCCTTGGCCTCTGATGATAGGACAAAAAGCAAGGGGCTTAAACTGCAGCAAGCGAGGTTTAGGTTGGACATTAGGAAAAGCTTCATGTCAGGGTGATTAGGCACTGGAATAAATTGCCTACGGAGGTTGTGGAATCTCCATCTCTGGAGCTATTTAAGAGCAAGTGAGAGAGATATCTATCAGACATGATCTAGATGGTGCGTGGCCCTGCCATGAGGGCAGGGGACTGGACTCGATGACCTCTCAAGGTCCCTTCTAGTTCTAGTGTTCTATGATTCTATAATTCATGGTCCATCTGTGGAACTTGTTTCCAGAGGATGTTGTAAAGGCCAAAACTGTAACAGGGTTCAGAAAAAAAAAATCACATAAATTCATAGAAAATAGGACTTCAATGGCTATTAGAACTTGGGGTTGCACTTCTGACCATCTAGATTAAGTGTCCCTAGCCTCTCAATGCCAGAATCTGGGAGTGGGTGACAGGGGCTGGCTCACTCGGTGCTTGCCTATTCTGTTCATTCCCTCTGAATCACCTAGTTTCCATTAGAAGATAGGATACTAGGCGAGATGGACCATTTGTCTGATCCAGAATGGCTGCTCTTATTTTCTTACATTCTTAATGTTTTCACAACACACCACTCCGTTTGCATCAGTTTAAACCCAGGGGACAAGTCTGAAACGTTCATATGAAAATTGTCCCAGCAGCGTTTGAAGAGAAAGGGAGGCCTCTATGACAACGTTTTATCATTGTTAAAAGTATTTCCTCTAGCACATGTGTGACTTTGTTGACTTTGCATGCAGATATCCCGCAGGGCGTATTTCAATGGAGAGAGCTATATTTCATCCAGCCAAAAAATAGCATTCTTTCCTGAATTTGAAGGTGGCTTCAACTTCCGGACTTTGCAGCCCAATGGGTTGCTATTCTATCATACAGAAGGAGTGAGTATGTGTTTGTTGATTTGTTTGTTTAGGTACCTACACTGTACAAGAATTTCATGATCATTTCCTGCTTCGTTTCTTAAAAACCAAAAAGTAAACCACAGTTTAGAAATACATGTTGTCAGGCTAATTTTCATATTCTACAGCCTATGGACTAAATCCTGCAATGCTCAATCTTTATTTGGGCAAAATCTCATTGATTTCAATGAGATTTTTTTGCCTAACTAAAAGACTACAGGATTTGGCCCAATATATATAACTGCTGTACGTGTATTTATACTCCACATAGTGTGTACAGTACTAATGCAGGTCATGTCTCAACACAGCATCTAGTACAAAAGGGCTGCAATCTTGATTTGAGCATCAAGATCCTACCACAGTGTAAATAATAATAACGGCAATATTCCTTTCCCAGGGAAAAACACATGCAAGGGAACAGAAAGCAAAGAACTCCTTGAATTTAAGTTGGTGGAGCTACAGTCTGACTCCTCCTCTAGTGACACAAATCTGCCAAAAAGCTGACTTTGTCCCCAGTTGGTATACATTCCCCTATCCTATCCCTACCATAGGATGCCTGTGTGGTGAGAAGGAGCAGTGCTGAAATGGCCCCTTGCAGCCATGAGCAGCAGCTTTAGGCTGCTCTAACTGCTCCCTCTTTGCAGTGTGCAATGGAAGAAGCATGGTGCTTAAACTCACTTACAGGTTGGTAAGTGAGCATAAATAGTTCTGAGAGAGACTCCATTACAATGCACCAGGCTAACACACACCTTCTTACCCATCACCTCTGCTTTTGACCCAAAGAATTAAGACCCTGAGCTTGTGAGATGCCTTGGCAAGTATCCTCTTCTCCAGCAGGAATTCAGATATTTAGCTTCTCCCAAGATCAGACTGCATGAGCCTTAAAACCAAATGTGGATGCCTGTTTAATTATTCCTGTTGTTTGGGGCTACTGTCCCAAATTTCTGATGCTCATAATGATTTATATCTATAGACAATTATGAATTAAGAAACAGGTTTATGTCAAGTTCATATTTGCAATCTGATTGGGGGGAAAAAGAACATAAATATGCTGGGCTGACCACAGTGACTAGTATGAATATCATATATTCTATAATACAGTAAAAGAGAAATCCAGTATCACAAATTGAATGCAAACACCATAAATTGCTGAAATGATAGAGCCTGTGCCACACATCAGTGGGAAATAATCAGGTGCCATACTCAGAGCAGGAGTGGGCAATAAAACAGTGGCAGTTCACCAGGGTTAATCCCTGGAACCCGTGACTCTACAGGCCTGGGTGATCGCAGCTGCCATTAGCCAGGAACAGTGATCCATGGCCAACAGGAGCTGCGATTCCCCCCATACCTGTGGAGGCATGGGAAATTATAACAGCGTGAAAGCCTGCCAGAGGCTAATCCTGGTGGACTGGCTCCATCCTCCTGACTGGTATTTGCCCATCCCTGCCCCAGAACATTGTGGTTCAAAGGGTGATGCTAATATAAAAAGAAATCTCACTTATCACCTGCTCTGCTCTGCACATACTTAAAACCCAGGGGATGTGGAAATAATATACATATCTGACAAGCAAAAAGGAAAATAAATATTGCAGGAAAGCTCACATGACTTTTAATGCTTTCTGTATTATACTGTATTATACCTGCTCCTGAAACAAACTATTCTTTGTGTTTCAGCCAGATATGTTATCTGTCTCTATAAATGATGGTGCTGTGGTTTTAAATGCTAAGGGAACTGAAATTCAGTCAAAAGAGAAACGCTACAATGATGGCAAAACCCATTTTATTATTACCTCTGTCTCTCCAGAAAGGTAAAGCTGTTCAACATCTCTGATTCGACCACATGTAGTACATGATATGTAGCTCTCTTATGTACGTATGTCCTGACTTACCCAGCTTCTCTGCAGAAATGGCGGTTTTCATGTCTGTAATTTGTGTCATTTAAGAAAAATTCTTCTCAAAATTGCATGTGCTTACAGGTCACATTTTGAAACTTTAGCCCTGAAAGAGTAGTCATGATGAAGGCTGACATACAGCAATGAGCATATTGACCTGCTTTGTCACATCAGATCAGAACCTAGATCTGATTGATCCAGTCAGTATTCATTTTTTATATTGACCAATATCTAGGATTGACAATATTTTATTTTTATCAACCTGAATGTTCACACTTGTGGAAAATTATGGAAGATCAGACTATGGTGGGCTCAAAAAGAGTTATGTAATAATAGTCAACACTGAGATTCAAAAAATTAAAGTTTTATAACTGCTGAAACACAAATTGTGTCAACACCATGGCTCCATCTAGACTGCAAGCCTCTTTCGAAAGAGGCTTTCAAAAAAGCCTCTTTCAAAAAAAGAAGCGTCTAGACTACAACCAGTACTTTCAAAAAAAGCAAGATGCTTTTTCGAAAGAGGGCACCCAAGCAATCTGGATTCTCTCTTTGGAAAAAACACAGTTTGCATTAAAAAACACCTTTTTTCAAAAGAGCACTTTCGAAAAAAGGCGTTCTTCCTCATAAAATGAGGTTTACCGCGGTCGAAAAAACTGCCACGTTCTTTCAATTTAATTTCAAAAGAATTTGGCGACATCTAGATGCAGGGGAAGTTTTTTCGAAAAACTGCCACATTTTTCAAAAAAACCCTGTAGTCTAGACACAACCCATATGTCAAAATGTATAAAGTAAAAAGCCTAAAACCAAACTCTAATAAGTTCTGAAGCAGCACTCCTCTTACGTTGCCTAACTCTAAATTCAAATTATTATAGATAGAAACATCTTCAGTCAGTTTGTGGGGGGGAGGGGATAAAATCAACATTATGTGTGTCTACACTGCACAATTATTTTGGAATAAGCTATTTCAGAAAAAATACTCTGAAATAGCTTATTTCAAAATAGCACATCTACACTAGAGGGAAGCCTGGAAATTAGTCTGAGGCAGGCTCTCCTAATGTGAATGTGCTTCCTTGATTTAGAGACTCAGGGAGCACTGGGGAGTAATTACTTTGAATGGCCTGGGGAAAAGCTATTTTGAAATAGCAGCAGTGGAGCATCCACGCTACTGCTATTCCAAAATAGCTCTTTCGGAAGAGGTGTCATTCCTCATGGAATGAGGTTTACAAATTCCAAAATTAGCCACCCATTATTTTCAAATAAATAATGGGATAGTAGTGTAGATCAGTGGTCCCCAACCTTTAGAGGCTCCCGGGCGCCCAGGGGTAGGGCCACTCATGTGCCGGGTGCCCAGGGGCGGGGCCACGCATCCTGGGGCACGCCAGGGGCGGGGATGCCCTTGCACCCGGCGCCGCCGCCCGAGCTGCACGCCTGGGGCCGGCACCGGTGCCGCGCGCCCGCATGTGCCCCAGGGCTGGGGCCACCCGAGCGCCGCGCACCAGGCATCGGTGCATGTCGCGCGCCTGGGGCCGGCGCCTCTAGGGGGCCGGCGCCTCCAGTGTGCCGCGCGCCGGGGGCGGGGCTGGCCCAGGTTGTCGGTGGGTGCACACAAATGCCCTGGCGGGCGCCATGGCACCCGCGGGCACCGCGTTGGGGACCACTGGTGTAGATGCTCACATAGTTATTTTGGAATAATGGATGTTATTCCTAAATAAGGCTGCTGTATAGATGTACCCTTATTGACCTTTACCAGTAAACATCTCATCTTTCCAAGCCTGAATCTGATGTTTCAAATACAAACAGTCTGCATTAGTGAGGTGAAATCTTCCTTCGCTTCTGTTGCAATTAGTTTACATGCTGCAGAATGAGATTTGATTTCTCTCAAAATGATATAATATGCGTATGGTATCTCACTTTCCCATAAAGTGGTTCCATCTTGTCACTAGTGATCAGTTAGTTTTCTTAGTTTTAGCCATAGTGTGCTGTAGCTTTCTGAACAGCAGGAGTTTCTCCAAGATCTCACTAGCTTTTGACCACTGGACTCTGTGCTATCACACTGTCTGTTCATTGCATAGCTTGAAAAGAAATATTGCTATTTAAAGACTCTGACATTGAGCTCAGCATCATGGGAACATTGGCATGTAACATACACTGTGTAATAACTCTGAATAAACTCTTTCAAAATGAGTTTGTGAAAAGGACGATTTCTCTTTGCAGATATGAGCTGATAGTAGACGACAAAAAGCATAGCAAAAAGAATCCAGTTCGACACAGAACAGAGCAAACGCCTGCAAGTGCCAAGAAATTCTACTTTGGTGGCTCTCCCATCAATACTCAATATGCCAATTTCACTGGGTGTATAAGCAATGCCTACTTCATCAAGTAAGTAAATCCACAACAATATACATTGAAATAGGCTGTGTCTGACAGCATAGAAAATACTGAGAACTGATTATTTTGTTTGGATAGCCAATGTGAACAAATGCCCTTTTCTTGAATTGACAATGAAATGCCTCAAAACTTTCCTTCCAGGTAAAAAAAACCTATTAAAGTGGAATAAGTATTGAGGTAAATTGGCTTTTATGACCATACCTGCTAATTCCTTTGGCATAATGTATAATATTCAGCATAATTTAAATTTATATAATGTGATTTACAGCTCTACCTCTAGAAAGGATATGACCATGTCTCACAAAACTTCAGATTGGAAAGTTTGGCCTTGTTGACATAGTTAGGCTTTCTTGAGCTAAATCATTTTGAAAAATGTTCCTGTTTAGATTTTTTTTTTCTGAAAAGTTAATTTGTTGCTGGTTAGCAGTGTGGAATTGAGAGTCCTGTGGATTGAAGTTCTCTGTTTATGAAGAGCACAGATATAACACAGGCAGAAGCTGTGGAAGCTGTACACTGTCCCACCATTGTGCTTGTCTTGAAGGACCATCTATGTGGGTGAGAGGGTCATTCATCTGTTCTGCTGAGATTGCCAAGAAGGATATAAACTAATACCCTTCTAGAGGGCATTGAGTCCTGCCATGAGGGCAGGGGACTGGACTTGATGTCCTCTCGAGGTCCCTTCCAGTTCTAGTGTTCTACGATTCTGTGATTCTAATGCCAGCTAGGAGAGTGTTTTGTGATATGTGCACCCAGCCCACACACTAGTAACTATAAACTTAAATGCAATCAGATTTATTTTCCAATAATTAGATTATCAGAACAGTGATACTTATAGGCTGTGTCTAGACTGGCAAGTTTTTCTGGAAAATCATCTGCTTTTCCGGAAAAACTTGCCAGCTGTCTACACTGGCCGCTTGAATTTCTGGAAAAGCACTGACGATCTCATGTAAAATCATCAGTGCTTTTCCAGAAAAACTATGCTGCTCCCGTTTGGGCAAAAGTCTTTTTCTGAAAGACTTTTGCGCAAGAGGGCCAGTGTAGACAGCATAGTACTGTTTTCCACAAAAAAGCCCCGATCGCGAAAATGGTGATCGGGGCTTTTTTGCGGAAAAGCGCGCCTAGATTGGCCACGGATGCTTTTCCGCAAAAAGTGCTTTTGCGGAAAAGCATCCTGCCAATCTAGACGCACTTTTCCGAAAATGCTTTTAAAGGAAAACTTTTCCATTAAAAGCATTTTCGGAAATTCATGCCAGTGTAGACGTAGCCATAGGGAATTGGACTTATGTATACATCAGTTAGAACAAGATTGCCGCTTGCCTAGCACTAGCCACCCACCACAGGTCACAATCCAAGGAGAAGACCGAACAGAACAGCTACTCCTCCTCTTCCACCAGTAGGAACAGGTAGAACTTTAGCTCCATTCTCCCATACACATCACCTAGCTCACTTGGGAAATGTACAGAACAGAATGTGTCCTTCGTAGATTGTTTCCTCAGTGAGGAAAGGTCAGTCTGCTTCTGGGTACTATGCATAGCATAGCTATGCATACCCCTTACTAGGGGCAAAATGTTATATATACAATGAGCCCAATTTTTTCCCTATGATTAGAAGTCACAGAGCAGTCTAAAATTTCGCTTGTAATAAGAAGATCTCTATGATTGTCCTGGTGATAACAAGTGAAAAAATGTGTATTTTACACTAACTTAATTTGGATATTTTAATTATTTTTCAATTCTATTTTTAAAAAGCTATTTTTGCTACACCTTAGTTGACTATTTTTAAAGTTATCCCCTCTTTGAAACACAGGTTGGATCGAGAGGTTGAAGTGGAAGATTTCCAGCGGTACCCTGAGAAGGTCCAAACTTCTCTTTATGGATGCCCTGTTGACTCCCCTCCAGTTGCCCTTCTCCATAAGAAAGGAAAGAACTCTTCAAAAGCCAAAGGAAGCCATAATAAAAAGGTTATTACTAAATAACTTTGGCAAACTAAATTGATCTCTGAGTAGTCACAAGTCCACATATACTGCCTCATGAGACTAGACAGGCCAGATTGTTGTAGTTCCAAGATACCACTGAAAAATAACAGAAGATGGAACTTGTTCCTTTTGAATATTTCATTATTTCAAATATATGATCTCATTTTGCAGAGTCCAAGATTCATCAAAGACTTTCATTACTGCTCCACCCGTTTTTAAAGGAGACTTTTAAAATGCTCTACCAGATACTGACACCTTGCCTGCTGATGAACATGACTTCCTTATGTTAAGCTCAATGACTTATGTAGGGAAAGGAGACACAAAAAGATGCACTAAAAGTCAGAGAGCACCATAGTATTATAGTAGTTATAGATGGAAAAGAACTTATCCAACCCTCTGCAAGTTCTCTCAACAAGAATTTATCAGATACTAAATTGATAGAAACATTTTATTAAGTGAATGTTTGAAACAAATTGAAAGCAAAAACAAATTTAATAAGTTAAGGTACAGTCAGTCCAGGGATTAAGGAGGGTTACAGTGAAAACAAGGAAGCAAACAAGGTTTAAAAGCTATAGGCGTAACCCGCCTAGTCCCAGATATAGGTAAGGAGTATTTAAAAGCTAGTCCATATGTGTCTTTGGGGACACCACCCATAAAGTAAAACAGAGTGTTATCTCTGGCATAGTTCATAAGTCCATGGATGAGGGGCCCTGTGGTGAAGTCTGTCCTGCATCCTCTTCCATCCGGTGGTCTTCCTGAAACAACAAAAGAAGTGATCATAATCCATCAAGTAAAAGAAGCTAATGCTTCCTCTGATCTGGTCCCTCATCGGTCTGCATGGTCTGTCTTCTTCATTGTCCCTCAGCATCCATTTCATCATCCATTTGGGATGGCTCATCCTGGATGTAGGTGATGGGTGTTTAAAGCTCAGTCAATAAGCGTCCTCATACTATACCTTTCTCTTAGCCAAAAAAACAAGAAAGGCATCTGCTGTATAATTTGCTAGTTTGGTGGTGCAGTTGTGCAGGGTGGAGGTTGGTTTGATGTTATATAAAAGAAAAAGGACAATGCACCATAAATTTTCTACTGCTGGACAGTTACAGGGCTGCACTCACCTCAGCTTCAGTAAACAGTCATATTCTATCCTACCTAGTAGAATTGGAAAACAAAATATCTGAGGTCTCCTAAAAAGTGTGACAGAAAGTTTCCATTCCTATTTCCTCTTTAGTCTTAAGGCTTTGAAAGCACTGAGCTAATTTTTGCAGCTCCACTGAGTATAGTCAATGGGCATCAGTGTAAATGAGTGTGTCCCTTAGTCCAGTATTCTTCAAATGAGGTCCCATTGTATTATGTTGGATTGCAGCAGAGCTCACATCCTCAAAAGGGGGGAAGATGGCCACAATGGGCTCAGACTGGCATATGCATAAGAAGTGAATTGCTGTTCTATGTTGGCTAAGCAGTTAGAAATTCGGTGTATTTCTTCATTAATGGTGGGCATAGAGCTGAAAATAAAATGCAATAGAATTATTTGGGGACAGATATAGTGATTAGATTTGGAACCTCTCTAGTTATAAGCCATACAAAAGCTTACCTGTCAGTTGGTGAACAGTACTGTTGCTGTTTATCACATCCACACCCGCTTTAAATACTTGTTTAATGGTTTTCTTTGTATGAAGGTGGGAAAAGATAAAGAAAGAACCTCAAAGGCAACTGACCTCAAAAATTTAGATCAAGAAATGAGTGTGAAAACAGACCCTGACTGCCAGTTGTCCAAGAACCCTAAAGCAATTGAACATGCACACCAGTTTGGAGGGATAGCAAACAGCCGACAAGAGTTTGACCACATACCAAAGGATTTCAGTGACAGGTAAAGCATTACGTAGTAAACTGAGAAATAAAATAAATTTACACTCGGGAAAAGAGCAGTACAAACAAACAACTTGGAACTAACAAGATGTACTTGCTGCCATGACCTTGGTTATTGTGATTTTAGATGCTGTATCCCTTTCAGGGGCTCTATTGCTGTTTTGTGTCTTGATAAATTGTATGTCTGTATGACACTTATGCAATTTGAATGCAAGTGCAGTAATACTGATAATAATATATTAAGCCTCTTAGGCATGTGTACACTAGGAAATTATTTCAAAATAACTAAATTTGAAATAAAAATTCCCAAAATAATAATAATCCAAATAGCATGTCCCCACTATAGGGAAACCTCAAAATTAGTCCAAGGCAAGCTCCATTAAAGTGGACATCCTACCTCCACTTAGAGCCCCAGGAAGCACAGGGGAGTAATTATTTTGAATGATTCTGGGGAATAGTTATTTCAAAATAGCAGTAACAGAGCATCCACGCTACCACTATTTCAAAATAACTATTTCAAAATAAGCGTTATTCCTCATGGAAAGCAGGAGTTATTATTTCAAAGTAACCAGTCCGTTATTTTGAAATAACGAGCTTGATAGTGTGGATGCTCCGCTTGTTGTTTCGAAAGAAGGGGAGTTATTTCGAAATAACTCCCTAGTGTAGAGCAGGACTTGGAAAGCCAGCTGCATCCCTCCCATGTCACAATGCAAAAAGATTTGGGCCTGTAGTCTGGACACAATCAATACTTAGTAAAAATGCCCATTTACTTGTATAGGAGCCTATTTAAGCAATGCAGGATTTGAGACTATTACAATACACTCTCATACTCTCTCATTGCACACAAAAGCAATAATGACATTAGGGAGAACTGCATGGCCCAAAAGGAACATATTTCTATAATAATCACTTCCTCAGACTCTGAAGTTCAGTCACCTCTTGGGTGGAACGTTGCCGCTGCCTAGCAACACTGCACAGTGGATTAGGACATGAAACAAAGAATACTATGTCCTATTCAAATAGCAGTGGGATTGTAGGTAATGAAGGTAATTCCCTACGTACAATTTATTCAGACTGCATTGCTCAGACTCTCACAGGAAGTGCCGTATGACAGTTTATGACCACAAAGGATCAGGATCTTAGTTTAACATTCTATGTAAAAACCATCAGACTCAACAATAAAGTGGCCCCTGACAGCATACTGGGCCAATGGCTCAGAGGGAAGAATGACATTTACTGAATCACAATGAAACCATTGAATGTGGCTTACTTCAATACAGTGTTTTGTAGACAACTATTGCAACCATGATGTTGACGTTCAAAATGTAGTGCATGAGAAACAGATGGCAACAAAATAGAACCAAAATTCTGTTCCTTACTGATGTTATGTATATATATTAATTTGTTTATGGAAATTAACTTGGAAGCTATGGGGTTCATGATTTTAATGATGAGGTAAAAATACCCATGACTTTGACATTTTAAAATATCTTCTTGTGGGCAAGTGTATATGGCATTAAGCATTTCAACAAATACAACTGAATAACCTGAGAGCTGCCAGGCTGGACTAAAGAGCAGGAACTCAGCACCACCACCGCTGTACCACAAGGGAAACAAGTGGACTAGTGAATACTCGGACCTCCACAACCCTAACTCTCCTTTCATAGCCATATTGGAAGCCCTAGTGTAGATGACATTTGGCCATTAGACTATCTATTTTAATGCTGCATGGATGTACCATGGCATGGTCTGCTCCAGCCTCTTTCCAACCAAACAATTTGTAGACTTTCTTCAGGTGAAACACACAGTGATTTATTTATAAAATTCACATCCCTCACCTTTGCAGGTTATATAGCAGCTTTACCAATATTCTAAAGCTTCTGAGAGCAGCAGGGGAGAGATCACCTGTGGCCTTGGTTTTACCATCTAAAAACTCTTTCTTTTTCTTTCCTCCTTTTCCCACTTTCTTCCTGTGCTTTGGTCTCTTCTGAGGGTGTGTCTACACAGCAGGGCTTAACTCGAAATAAGCTACACCAATTGAGCTACATCAATTGCATAGCTTATTTCAAAATTGGGAGCGTCTAAACAGCACTTATATTTCGAAATAGAGCACTCTACCTCCGACTTCTCTTACTCCTCATACAATGAGGGTTACAGGAGCAGAGTAAGAAGTCCTCCAGCTTGACAGTATTTAAACATTATTTCAAAATAACTGCCTGCTGTGTAGATGCGCACTAAGTTATCTCAAAATAATGCCAGTTATTTCAAAATAATGTTGCTGTGTAGATGTACCCTGATTGAATAAGGGAATTAGCTTTTAACTTTCTTCTGCTTAGCCTCACTCCATCAAATCCCCATATTCAAATGTGTGCAGGGCAATGGATAGAAGCTGCAGGGATCAGAGTGTAGAATCAGCTGTTGTAGCCCAGCACTTTGTCACAGCATGTAAGAAATGCATATATAATTCTTAGTGATAGATCTGTATTGGTTTTAATCACTCCCTTGAGTTTGGATTTCAAAAGGTGAGTTCTTTGTGGGATGGATTTTCCTCTACTTTGTTTCAATTCTGCCTTTCAATCAAACAACCATATAGAATGTATCTCTAAAACAGTGGTCCACAATGCAGTGCCCGTGGGTGCCATGGCACCCGCCAGGCCATTTCTGTGTGCCCGCCAAGTGATCGGGGCCAGCCCTGCCCCTTGGCACGTGGTGCATGGGTGGTGCCAGCCCCGGGCGCATGGCGTATGAGCGTCCCCGCCCCTGGGCATGTGGTACAGGAGTGGCGCTGGCCCCAGGTGCGCAGCACATTGGCGCTGCTGGCTCCTGGGCGTGTGGCACAGGAGCGGCGCTGGCCCCAAGAGTGCGGCACATGGGTGGCGCCGGCACCAGGCATGTGTCATATGGGCGGCCCCGGCCCCTAGACGCGCAGCGTATGGGCAGCCCCGCCCCTGGGTGCACAGTGCAAGGGCTGTGCCAGCAGCGGGTGCACGGCGTATGGACATCCCCGCCCCTGGGCATGCAGCGCAGGAGCAGCACAGCGCCAGCCCCAGGCGCGCAGTGCGTGGGTGATGCCGGCTCCTGGGCATGCGGCACAGGAGAAGCACCGGCCCCGGAGTGCAGCACATGGGTGGTACCGGCACTGGGCACGCAGCGTATGGGTGGCCCCGCCTCCGGGCACGTGTGTGGCCCCGCCCCCAGGTGCCCAGCGCGTGAATGGCCCCACCCCCAGGCGCCCAACAGCCCCAAAAGGTTGGGGACCACTGCTCTAAAACATAATTTGTATAAACAAGAAATACTTTCTCTGGCATAAGGGGACAGATCTCAATTCTTCTTTCTCTGTATGGTGCCTTCGGTCAGCTTACAACTGCTCTGTTACTAATATGGCATCTTGTTATTTGACAGATCACAGTTCTCCATTAGTCTGAAAACTCACTCATCCCATGGGATGATCTTTTATGTCTCTGATCAAGAGGAAGACAACTTCATCACCCTTTTTGTTGCCCATGGCCGGCTTATTTTTATGTTTAATGTTGGTCATCAGAAACTAAGGATTAAAAGCCAAGAGAAGTACAATGATGGGCTTTGGCACAATGTAAGTTGAAAAAAGTTATTCATGATATGATCATTTATATGTCAGAGAAACTTTTGCAGAGAACATTCTGATCTGACACTTCACTTCCAATGGGATATTAGTCTTTGACCTTAACCATATATTCCTATATTCTGAGAAATTTCTACTAACGTTTTCAAGTTCACCATTTAGATCTGAGTATTTTGCCAAGTCATTAAATGGAGGCAAAGTAATTTAGCCATTTATAGTAATCCAGCTATTGCCTATCCTTCAGGCCAGTGGAAGAGGCAGAATTGATTGAAACAATGAAACCAAGAAAAAAGCCAAGCATGATTTGGAAAGGCTTAGCTCCGGAAGAAAAAGCTGTGTGATCTGAAGTAGTGTTGACAAAGGAGCTGAGAGGGTAGTGATGGATTCTTAAATGTGAACTGTATATATAATATAAAATATAGATGTATGTGTACATTTCTTCTTTGCATTGTTGTAGTCATGCTGGTCCTGGAATATTAGAAAGACAAGGTGGGTAAGGTTCAAAATGTGAAGACAAAAGTTTAATTACCAGCCTTCTATATGTGGGAAGAGACAGTTGTCCAACAGAGAAGATTAACAGTTTTTTAAAATGGCAAGTATGCAGCAGGCTTGTAAATTTTGAATCAGACAATCTTCTCTAATGCCCTCCTGTTATCTCATGTTCTCATCTTCTTCTGCTATACAGTGATGCATCCTCAGCAGATTCATTATCATTTGTTTCAATAGCTGAAACTGTTACTGAATATATGTTCTCCCTTTCAAGGTGATATTTGTTAGGGAAAAAAATACTGGTCGTCTGATAATTGATGGTCTCCGAGTATTGGAAGAAAGTCTTCCATCTGTGAATAATACATGGCAAGTCAATGGACCAATTTATATAGGGGGTGTGGCTCCAGGAAAAGCTGTAAAAAATATCCAGGTAAAATAAAAATATATTATCTATAACATTACTAATGCACATTTTGACCCTGATTCTCAGGTCTGGCTGAAAACCACACAGCACAAACCAAGGGGGGGGGGGGGGAGGGGAGGAGAGAAGAGAAAGAGGGAGGGGTTGAAAGGTAGGTTAAGTCACACTGTGTTCCTGGATCCTGGGCTGGTGATGTACAAGACTGGCCCCATAGTAAAACCTAAATCAGCCAGGCACCCATTATGGCAGTCAAGGATTAACAGAGCCCACAGAAGTAGCAGTCACATCCCTTTCCTCTGGCCATGTCTACTATGCAGGCTGAAAGGAGCAGATGGCATAGGAATCTGTGTTATCTGGAAAAATGCATCACTTCAGTCTATCCAGTGGCAAAAGAACCAAGTGTGCTGTGATTCCCTGAGAATCCTTTGCATCATGTCACTGATTATAACCACATTATTTGTGTTTTTTCTAGTCTAATATACTCTATAATCCCCATCACACTGAGAACCTCCTTAATACTCTAAAAACAAGAGATATCAATAACACACCCACCTTCACTTTCTTCCTTCTCAAATGGTAATAAAATAACTTGGCTTTGAGGATATTTGTATTTCTTTCTTTTAGTAATTTGGATAGGAGGGGGTATGTAGGTGGGTGTAGACCTTAATAAGGGAAAGCAAAGGCAAATGCATACCTTTTATTGATTGTTAGTCACTGCATAAAAAATAAAGGTCAGTGATGTACATGTTAATTTTGAAGCTTTTAAGCAGGCAGTAATTTTCACTTGTGTTGTGTCAGATACCCGAGAACTTTGCATAGGTACATGAAGACCAAGATCATGCCTGTACATCAGAGACACATTGGAGAGTGCTGAAGAAAAAAACTTGACAAAGCAAAACCTGAAGCAACCAAGATTCCTCCTGGGGAATCCTTGGGTGCACATACCAAGGTAGTAGCTCTGCCACTCATGGAAAGAGTAACCCTGTCCTCACCCAAAGGAAGAGGGTGTGGTTGCTGCTGTGCTCTAGCTATTCTTTGCTTACCAAAGCTCAGAGAAGGCCATGCGAAGAGCACAAAGTTATAGCTTATCTGAAGTTGGTCTGACTGACACGAGGGGACAGACAGGACCCAAAATAAGAGGAGCACAAACATAATTAAGTTCCTCCTCAACCTCTACCTTCTCTTTCCTCTACCTAGTGCAACAGAGAAACAAGAGCATAGGAATCCATAAACAATCCCAGCTGGAACACTGAATCACGGAGGGAAAGATGAAAAACTTCCTTCCTTCCAGGGGCATTTTATTTAACAATCATCCACTTTGTCTCCTCAGATTAACTCGGTCTACAGTTTTAATGGTTGTCTCAGCAATTTACAGCTCAACGGAAGATCAATCACTTCAGTTTCTCAGACATTCAGTGTGACTCCTTGCTTTGAAGGCCCATCAGAAGCAGGAACATACTTTTCATCCGAAGGAGGATATGTAATTCTTGGTAATATGCAACTGAACAAATGTATCCAATAATAAGACTGGAGTTTTTACTGTACTTCACTGTAACAGATGTGGATGAAAGGGTTGGATATTCCTCTCACTATCTACCTGCAGAATTTTTTTAATTAAGTCATCACTCTGTAGGGAATCAGTAGACTTCGTGATTTAGCAACAGGATATATCCTTTAGCTAATGTAGGTGTGGAGAATGCCAGTGTGTAAAAAAATATATAATTTACAAGTTAACTAACATCTAAATTCTTTTCACTGTGGGGAAGTGTAAATTCTTAAAGATTAATTGGAGTCAATGGAGCTAAAAAAATTTATACCCACTGATGATCGGCCCCTGAATTTTTAAGTGGCAAAACAATATGGAACTCAAAAGGCATATGAAAAGATTTCCTGTATAGATCAGTTCTAGGGCCAGTTTTGTTCAACACCTTTATGACCTGTATGAGGGGATGGATTGCATCCTCAGCAAGTTTGTAGATGACATTAAGCAAGGGGGAGAGGTAGATACATTGGAGGGTAGGGATAGGGTCCAGAGTGATTGGAGGATTGTGCCCAAAGAAATCTAATAAGGTTCAACGAGGACAAGTACAGAGTCCTGCACTTGGGATGAAAGAATCCCAAGCATTGTTATAGGCTGGGTAGGTGGCATTTCAGCAGAAAAGGACCTGAGGATTATAGCGGATGAGAAGCTAGATATGAGTCAACAGTGTGCCCTTGTAGCCAAGAAGGCTAATAGCATATTGGGGTACATTAGGACGAGCATTTCCAGCAGATCTAAAGAAGTTATTATTCCCCTTTATTCAGCACTGGTGAGGCCACATCTGGAGTATTGCATCCAATTCTAGGCCCCCCACTATAGAAAGGATGTGGACGCATTGGAGACGGTCCAGCGGAGGGCAGCCAAAATGATTAGGGGGCTGGAGCGCATAACCTAAAAGGAGAGGCTGAAGGATTTGGGTTTATTTAGTCTGCAGAAGAGAAGAGTGAGGGGGGATTTGATAGCAGCCTTCAACTTCTTGAAGGAAGGTTCCAAAGAGGATGGAGAGAGGCTGTTTTCAGTAGTGACAAATGACAGAACGAGGAGCAATGGTCTCAAGTTACAGTGGGGGGGGGGGGGTGTCTAGGTTGGCTATTAGGAAAAACTATTTCACTAGGAGGGTAGAGAAGCACTGGAATGGGTTAGCTAGGGAGGTGGTGGAATCTCCATCCCTTGAGGTTTTTAAGTGTCAGCTTGACAAATCTCTGGCTGGGACAATTTAGTTGGGATTGGCTCTGCTTTGGGCAGGGGGCTGGACTCAGTGACCTCCTGAAGTCTCTTCCAGCCCTGGGATTCTATTGAGTGGATTAGCAGTATGATATGATAAAGGATTTTTTACTTTATTTAAGCCTATGGAACAATATTCTGGGAAGTGTCTTATGGACAAACAGTGCCTAATAGGCGCTGGGCCCAGCAGAGGATTAATCTGGGCCACAGCACCTCAAAAAAATAGTAGGAGAGATTGTTCACTGTTTCTGATCTGCTATATGACCTGCCACAGGTTTGGAATAGGGGGTTACTGCTACTGAATCTTGCAGTCTTTATTCAAGCAAAACTCCTACTACCTAAGGCTATGTCTACACTGCAGCCTAAATCAGCAAAAGTAATGGCACTCTGGGATGTAAATATTCCACTCCCTGGACAACGTAAGTTGCCCCAACATAAGCACTCATGTACACAGTGCTATGTTGGCTGGAGAGCTTCTGGTGGAATAGACCATATTCTCCAAATGCTCTGCAGCGGTATAGTAGTTTCAGTACAGCTATGCTGCTGTGGCACTGTATGGATAGACATGGCTTGAGTTAGAAGTGCAGAATGTCACTCCCTATCAATTTCACACTACGAGGCTGAATGAGAGGAGAATAATGCCTTTCCAGCAAAATGTATAGAAGTTCTCAATTTTCTACCTTCCCTTTTGTTATCAAAAAGTATCTTTCAGACTAAAATATCTGTAGTAATGTTAAAACCACAAGTTAGCAATGGAACAGTATGCTGCAAGGTAGCAGATGTTTAGTTTCATAATTAATCTGGATATAGAAATAACTGTTCATTTTTCTCCCCTCAGATGAATCCTTCAGTTTAGGCCTGAAATTTGAAGTTGTTTTTGAAATACGCCCCCGAAGCAGTTCAGGAATCCTAATGCATGGACACAGTGTGAATGGGGAGTACCTGAATATGCACATGAAACAAGGACAGGTATAAGGAAGGTCACATTTTTTTTTAGCTATTATGACTAGTTTCCTCTATGGTGTACTTGGATTCAATGCTACATGCAACTTTTGTCTAACAAATATACTATTCCTTGAATCTTCTTTCTCTCCTAAACATATTACCCCATTAAACAAGAAGAGGTTAAATACAACCCAGATACTTCTATTAGTGTACATAAATATTTATCATCCAATATCAAAGCAAATTACTATTTTGACAACAACAATTAATATTTAATGTACAGATAAAAGGAAAGAACACTCACAGTTTGGCATTGCTTTTTTCATCTGCATATTAAAAATGTATAACAGTAACAAGGAATGTGATTTGATTTCATTTTCTTGGCGAGTTAGAATGTTTTTATTTGTTGTATGTTAAGAGACATCTGAGTTGTCCTCATCTTGTTTTGGAAGACACATGAAGGGTGCTCTCACATGACTATTGGGCTGATAATCAGAGACTCCAGAGTTACAGAAAACTAAACATTGAAAATCATGGGCTTGAGATTAAGTCTCTCCAGAGTTGTTGCTCTTATTGCTTGTTGTTTGTATTACAGTAACACCTGGAGACTCCAACAAAAGTGGGATTCTATAGTGCTAGCTGCAATGTCTATACATACTAAGAGAGACTCCCAGACAGACAAAGATTTGGAGAATCATTTCTCCTACTTTTAAGATGGGAAATTGAGGCACAGAGGATAGAGCTGTAACAAGTTTTGATCTTTATAAATTAACAGGGGACATTAATCTCTGAGCCTTTTGCAGCTATATATGGTGTCACTGTCATGGCACTGTTAACTTATGGATGTATACATCATTGGTTCAGTGTGATATTTGGAATATTAGAACTGGAAGGGACCTCAAGAGGTCATCAAGTCTAGTCCTTCAAGGCAGGACAAAGCACCATCTAGATCATCCCTGATAGATGTCTATCTAACCTGCTCTTAAATATCTCCCGTGATGGCAATTCCAAAACCTCCCTAGGCAATTTATTCCAATGTTTAACTACCCTGACAATTAGGAAGATTTTTGTAATGTCCAACCTAATCCTCCCTTGCTGCAATTTAAGCTCCATGCCTCTTGTCCTGTCCTCAGAAGTCAAGGAGAATAATTTTTCTCCCAGCTCCTTGTAACACCCTTTTAGGTACTTGAAAACTGCTATCATGTCCCCTCTCAGTCTTCTCTTTTCTAAACTAAACAAACCCAATTCTTTCAGTCTTCCCTCATAGCTCATGTTTTCTAGACCTTTAATCATTTTTGTTGATCTTCTCCAATTTCTCCAGGAAAGGAATAGGTGAATATAGCCCTTTGCCTCTCACCAAAATGGCCATGCAGTTACCACCTTAGTGAATGGCTGTATCGAGGTGAGCAATAAGTGGCCTGTGGGCCGGACACAGTTTGTCAGGGTTAGCTGCTGCTGGGCTGCCAGACACTTTATTTACTCGAGCATCCTCAGGTATGGCTACTTGCAACTTCTGTTGGCAGCAGTTTGCCATTCCCGGCTGATGGGAGCTGTGGGAAGCAGTGGTTAGGTCTGCACTGCTACCCACTGGGAAGTGCCCATTGGCTAAGAATCTAGAACCAACAGGAGCTGCGAGCAGCCGTACCTGCAGACGCTCAGGTAAACAAACCATCTGATGGCCTTCCAGGATCTAACTCTGGCAAACCACATCTGCCCACAGGCCACTTAATACCCACCCCTGGCACTGTATACTTCTGATGTGATGTTCTTTCTGTTTTCATTAAGTGCATATCAATGCTGTTTTTACGAAAACCGTTTTCTGTTTCCTTTACTGATGGACACTTCTACATGAGCTAAACTACAACCCTTTTCACTTGCTTTTAAACCATCAACCATCTTACTTTATTACCATCAGCTCACTTGACCCCTTTGTTAGGCTAATAGCCCATTTTCCCCTTTTTGTATTTGATTTTGCTAGTGAAGCCCGAGGCACAAAGAGGATGAGGCTTCATATGTTGGTACAGTTGAGAGCAAAATAAACATCTTCCCTAATTATCACTGGCCTTTCCTCTACAATGAAAGTTGAATTATTTCTTCTGACCATTTTCACTGGATAACCTGTGAATATTATACTTGTACATTTACACAGCAGTGGACCTGTAATTTCCGACTCAGACTGACATACATGCTCTGGCTTTGAGCGAGCTCACTAAAAATAGCAAGTCTCAGAGAGGTAGCCGTGTTAGTCTGTATCAGCAAAAACAATAAGGAGTTCTGTGGCACCTGCAGACCAACACATTTACGAGTCTTAATAAATAATTAATAAATCTTGGTAGTCTCAAAGGTGCCACAGGACTCCTTGTTGTTGTTTTTTTAAATAGCAGTGCAACCATGGCTGCTCATGCTAGTTTCCCACCTGCAGTCCTGTCCAAGAAACTACATATGTACTCAGGAAGCTAGTCTGAGCTGCTGCCTATGCCACTGTAGCTACAGTGTTATTTTAGTGTACTAGCTCGAACAAAGCTAGTGCATGTATGTCTGTGTGAGCTAGAAATACACCTCCATTTACAGTGTAAATAAACCTTATTTTTGGACCTTCGTACAGGCCAAGTAAAGGGTAGCACATGCATGAGTTGTGAGTCCTAAAAAAGGAATCTTGCACTCTGCCACAGGACAGAGAGCCTCTCCACAACTACTATTGCAGCCTTCCTGGAGAAAGATGGTGTGGTGATTAAGGCACTAGATTCAGGAGAATTGGATTCAGTTCCTAGCTCTGCCACAGATGTTTTTATGACCTTGGGTAGTGCATTTAAGTTGTGTGTGCCTGGACTAACCAAACAACCGAGAGAACAATACTTCTTTTCTCCTACCCTTTGTCTGTTTTGTCTATTTAGACTATAGGCTCTTTGGGGGCAGGAACTATCACTTAGTAAGTGTTTGTGTTGTGCTAAGTGCTAAGTAATACAAAAATAATCAATAAGGCATCAGTTGTGTAAATCTGAATGAAATTGGTTGAGGTTTATTCTTTTTTAAGTGAGGGTAAAAAGCAAAATAAAAATCTTCCCCTGCATTCAGAATACAAATGTTGCAAACACTGCTGAAATTAGACGCTTGACACATGGTTCATTTTAAAGATTTCATAAGAATTAGTGACAAGTCTCAGAAGGATAGTCATGTTAGTCTATGTCTGCAAAAACAAGGAGTCCTGTGGCACCTTAAAGACTAATAGATTTATTTGGGAATAAGCTTTCATGGGCAAAAACCCACTATGTCAGATGCATCTGTTACTTTTTAAGGTGCCTCGGGACTCCACATTGAACCAATTTCATTTACACTAATCCTTAAAAACAATCATTTTTAAAGTTATAAATATTTAACGTGGGAATATAACATTAGTGCAACAAGATGAAAAGAAAAGGGGAAGTGGTGGGTGAGGAATAAAGAAAAGATTTCACAGTGTGAATTAAATTGGCTTTTCCCCAGGTTATAGTGAAACTGAATAATGGAATCAGAGATTTTTCAACTTCTGTTACGCCAAAACAAAGTCTTTGTGATGGCACATGGCACAGAATTGCAGGTATGTATGTCTCTGATCTTACCTTTGTGAAGGGTGGTGGAACCTGATCCTCCATCCATGACTGTCTATTCTTATGGGCCAGAGCAGAGGGAGAAGGGATTGTACCTTCAACTCCTCACCAGCATTTGGCATGAAAAGTCCTCAGAGCAAATTTGTATGGAAGAAGCAGTCCGTGACCAAGGACAGTTGCATGTCCTGGGCTTGCATCCTATAAGCCAAGGGAAGCTTATACAAGGGCCACAAACAGTCTAGTCCATACTCTACAGCAGCCCAAATAGATATTTTCATATGCCACATACAACATGTGATGTATTTTAATTGAAGTTCTTTTTTACAAGATTTTGCTTTGCATTCCAGTTATTAGAGACTCTAATGTGGTGCAGCTTGATGTGGACTCTGAGGTAAACCATGTAGTAGGACCTTTAAATCCAAAAGCAATTGATGACCGGGAGCCTGTGTTTGTTGGAGGTGTGCCAGGTAAGACTTGTCACCATTCTGACAATTTTGTAACCAAAAGCCAACACAGTTTAAAACAGAATCATAAAAGTTTAGTTTTCTTCTAGATCATGAAAATCACCCTTCCCTCTGTGCTCTCTGATTTCCTCACGTTATTCCACATTTTGAAGAAAGGTGGTTTAAAATTTTCTGAAAAAAAGTTTTCCATCAGAAAATGTTGATTTGATGGAATCTGAACATTCAAAGACTCCTGTAAGACAGCTAGGGAGTCACATGGGCAGCTAGAGAGCTGGCTTATGGGCTCCATAATAAAAAAGTTGTGTTTCCAATTTTTGTTCCAATTTGGAATGAACTTTATGTTTAATGTAAAATTTTCTATGGGACAGAAATTCCATTTCCCACCTAGCTTTTGTCTCCATGTTCTATTGATGCTATGCTGCTTTCTAATCCTCCAAGCAACAATTCCCTTGAAAGCTGAATATAAAACATGAAAATTCTTATTCTGACTGTCAGTTTCTAATGCACAGATGTCTGTAAATGTGACTCTGTTGTGCTTTCATATGCAAACTGTAGTCAACAACAGGATGTAATTTGACTTTTAAATCATTTTCTATAAAATCTGCATTTCTCGTTGGTAACATGTAGCATTATTTCTATGTGCCATGAATGCCAATCAAGAATGGTATTAACAATACAATATTATGCTTATATTCCTTATCTTGGATTAGTAGTTTGAGAATGTGATGCTTTCATTCATGCAACACTAGGAGTGGGAGGAAATGAGTCTGAAAGGAACCACAGCTTTGTGCACAAGCCTGCCCACTCCTCAATTCTAAACTGGCATTGTCTTAGAACTTCTAAACAATCCCTGTGAAAATTACCCTATGTACTATAACATGGTCATCATTCTACATTAGTTATAAAATACTAAAGAGATGTTACATATTGACTCTATGATGATATCACCTTGCAACAGAAATGTCCAAAAATGAACTTCACTGCAACAAACAAGGCATAACTCTGAATGTAAATTCATTACATAGGTAACACATTTACACTTCTGTGTCTCTTTAGACCCATGTTTCTTAAAGTGGTCCAAGGGCCCATTTTGGGAAAACTGTTTGCAGGCCCGCACCTCTTTGTTTACCTAAGGATTTATAGCCACAGAGTCTTATGGCTCCCATTCATGCCAGTTCGCTGTTTCCAGCCAAGGGGGACTGTGGAAAGTGGTGATCCAGGCCACACCACTTCCCCCAGCTCCCCTTGGCTGGAAATGGCAAACTGGAGTCAATGGGAGCCATGAGGCCTGTGGCTACAGACCCTTTAGGTAAACAAAAGCAGTGCAGGCTCACTAGTGACTTTCCCAAATCAGGCTCATGGCCTACTTTAAAAAACACTGGTTTAGATCACAAGAAATTACAAAATTAGACTTACATTTGGGCAGCGTGTATATATGTCCCTTTGTAGATCTAAGTGCTTCAACCCTAGTACTAAGCAACCCTGATTAGCTCTCAGTAATAATTTTTTCTGGCAGTTGCTACAGCTGATCAGAAAACTGCCATCCAAACAAATTTTGATTAAAAATGAGAATATTTTTTCCACTTTATGACCAGCTGTAATAATCATGCTACTAAATCAAGCAGTTTTGCAACCATGATTGATTGATAGCCCCATACAAAACCATGCCGCAGAATTAGGGTTATTCCAGTTTTTATGTTGTATTGACAACACACAAGATGTATTATAGGGCACCCTAGTGAATAGAACACTGCACTGGGACTCAGAAGACCTGGCATTTAGTCACATTTTTGCCAGTGGCTATTTGAACAAGCTCCTTATGTCTCTAAGTCAGTGACGGGCAACCAAGATTAGTGAATGGGCCTCATGAGGGCCCTTTTTCATCTCAGTGGGCCACAACATGGTTGTAACCAAGACAGTCTCCTGGAATAGATTTATTCTTCTAACTGCCTTGGCATATCTAGAATTTGCAGTGTGTGCTGATTGAACTGTACCAACACTTTGATTGGATGCAGAGGGCTCTTACAATCAATGGCTCTTACAATCAATCTTGTATGCAGTTAACATGCACCTTGCTTCACATGCCCTTGCTTTAAGTGCATGTCACTTTAGTAATACAAGTAGGGAAAAAACTAGGTGGACTGAAACCAGCAAAATCTGGCCACCCTGCACGTGAGCAACAGTAAACAAAATAGCTACGTCTAGACTGGCCCCTAATTCCGGAAAAGTCATGCAAAGCAAGTAAGTCAGAATAGGGAAATCCGCGGGGGATTTAAATATCCCCCGCAGGATTTAAATAAACATGTCCGCCGCTTTTTTTCCGGCTTGGGAAAAAGCCGGAAAAAAGCGTCTAGACTGGCGCTTGAAAGTACTTGAAAGTAGGAATAAGAGATCCTCTGGAAAAGGGCTTTATTCCGGAGGATCGCGCCAGTCTAGACGCTTTTTTCCGGCTTTTCCCCAAGCCAGAAAAAAAGTGGCAGACATGTTTATTTAAATCCCGCGGAGGATTTTAAATCCCCCGCGGTTTTCCTTATTCGGACTTACCTGCTTTGCATGACTTTTCCGGAATTAGGGGCCAGTCTAGATGTAGCCAATGTCTTGTGGACCGCACATAGAACCCCAGTGGGCCACATATGGACCACAGGCCACAGATTATCCACCACTGCTCTAGGTCTTCGTTTCCCCATCCATAAAATAGGGCTAGCCTTGCTAATCTCCTGGTAATCCTCTTTGAGATCTACTGATGAATAGAGCTATATAAAAGGCAAGTATTATATTAATACTCATTTTATGTCTCTTTATAAGTCAATCTGAACAATAAAAATATTTGAGGTTGCCTGTGTGTACCTGAGATACAGACTTGGTTCCTTAGGGTGTGTTTAGACTACATCTCTCTGTCGACAGAGAGATGCAGATTAGGCACATCAAAATTGCTCATGAAGCAGGATTTAAATATCCCGCGCCTCATTAACATAAACATGGCCACCGCTTTTTTCCTATACTGAGTTTTTTTGGAAAAAAACGGCATTCTAGCCGTGGATCTGTCAAAAATAAAGCCTTTTTTGACAGATCCTGTAAACCTCATTTTTTGAGGAATACGGGTTCTGTCAAAAAAGGGTTTATTTTCGACAGATCCGCGTCTAGACTGCCAGGTTTTTTTAAAAAACTCCATTTCAAAAAAAAGCGGTGGCCATGTTTATGTTAATGAGGCACCTGATATTTAAATCCCTGATTCATTAGCAATTTCAATGTGCTTGATTTGCATCCCTCTGTCGACAGAGGGATGCAGTCTAGATGTAGCCCCAGAAATTTGCTAGAACTAGGACTGGTTTTACTAAAAACTCACATTTTAATAAAAGAAAATTTTTCAGAACTGATTTTGATGTTTTTTTAAATAGTTTCACTGAAATTATCTTGAACTTTATTTCTAGAAACAGAGTGTGGGTCACTTTCAAACCTGCAATATAGAAACAACTTCAAAATATTTTCAAAATCATATCCCTAGTTTTCAGCCACCTTTATTTAGAATTGTTGTAAATGACACGTCTGTCAACATTGGTTCTAATTCTCTTTTTTCTTTTGGTTCTTCCAGAGTCCCTTCTAACATCCAGCCTAACCACACGCAACTCCTTCACTGGCTGCATTCGTAACTTTGTGATTGATGGAAAGCCAGTGAGTTTCAGTAAAGCAGCTCTGGTCAGTGGTGCTGTGAGCATCAACACGTGTCCAACAGCCTGATACCAAACAGCAGTTAATGCTGCAAACTTCTTTACAGCACTGAAAGAAAAAAAAACAAGCAAAAGTAACGATGTTCTATTCCATTACTGAGGCTGAGAAAAATGAAAATATATCATCCAGGGTCTTTATATGATAAAGCAGTTATGCTTAGGGTCACTCACTTGAAATTTCTGTGTGCGCAAACAAAAAAACATAAAGAATAAATAAAGAATGTTGTCTCTACAATGCTCTTACTAAACCACAAGAACGAGTCTTACAATTCGTACAGTATTTTTGTAGCAAGCCCTATCACGCTGTCACATGAAAATGCTGATGGATTGCACAATAAAGACAAATGTTTTAAAATATTTTGCATTCCAGGAAGACCTTTAAATCATTTAATTCCGTACCATTCAAAGGCCCTAGGTCACCATCTTTGGTTTACCATGAAAAGAATTGTTAATATTCATAAAGAATAAAGCTAGATAATAGACTTACAACTGTGCAATAACTGTGTGCAAGATTATTTTGTATGGAACTCATTTATTCTTTGCTGAGCTAAAATGGAAGTATGTGCATCATAGAATTTCTGGAAACAATACAAAAAATTATCACCCATTTCTTTCCACTTCCAGGTGAATTTGTGGAACTCTTTTGTAGAAATTTTCTCTTCTGACTTCATTTGTTAGTTTGAGTCCTAGCATGAGGTGAACCAGAACTTATTTTTATATACATAATAGTTTTTACATAAACTAGAGACAATATTAGAGCAAACTGGCTCAGGAAGCAAAGCATGTGTGAACATGTATATGTAAGGGCTGATTTGAAATTTTCAACATTTAAAGTTTCTGATTATATTTTTCATCTAAATTTTAATTTTTTCAGTATACACACACAAATGCACAAGGACTGGGACTTGATTACAACAGTATAACAAATAATTTTGCTTACTTCAGCAGAGTTACTCTTGTGTACACCAGAGGAGAATTAGTCCCAAAGTATCTGGAGAAACACCATCACACAAGTGTAATAATTACCCCCTTGCAAGATCATTGGTGTGTGGGGTATGCCAATTTTTTCTCTGACACTATACTTAGTAGCACACCCTGTGGGCTGCTACTCAGAGGCAAGAAGGAAAAACCCCACAGGTGCTAGCCTTAGTGTAATCTAGCACATCATAAATCCCAATGAACACTCAGCTAATTGGCTTTAAGTGCCACATTTTCCTCAGATCCCCTAGAAAATCTGACTCCCTGATGTCCTAATCCTTCCTAGGGATGTGAATGGTTAATCAGTTAACCAGTGGGCTGGAGCAGCTTCCCACCCACCACAGGCAGGGGGCTGCTCCAGCCCTAGAGGTCTATTGCTGGTGGAGGCCGCTCCAGCTCGGCCATGATGGGTGCTCCCGTCAAGCCAGGCTGAAGTGACTCTCCCACACCTGCTCCCGTTTAATTGGTTAACTGGTTAAACATAACAGCTACGTCTAGACTGGCATGATTTTCCGCAAATGCTTTTAACGGAAAAGTTTTCTGCTAAAAGCATTTTTGGAACAGAGCGTCTAGATTGGCACGGATGCTTTTCTGCAAAGGCACTTTTTGCGGAAAAGCGTCCGTGCCAATCTAGACGCACTTTTCCGCAAAAAAGCCCCGATCGCCATTTTCGTGATCGGGGCTTTTTTGCGCAAAACAAATCTGAGCTGTCTGCACTGGCCCTTTTGCACAAAAGGACTTTTGCCCGAACGGGAGCAGCATAGTATTTCCGCAAGAAGCACTGATTTCAGACAGTAGGAAGTCAGTGTTCTTGCAGAAATTCAAGCGGCCAGTGTAGACAGCTGGCAAGCTTTTTCCACAAAAGCAGCTACAGCCAACCTGAATAACCCAGATTTTCATCCCTAGTCCTACCAATTGCCATAAACCTTCCCCACCCAGCTAATTTCTAGCTCTTTATTGCAGGATGGAAAAGAAAAGCAGATTCACCATAGGTGTTAACTTTAAAAAAATGAGTAATCCTGTATCATGAGCATTCATGGGCAAAACCTACTTCCTCATAGGTGTTAATTGAAATTCCTTGTTTGTTGGCTGCTTCCAGGCAGGTACAGCCAAGAATAATAGATCCTTCCATCTCTTAAGCATATACCACACTATTGTTTATTTAATATTTGTAAAAGACAGGAGTTACATGTTCATTACTATGTGTTTTATTTGTATGCAGACACTCAGAATGTTCTTCCAGCTCACTTCTACTCCAAAGAAGTGTTTGAGCTCTGGGCCCAAACAAAAATTGTCCTGAGTGTGTGGTGGGGCTTTTTTTTCAGTGTACTTGTAGATAAGAATGATGATCACTTTCCCTGCTTAGTCAGATCTTTACATATTGTATAAACTACATCTTACATGCTTAAAAAATACACTCATGCTACCTGGAGTTCATTCATAAATCAAAAAACACAGTTAAAATAGAATTCACAAAAATGTTAATATTCAGTTTACGCTATCTTAATTTATCAGAAGCTAATTGAGCTGAAGGGAGCTGATTTACTCCTTTTGAAGTATATACAACCACAAGCTTTCCCCCTTACACCTATCTTAAAGAGGAATTATCCATTAGATTCACCTCTCAGACTTCCTCTGCATTATGGATGTACAGGATTTAACTTCCTCAAAGACGTGCAGGAGCTCAGGACCACCTGAATGAAAGGCCTTGTATTTCTACACAAATACTGATGCCCAGCAGCCCCTCTGGCTTTCTGGCCATGTCTGCCCAAAGAAGGGGGGCTGTCAAGGAAAAAAATACTATAGCCCCAGAGAATGTTGTTTATTCCAGGGACTCTTTACTTGACCAGGATATAAGAAAAAATTGTTTCCCTAGCATTTCCAGTATCTGCCTCCACTCTCAGTATGGACCCTCAACCTTTCCAAGAACCATTTCATCTCATCTGGGTCAAAGGATGCCTGCACCTATTGCCAATCCAGATTCAAACCCTTCTTCATCCAAGATACTGGTGTTTATGTCAGAAAAGTGACTTTTCTTGGGGCAGAAGTTTTTCCAGATTTCAGTTTGCTCCTCGGTCATTCACAGTGTGAAAGGTTGCAGCTACCTTGGATGAAAATCTTTCATCCAAAATAATTCCAGTGTTGTTATTATGGGATCTTTATGCTAGCACAACTGCAGGAGACAATCTCTTTGGGAAGACTGTTTTTCTTCTCTGCCACCCTCAAGACTGACATACTGTGTAGGCTGCTCCAAATTAAGGTACATGCCAAGGCATCATTTCAGAAGGGGGAGGGGGAATGAGGCAGGAAGTTGTGTCAGCATATAAAACATTATATGTGATTACAGTATATTCTGAAAAGTCTGGAAGGGAGAGTATCATATACTTGTGTACCAGGTATGGAATGGTCAGAGAGCTTCCTTATACACACCAGATGTGTTCATCATAAGATCCTGTAATGCTCTGTCATACATGTGTCAGGTTAGCTTAAATGACATATTTTATACAGTACCACCAAGGGCTGAACAGCAAAATAGTGTAACATTCTACAACAGCAGTTGTCTCAAACTTTTAACAACCAAGATCACTTTTTAAATGTCAGGACAAGCCAAGATCTATCCCATCCATTCCCCAAGACCCCACCCCTTCCTTGAAGCCCCACCCTCTCCATTCCCCTCCTCTCCATCATTTGCTGTCCCTAGCGCTTACCCACTCTCACTGGGTTGAGACAGGAGGTGCAGGCTCTGGGGTGGGAATGAGGTATTTGGGTGAGGGGAGAGGTGAGAGGTGCAAGCTCTAGGAGGAAATTTGGATGCAGGAGAAGGTGGAGAAGGGGGTCTAGGCTAGAGAGTATTGGGGTCAGGTGGAGGGTTGAGATGCTGGAGCGTCACCTTGGCGTGAGAACTGCGGGGCTTACCTGGTTGCATGAAACCTGCACAGTTTCAGCCCAACCCCTGGGACACCGACCCCCCCACTTGGTGACCATTGGGCCATATATGGTAATATGCAAGCGCGGGAAAGCGATGTGCAGATTTGGGGATAAATACCCATGGCACAGTTCGCTCTAGGAGGTCTTCACAACACACGTACCACCGTGCGTGTGCCTTCTCGTATACTTCCAAGCGCTGCCGGCCTGATCAACCGACCAGCCACCTCCCCCGACTCTCGGGCGTAACCAAGGCCTTCGCAACCGAACCAACATCTGTGAAATGTTCCGTGTGCTGTGTAAGTTGGTATGTATGATTTGATTTTTTCCTGTTGTATAAGCTTAGTGTTGTAGTTGTTTTTGGGTAGTACATAAGAGTTTGTAGTTATCACTGTTATTTAATTACTGTAGCTGGATAGTTTAAGATTAGAGACTATTCCCCTTGCAATTCCCATCCTTATATCTCTGACACGTTTTACTAGAAGCCATAGAATAAATATAATAAATACTGTCAATTCATTATTAACACGGTCTATTAAAAATCTTAGAATAAATACTATAAATTCACCACTGTCATAAATAATTAATATTTATTTGATAAAACTGTCCACCTGATTCTGTCCTTCCCCCCTTGGGTATTCATCATCGGACCTGTGATTCTCGCGACAGCTTCCACTGCTTACTAGGCTCTTAGAAGATATTTAGGAGTAAATTAGAGCTAAAAACCAGCACAGAATACTGAGAGCCAGGACTGGTGGCTATAAACAAACTTTATGGGACCACAGGAAACTTGGTCACACCCATGATAAATGGACATCTAGCTAACTAAAATCATATTGGACCATAGATGTTGCTGGACCAGAGTGTGCTGGATTAGAGAGTTTTATCTCCCTTTTTACATTCCTATCACTTACAGTATTTACACTTTCACACTGTTACTGAACTTCAGTATACATAAGTCTGTTAAGTGTCTGAACCATACTGGTTTTCCAATTACATGACCCAAACACATAATAACTTGGTCATCTGGCAGTCCATTAGCTGCAATAGCTGGCTTTGATTGGTTTGGAATCTTTGTCTTGTGTTTTGTATACACCATCTGTAGAGTTAGTTTTGTGGATTGTTCTTTCTAAGGAAAAAACTGTACATGTCAACTTTTTCTGCTGAATTCTCCACTTGTTGGTCTCAATCACATATGATCTGGGCACTGAATTCTTTTTCTTTATGACAACTGTAGTTGTCCGTCATTTTTCTCCATCCAGTTTGAGACAACATGGTCACCAGTTTCTAGATCTGGCAGTTCTCTGAGTGGCATCTGTTGGGAAAGGGTTCATAATAGGCTCTTTTTTGACATTTTATCCAAATTGTCTACTCTCTTCATGTCTAGCCACTTTGAAGATAGATTATTTTCATAGGCAATGGCCCCATGGGTGCTCCAACCCCAAAGAACCTGCTAAGAAAAATTAGCAACTAAGCTCTCTTCCCTCAATCATCTCTTGCCCATCAGCAGGTGCAGAATTAGATTGAGGGGAGAGGAGTGGGAACGGGGCACGTTTGGAGGAGAAGGCACCAAGAGGCAGGGTGGAAATGGAGTTGGGGTGGCAAGCGGCAAAGTGGGCGCTTAGGAGTAGAGGTGGATTGGGAGTGGGGCCTGGGACAGAGGGAGGGATCGAGCAACCCCAGCTACAGGGTAAGTTGATGCCTAACTTTCTTTTCTAAAGTTTAAACCATAGTTCTGAACTGATTCCTATCAAGAGGTCTGCTGGACTATATCCAGTACCTGGTATATGAATGTTGCTCTATATCTCAGAAGAGGAATCAAATAGGAATAGATCTACTTGCTGTAGCATCTTCTTGGCTGTTTGTACAACTTTCTGAACCTCTCCATTCACTGGTGGGTAATGTGGACTGCTGTAATATAATCAAGATCACTTATTGTTGAGATGACTTAAATTCTGCTTAGTGAATTTTGGTCCATTGACCATCTCTAGTTGTACTGGAATGCAGAAGTGAGAAAAACTATTCTTTAGTTTCTCGATTATATTTTATATCTTACAAGTACATTATTTCTGTGTACCTGGAGGGATATAGGAGAGGGGAAAGTCCACAATTACCAGGTAATGATGTCTTCTGAATTCCCATAAATCTTCAGCTAGTCTCTTCCAAGATCTGTCTGGTATTAAAGATTCTTTGTGCTTTGTTATTCTGTTAGTTCTGTAATGTTCACATGCAAATATTTTATTCTTTAGTCCTGACTGATGCCCATCCTCCACACTGCTTGGTGAATCTGTTCATCCTTGTTAATCCTTGATGTCCTTCAGGGATTAGGTTTAGAATTTCTCCTCTCATATCATTTGGAATTATCATGTGATTGCTTTTAATCATGAGTTCATTTGACCCATTTAATTACCCACCACCGGTGCTTTTTTTGTGATGGTACTGCCCAGTATGCAGTACTGGCACCTTTAGTCAGAGCTCAACAACTTTTTCCCTGGAGTACCGGCACCTTTTTTTTTTTTTTTAACAAAAAAAGCACTGCCCACCACACTACTCCTCTTCCCTCCCAGAACCTCCTACCTGCTAAAATCAGCTGTTCTGAAGCATGCAGGAGGCACTGGGAGTGAGAGGAGCAGAGATGGGTCACTCCTGGGAAGGGGGTGGTAGTGGATAGGAAGAGGTAGGAGAAAGGTAGTATTGGACAGAGTAGGTGTGTCATGGCTTCTTCCCCACTCTGGCACAATAAATGCAGGAGTGCGGGCCAGCAAAAGTACCCCAAAACCTTATCTACCAGGCTTTGGTATAACACTCCCCCCCTAAACTTTAACAATCTAGATTTTGGGGATAAAATCCCACTGCCACCACGCAAGTATTGATAAGAAAATCAGGGGAGAGATCTCTTGGGAAATCTCACCCCTAAAGAACAAACTAGGACACAAAAATTAACCAATGCCAGGTTAAGAAAAAGAAAGAGAAAGAACTTTTATTATCACCACAATATTCCTGTTGCAAGCATAATGACTAGATGGAAAAGTAACAAAGTAATATACTCGTGAGGAGAAACCCACTATGGGCCAGGAGCTTAGTTACAAAAGAGAACAAAAAGCATTTTAAATGCACAGACAGCAGATCCCATTTCCCAAACCATAAAACAATAAAACCTAACAGATTTATCTAAACTTTACGCTACTTACAGAAGAGTGAAGAGTCTATTCTTGGAGGGAGACATTCTGTCTGTCCCCCTCAGTAGATAGAATCTGTCCAGAAGAAAGGAGGGAGAAATCAAACATTCCTTTGTCCTAGTTTGAAATTCCTATCTACATTCCTATTGGCTGAATCTACCTGACTTAGGTAAGGTTAACCCCTTAGTTCCCAGGCTGCTGGCTAACCCTCATGACCATGACAAGGGGTGAGAAGAGGTGGAATGGAGGAGGGCTGAGGAAAGGAATGGGATGTGGCTGGAACCTGGGACACAGAAGGGTTTGAGAGAAAGAATGGGGTTTGGTGGAAGGAGATGGGGGGACAGAGTGGGAGTTAAGCACCCACAGGCCCCAGAGAATGCTAGGTTCTGTGCACAAAATAGCCTCATGCCACTTTCTTAGTGTCCTTTACATACATGGACCAGCCACTCCGAAAGTAATGTAGAACTTCCTGAAGTTGCATGTCATTGACGTTTCTTTCATATAGTTGATGCCCAGAAAGTTCTGGGAAGGAGAGGAGCAGACACAGGGCATGCTCAGGGGGAGGAGGTGGGGAAGAGGCAGTGGGGGAGTGGTACAGGACTTGGAAGAAGGTGTGGAATTGAAGCAGTGCAGAGGAAGAACAGGGGTGAGGAGAGGTGGGGAGTTTGGGGATGAGGTGCAGTAGGGGTAGGACCTGAGGTGGTGAGGGCAAGCACCCTACAGCTAGAGGGGAAGTCCACACCTCTGACTTTATATTAAGATAGGTCAGAGCAATGCCGGGCTCTGTGACAGAGTATCTGCTACTACCAGGGTTTTTCCCCCGGGACCACTTATCAATTGGGTTACATCACCTTAACCTTACCAAAAGACATTGCCATCTCAGCAGTACTTGATCCATTTTCCATTGAGGGTTCCAATGATTTATAGTGTCCATATGGAGGCATGGGTTCATCTCCCACTTCTAAAACAATGTTGTATAGTTCTGTGCCAGATATGGACTGGTCACAGCTCTTGTTTATACATACCAGGGCTTTGTCTACACTGGCGCGATCTTGCGCCAGAAGTATGCAAATGAGGCTAAGCGTGGAATATCGCCGAGACTCATTTGCATATCTAATGAGCCACCATTTTTGCAGAAGAGGCTCTTGCGCAAGAAGGAGTGCCTACACTGCCCCTTCTAGCGCAAGAAAAATCCTCTTGCACAATACCGTTACGCTGATTATTTTCAGGCGCAAGATCAGGCCAGTGTGGACATAGCCCCGATGTGTTGATTACGTGATCCTTAAGTCTCTGCCAGGTATGGCTCCAGTTATCTTAAATAAGGTATTTTCCATTCCATTACAGAGAGGGGCAAAAAGAAGAAGACATAATGGGGCGCACAGATCTATGAACAGTCAGGAAAATGCCCCCCTTTTCCCATAGCAAATTACTTGTTTGGGTTCAAAAGACAGACCATAAATCACAATTTAATTTTTTAATCATGATTTTGGGGGCAATCTCCTTATTTGGGGAGTGATAAGGCATAGTGTTGGGGTTGCCAATACCGCATTCAGGCCTTGATGTGTATGAAGGTATGGTCATCGTATTATAACACCTAGTGGTGTCTGACTCACAATTAAAGCAAGTCTGACATGAGTATTTGCATATTACAATGTTTGTAGGCCAATGGTCAAGCCCATAATTTTTCATTTTAACATCTTGTACTGAAGTTGTGCTTAATCTCGAAAGGCTGAAAATGAGTATAAACCCTGTGATTATTTTGGCCATATTCAGTGTGGTTGGATTTTAAGTTTTTTATTTAAAGTTTCATCTCTGTAGAGGCTGTCATGATGCCATGCTCTGTACTGCTCCACTTCAACTTCCAGTGACAGTATCTTTTTGTCTGGAGTCAGTGGCACATGCCAGTGAAGGGCCAGATCACTAGGGCTCACAGAGCACCCAATATCAACAGGGATTATGTCTACATTGGGAAGGTTTGGCAATGAAAGTGCTTTCAACATGCAAAAGTTGCCAAAAGCAAAAAAGCAGTCAAGCCAATTCTTCTGCCTCCCATTGTTGATATTCAAGGTCACATTGCTAGCACCCAGAGCAAAGCAATGCAGATAAGCATCTCGCAGTGCAGTGTTGTGGGAAGGCAGAGCTGATCCCTGCGCTTCTAGAGAGTCACTCATAGCTCTGTGAGCTCTCTGTGCTCAGGAATATCAAAGCAGCACAGAAATCTCTCCAGCCCGCTCCCTGCAGCAGCAGTCTGCCTGCCACTGTGTTCCTAGAAGGGCCAAACAGGAACATTCCAATGATTTTTCTTTGTTTGTTCCCCAAACAGAGCAGCTTACTCAGCTGTCAGATACCTCCCTACACTTTGAAAGGGGTGGGGGGAAGCATGCCTGCAGGTCAGCAGATATCACAAAACAGGGAGCACAGCCATCAGGGTAGACATTGAGGATACTGTTGGAAGCCAATTCTTGCCATAAAAAAACCCCAGCAGAGTCCATACTGGCTTTTTGTCAACAATAAAGGTAGGGGAAAAGACAAAAGTATCTCACAGGGGTGGAAGTTTTTTGTCGCCAAAACTGGGAGGTTTTGGCAACAAAAGGTACCAGCCTATACAAGGGCAAGAGAGGAGCAATTAGGAGGAGCATTACCAGCAGATCCAGAGAAGTGATTATTCCCCTTTATTCTGCTCTAGTGAGGCCACATCTGGAGCATTGTGTCCAGTTCTGGGCCCCCAACTAAAAGAAGGATGTGGATGCATTGGAGAGGGTCCAGCGGAGGGTGATCAAAATGATTAGGGGACTGGAGCATATGACCTATAAGGAGAGGCTGAGGGATTTGGGTGTGTTTAATCTGTAGAAGAGAAGAGTGAGAGGGATTTGATAGCAGCCTTTAACTTCCTAAACTGAGGTTCCAAAGAGGCCGGAGAAAGGCTATTCACAGTAGTGAGGAATGGCAGAAGAGGCACAATGGTCTCAAGTTACAGTGGGAGAGATCTAGGTTGTATATTAGGAAAAACTATTTACTAGGAGGGTGGTGAAGCACTGGAATGGGTTACCTGAGGAGGTGGTGGAATCTCCAGCCCTAGAGGTTTTTAAGTCTCAGCTGACAAAGCCCTGGCTAGGTTGATTTAATTGGGATTGGTCCTGTCTTGGGCAGGGGGCTGACTTGATGTCCTTCTGAGGTCTCTTCCAGCTCTAGGAGTCTAAGCCATGGATCTGCTACCTCTGGCTCCGCCCCTCTCTTTGCCCACCCACGTTCAGCAGCCTTCACACGGAGCGTTCCATTTGCGTGAGAAGGAAGTCAATGGGGGGGGGGGAGATGTCGCGCATACTCTCACCCCGGCGGGGATGTGAGCCCGGATGGTACCTTCCACGCCGAGCCTAGCAGGGGTGAGCCTCGCGCCCGGCGCCGCCCACGCGAGGGGCGGGACTTTCGAACCCAGATTTTTAGTGGGCAGAGCTAGCACCTCGCCGGTTGGTGGGGGTGGAGCCCAGCGGCTGCTGCCCGCGCGCGCCTAGTAACGGCTCCTGGAGCGGCGCCCATGACGCAGTCGGTGGTAGTGCAGGGTAAGCCGGTGTGACACCCCTCCCCCTCCCGCCCTCGCCCCGCTGACCCCTGTCTCTCCCCGCTTTGCAGTGGGCCAGTGCGGGAACCAGATCGGCTGCCGCTTCTGGGACTTGGCGCTGAGGGAACACGCCGCCGTCAACAAGGTAACGGCCCCGCGAGCGGCTCCGGCTCCCACCCCCGCCGGGGCGGAGCTGCCGGGCCGCGGACGGTGCCACCGCAGCTCGATAGGGCCGCTGCGGCCACTGGGTCTGAGCAGCCTGGGAGTCGAACTCCGCCCCTCCCCGGACGCTGCTGGGTCCCGTTAGTCCCGCCTCCCTCGCCCCGGGGCGGCTCCGCGCGGTGTCTCCTCCCTCGCTCCACCGTCTGCCTCTGGGGAGCGGGGGCCCGGGGGTTACTGGGCTGGACGCAGGGCAAGGCGGGAGGGGTCCATGTCGCGGGTCTCTGAAATCTCCCGGCGGTGACTTGAGCTTCCCCCAGCCCCGCCCCACCCGCCGCCGTCCCACCGGCTTCGAAACGTCCCATGAACGGGGCCGCTCGGGGTAAAAAAGCTTCCTGTGGGAGGGACCCCGCCAGTGCAGGACAGAGCTGGGGTTGGGAGTGAGGGTTCCAGCAAGAGCCACCCGGCCCATAGGCCGGTTCGGACAACTGTCCTAGGCTTTGGGGAGCCTGAGGCGGGCTTTGGCATTAGTGCCAGCAGCCGGGGTTAGGCCTGCCCTTGCACTCACTGGCAGCACAGAAAGTGGAGTGGCACAGCTGGGAGCCTGCGGAGTGGACTGGGCCCCCATCTGTTCCCTCGAGATCCTCCCCCAAGCGATAGGCCCACGGGAATAGTAGGCTTCTGGTGCCAGCAGCAGGGTTCAAGCCTATCTCTGCAGGCAACAACAGTATGCGGGGAAGAGCAGAGGGGGGACCTGGAAGAGGGATGGAGTGGGGGGCGGTTGGCTTGGGCCTCACACCCACCTAGAGACAACCTGGGTTCCAGTTAGGAGTGAAAGCTTTGGGTGGGACTGCAAATGAGCGGCGGGCCTGTATGAAGGGGGTGTGAACACAGCTCACTATGGTTCTCCAAGTAAGCATGAGGCTTGGGTGGCATGTTGCCCTAGTCTCCCTCTCCTGTGCTCTGGCCAGATGGGACTGAGAGGGGACTTCTAGTCTTTTGGTGCAGCAGCTCTGGGCATTCCTGAGAGGCGCTAATCCTAAAATGAAACCTGGATTTACTTTCTGCAAGCCTGAGTGTATATCAGAGCAATTCTGGTATTTTTTTTACCTTATCTGAGTAGGCCCCTGGCAGGATCCAAAATACAAGGGACTGTAAAAGTGCATTAAAGTCTAGGAATGTGAATGGTTAACCAGTTACCCAGTAAGCATAATCCTTACTGGGTGCTGCTTACCAGTAACCGGTTCCTAGGAGCATCCTGTGTCTCAGTGCAGGCAGAAGGCTGCTCTAGCCTCAACAGGTCTACTGGACCAAAACCAGTAACTCTGCAGGGCTGGGGAAGCCGTGGAGCCGGTGGATCCATCAGTCCTGTGAGGCCAGCAGCAGCCCATCTATTCCAGCTGGGCTGGAGTGGCCTCCCATTCACTGGATCCCAATTGATCAGTTCACTGGTTAAATGGGATTTTACATCCTTACTAAAGTCCCATCGTCATTTCTATATTGAGCACAGGACAGAGTAACAGATAAATGGGCCCTGAAATTAGCATGCTAAGGATCCTCCATGGAAATGTGTCCAGTGTGCAAGGAATGTACAGATATTCTTTGATGAAAATTTCAGTGTGTTGTTAAAGATTGTGATGAACAGTCCTTTTGGTTACTTTCTTTCAAAGCAACTAGTACTGGCACCAATTGTGCAGGTATTGCATTGTATACAGCAACATGCTTTTATTTTCAGCCTACTCTTTAAGTAGACAGCTGTATAGTAGATATGGACCAGCTATGCTGCCATAACAAATATAACATGTAAAACAGTTCAGCTCATTCTGTTGCTATCTAATAAATACATTGTTTTTTTCATAAAATACAAAAATCTTCAGAAATGCAAAATAAAAGAAAATTTAATATTGGTTGTGATATTTGTTAAATCTTATGTTGACTAAAATGTTTTTTATTGCCTGAATTGTTTACTCTCATAATTTCAAAGCTCTGTGTATATATATTAACTAAATACTGTTGTTCAGTGTTAGCCAGAAATAGCACAGAGAATCCCTATAATTGCTCACTTAAAACTTGTGCAACATTTCTGTTTTTTAGAAAGGAATTTATGATGAAGCATTAAGCAGCTTCTTTAGAAATGTGGATACCAGGTAAGCTTCTTTTTTTAAATCAAGAAACCTATTTGAAATGTATCACAGTAATTGATTTTGGTACCTTCAGCAATCTCTGTCTGCTATTCCCTTGAATAAACTTCAGTTTAATCTGTATTCCAGGTCAAACTACTAGTTGTCCTAGAAAGAGATCTTAACATCTTATACTTCCATATGTTGTGTCTGTCGTCGTCCTTCTTTATCTATAGAGCCTTTGCTATTCTAAGTCTATGAAAATATTCTCCTTTTTTTACTCTTTTCTTGCTCGAAAGGAGCTGTCAGTTATGACTGTGTGTTAATCTTCCTTTTAAAATAAAACATATTCTGCTTCAGCCACATAGTCCTATTTAAGTGGCAGACTTCATCATTATGGTTTGTTAGTGTTGATTGGGATCTTGCAAGAAGAATTCATATAAGAAGCACAGTCCATTTAGGCAGGTGTTGAAAAATGCACCTGAACTTTTCTAGCATGAGCACTAAGACTTGTAGCTAGAGTTTTAGAAAAAAAGACTTATTCTATCACACATCCCTGCTACTCGCTCACATATTTGCATCTAAGCCACATACTGTGTAATTTACAGGGATAGAACAGTGGTGGTGCTTACCATATATTGTATTTAGCTGTAACATTGTTAATCAGCTTTCTGACTAATACTGGTAAATCACTAGCTGCAAGATAGTTATGGTTGTTTTATAAAGTTCAGTTTTAACAAATAGCTTTAAATCTTCATTTTGTAAAGAATTCATTGAAATGGCAAAACTCAAAATACAAACTATACATTTTGAGTACTGTTTCAATGAGTCAAAATTTAGATTGTTTGTAAAAGGGGGACAAATGAAAAACATGCTGCCATCCATCCAGTGACCACATTGCTGCTCCTCACATGCTTATTTCTTGAATGCCAGTTATACATATAGGGTACGTCTAGATTACCCATAGGCTACATCTACACTGGCACCCTTTTCCAGAAATGCTTAAAACGGAACAGTTTTTCCGTTATAAGTATTTCCGGAAAAGCGCGTCTACATTGGCAGGATGCTTTTCCGGAAAAGCGCCCGTGCCAATGTAGATGCGCTTTTCCGCAAAAAAAAAAAAAAAAAAAAACCCCAATGGTCATTTTCACGATCAGGGCTTTTTTGCGGAAAAGACTACTGTGCTGTCTACACTGGCCCTTTTCCGGAATAGTTTTTCCGGAAAAGGACTTTTGCCCGAACGGGAGCAGCATATTTTTTCTGGAAAAACAATGACAATTTTATATTGGATCATAATTGCTTTTCCGGAAAAGCAAACGGCCAGTGTAGACAGCTCGCAGCTTATTCCGGAAAAGCGGCTGCTTTTCCAGAATAAGTGGCCCAGTGTAGACACAGCCATAGTGTTTATCCCATAGACTGTTTTATAACTTTTTAGCCATAACAGAAAATACGTTAAGGTGAAACCACCAGCTTTTAATTTTATGACAAATTTGCTGCATCACAAATGCCATCACCCAGTCAGATAGGAAGAGCATATGTGCCTCTTCAGATAAGCCTGTATCTTGGGGGAAGATTCTAAATTGGAGAAAAAGAAACGTAGCAGCTCCATTCTAACCTCTGAGTGCTGTTTAAATTCCCATACAATTCATTACCCTTACTACTACTAGATCATGAATCCTAATGTGGGAGATGGTGAGGAGCTGCTGAACACACTCCTGGCTATTTTAAAAAAAAAAAAAAAGTCAGAAGACCTTATGCAAGATCACTGAAGCCACAGGTCCCTTGTTTGTTTGACATTCTCCAATCTTACACACTGCACCATACTGCATTTCAGAGTTGTTAAACAAGTTTGAGCTATCCTGTCTCTACACACTATGTACTATACGGCACACACAAAACCATTCACTAGTCAGCAGCAGAACATTGGTAATCGGCTAATCCTACATTCTGGCTTTGGAACACACTAGGAAAACATCTTTACAGTCCTTCAGTGGCTGACCTAGAAAGGGGATAGCAATTAAGCCTGTAGTTCAACTAATAATGGTCTGTGCTAGAGAGCTGAAGTTCAAGGGATTCAAACCCTGCCAAGATCTAATGAAGGAGGATGGTTGCATGTGATTTACACACAGGGAAAAAAACAAATTTAAAATAGATGTTGTATTTAATGTATAAATTCATAAATCTTTATGGTGTGAATTGTCATTTACACACAGGGAAAAAAACAAATTTAAAATAGATGTATTTAATGTATAAATTCATAAATCTTTATGGTGTGAATTGTCAATGTTAGTTGTCATGCAATTTGCTTGTGGTCAATGTTTATATATTGTGTATCTCTCACATTCTTCCTATTTCCTCCATCCCTTCTTCCAGTCCACAAAATATGTGAGTCTTTGATAACTTCCCTGCCAAAGACCTTGGCTCTTTAGCACAAACTTTGAAGACACTCCTTTTTTGCTCTAGGGGTCATAAATTCAGTACTTGGATGAAGGTAAGATGGCAACCATCACATTTGCCAGTGACCCGTAATGGTACCTCTCAAACTTTAAATGTATGCTTCATACTGGCAGGAAAGGAGAAGGGCAATAAGCAAAGCTGCAAGTCTAATGCAGGTAATGGGACTGCTGCTTCTGTAGCTCTTCCTGACTGTATGCAGTTTCCAAAAGTCCAAAAGAGGCTGTAATGTTTTGGGAAGTGAGTTGTGACACAGGCTCCTTCACTGAAGTTCCCTCCCACTGACAGATTATGCTGTCGCTGCTAAACATGTAGGGCTTGGTTTTGTATTTACTTTTGATAACTTAGATGGCAATACAATGTTTGACCCAAAGAATTTACTGTCATAAAACTGCCTCTCTTTCTTCAGGCAGGAGACATGCATACCCAGTATAGTTAGGAAAAGCTCAGACCACAGTTTTTCCATCCAGTTTCATCCAAGTAGTTGCAGCTCCTTGTCTCATTGACTCTGAATGGTAACCTAGTGAGATATGCCAATGCTCTTTAAAAAAGGCTAGGAAATTATTTAAAGGAGGGAATAAAGATTTTTGCTAACAGTTCAGTTTGTATCAGAAAAGTCTGTAACAGCCTTAAAAGCATGGGTGCTAGAAATGTTTGTATTCCTTTATGCTTTTATATTGCCTACAGTTCTGTTGATAACTCTCCCCAGGACTCCCTATAAGCTTTATTTAAATCTCCAGCGTATACCCAGAAGTACTCCACTTTATCCAACTTGCACTCTAACACACAGCACCTGAACAGTAATGTTGGCAGTATTAAGATATTCACACATTTTGTGCATTTGGTTGGTTAGCCTATCGCATTGGTCTCAACCTTTTGAAGCATGAGATCACTTTTTTAATTTAAGTGCAATCCAGGATCTACCTCAAATCCAAATACCCTTGCCCTGCCTCCTTCCCTCCCCTTCTCCAAGGCCCCGCACCTGCTCACTCCATCCTCCCTCCCTCCCCCATCCTTACTCACTTCTATGAGGTTGGGACAAAGGACTGGGGTGCAGACTCTGATCTTGAGCTAAAGGATTTGGAGTGTGGGAGTGGGTTCGGAGTTGAGCTGCAGACAGGGTTCAGAGGGCAGGCTCTGAGAGGGAGTTTTGGTGCAGGGGGACTCGAGGCTAGGGCAGAATAGAGTTGAGATCAATGGGACCCCCATTGAGCTATTGGTTATTCTGGGGCAGATCTCTCTGGGTGAAGGTGTTCCATTGAGCCTAAATGTTGATGCATTAAGCCAGAGAGCAGGATTCTAGCCCAATGATGAGTGGACTCAGCTCGGACGAAGAAGTCCCAATTTCTTTTTCACATTGGGGAAACTGAAAATAGGTCTCCACTGCTCAGGTGAGTGTGCAGACCACTGGACCAAAGACTGGACTGCTGTATGATTTGTGTGCACTTCGGCCTCCTATGAAGAATCCTACCAGGTGATATCAGCAGGGCAGGATCTGGATTGAGGATCCCAGTGGGGCTTAGGTGTGAGATGGGCACCTAGAATGTGGGATATGTGTATGTTCACTGGCAAAAACTTGGTGCCATAGTGTTTTTAATGTAGGAAACTTGGAGACAAAGTACTTGAAGTACCTACAAAGCAATGTGGCAGCTGAGCAGGGAGCCTGAGGGTCTGGTTGGTACCTAAATGTTGGACTTAGATGCCATAGTGCCACTTTAGACAACTATGTACTTTTGTGGACTAGTGATGTTAAGTGGGTATTTAACTAATTGAGTAGTCAATATACTCAATTGGTCAGTAGGCAGCTGGCTCAGTCCTGGCACTCATGCTGGGTGTGGAACCAAACCCCGCTTCAGCTCTACAATTTAAAATGCAGTAGGAGCCAGGCAACTTGCCCCCTAGCTGCTCCTGCATTTTAAATTGCAGAGTCGCAGCAGGGTTTGCTTCTGGACTGGCATGAGCAGGGACTGAGATGGGCTGCCTGCCCACCCGGCTCCTACTAAATTTTAAATGCAGAGCTCCTGGGGGGCCCCAGGGACAGGCAGCACATTGGAGAAGGTGCTGGGGAGAACTGGCTCTTACACCAACTCCCCCCAACATTGGCTCCTGTTTCCCCCGATAAGCCTAGTCAACTACACAGGTCCACAATAGGAATGTAAGGGAGTAATCACAGGATCAATTTAATGTAGTGCAGTGTAGCATTTTTCTAGACAAAAACATAGTATGCTTTTTTTATTTATCACATTAAAATTAAAAAGCTTCTTTGGAGAACTTAGAAAATATTTGTGAGGGTGGTTGGTGCATTAGGGATAGTTGGTGTTGAGGGTAGTGAAGACAAGTGGAAAAAAGTCAAAGACTGTGAAGACAGAAGTAGGAGAGAGCTTTATCTTTAATAAACATTTTTCAATTTATGTCCCTCTGCCCTGGGTAAACCCACTAAGGGTACGTCTAGACTACATGCCTCTGGCGACAGAGGCATGTAGATTAGGCTACCCGACAGAGTAAAATGAAGCGGCGATTTAAATAATCGCCGCTTCATTTAAATTTACATGGCTGCCGCGTTGAGCCGACAAACAGCTGATCAGCTGTTTGTCGGCTCAACGCGGCAGCCATGTAAATTTAAACGAAGCGGCGATTATTTAAATCGCCGCTTCATTTTACTCTGTCGGGTAGCCTAATCTACATGCCTCTGTCGCCAGAGGCATGTAGTCTAGACGTACCCTAAGGGAGGTTGTTTGCTTATCTTTGGCTGGGTCCTTTGTGTAAGGTGGGCAATGACTTTTTGCAGGGGGCCACTTCAATATGGCCCCAAGCTGTGCCAGAAGGGGCAGGGGCTCAGGCAGAAGGAGTGGGACCAGGATACTTCTCACTTCCCCACCTACAGATGGTGATTGGTCTGGAAGTGGGGGAGCATATGAAGGCTTTGCCCCCAGAGATTCCCCCTACATGCCTGTGCCCGTCAGTGGGAGGAGACATCACGTGCTCCCCCAGGCCAATAAGGGTTTGGAGGTGGGGGAGTCTGCAGAGTTTTCTCCTACCCTGCCAGGAGCATATAGTGCTTCTAAGTGCTGTGTGCTCCTTGCAGGGCGGGGGCCGGGCAGAGGAAAATTTGTGCTTCTCCCTGCCCCAAGGCCCTGATTGTCCTGAGGGCACGAGAGCATCAGGGTCTCCGCAGGCCAGATCAATCCGCTAGGCGCGCCAGATCCAGCCCATGAAGGGCCTTTTGCCCACCCCTGGCATAAGGAGAGGGAGTAACAATATTTTTTTGGCTGCTTTGCACTTCAGAGGCAGCTAGAAAGCTGATTTTCAGGAATAGATACGTTTTCCCTGATATTTAGGGATTCCTGAGTAGTCTACGGCCAGCTTTATGCGACCCATTCTAAAAACATATTTAAACTTTATACTGCAGTGCCAAGTAAGTAGCACACTAGTAGTAACTAGTAAGGTTTTTTTTGAGCAATTAGAGTTACCTTTTTAACAAATTTTTACATTCCTAGCTGGAACACTGTATGCTCTAGTGAACCCAAGCTGACATAACACACTGCAAGGGGGCATCCATATTGTTGTATCTGGACGCATGTACTTGGGGCCTCTCGATACTGGTAAGGTGAGAAATGGTTTGGAACGATCTTTCGCTGCCCACACCTTGGGTACATCTAGACTACAAGCTTCTTTCGAAAGAGAGCGTCTAGACTGCAATCACTTCTTTCGGAAAAGCAAGATGCTTTTTCGAAAGAGAGCACCCAGGCAGTCTGGATGCTCTCTTTCGGAAAAGCCCTGTTTGCATTCAAGAACACTTTTTTTTTTTTTTTTTGAAGAGCACTTTTGAAAAAAGGCGTTCTTCCTCATAAAACGAGGTTTACTGCAGTTGAAAAAACCTCTGTGTTCTTTCTATCTAATTTCGAAAGAACGCGGCGGCTGTCTAGATGCAGGGGAAGGTTTTTTTTTTTTTTTTTAAAGGCCACTTTTTTCGAAAAAACCCTGTAGTCTAGACACTCCCCTTCTGATGGAACTGACCCCATGATTCAAGTATGAGATTAAACTGAAAAGTATGGCCAATAACTAAGCTGAAACTTGCATATGTAGAGTAGGGGAATATTTCTGGTGGTGAATATTTAATATTGATTATCTTTGTTTCCAAGTGACTTTGTTCTTAAGATAACAGTGGGATGGGATCCTGTAAAAACTTAGGGACTTTCCATGAAGACTTTGCTAGTAAAGAATGTTTTATATCTGTTTGAGGGGAGTGTTTTGCGTTGTGTGTGTTTGTTTTACATTTGGTCAGACCTACGTGGACAGCAGAGATCAATGAGGAGTAAAGACAATATTATTAAAATTCTATCGCTTCCATGATGATTTTGATCTGATGAAAAAATTTCTCCCTTTTCCAGAACTGGTGGTGATGGTGCTGATATTTACAAAGGAAAAATCCTGTCTTTAAAAGCAAGAGTAAGACAATCAATAGAAGATAATTTCAGATACATTGCATACTCTTAGTATAAAGAGTTCATAATTTCAATGTTGTGTTTACCTTTCATCTTAAATGCACAATTTCAGACATGCTTCTCAAACTAAAACTGAAATTTTAAGAAGAAACTTCTCTGAAAAGCTATGCCAATTTTTACTAAATATTTAGCATATTATACCTTTAACTCTTCAAATTTTGAACAGTATTCAAAAGTTGCAGCCACTGAAATAATGCTTCATTAAACTTTGTTTTTTGACAAAAAGATCAAGGTGAATTTTTCTAAAATTAGCTTCAGTCATAATGCATCTTTTCAATAATATCTTTATGCCTAAAACTTTAAAGGCACAAGATACCTTTTATCTTGCAAGTACTCGCATATCTTTTTGTGTAACATTTTCAAAGAGTGGCATACTGACTGAATTAAATTTTTTCTTTCTCTAAGGCTCTCTTGATTGACATGGAGGAGGGTGTAGTGAATGAAATACTGCAGGGGCCATTGAGAGATGTATTTGATAGCAAGCAGCTCATCACAGATGTTTCTGGTTCAGGGAACAACTGGTGAGAATAAACTCTTCTTCATAAAACAATTTTAGCTACTAAGTAGACGGCAGTTGAGAAGGGAAATGATAGTAATGTCTTTCTAGTAGATTCTGTTGAACCGGTGGGAACTGCATCAACAGTAAATCTTAGAATTTGTCACCTTAAGGAGAACTTTGAAAAGTGTTTTGTTTTATGCATCATTCTGCTAATATAACATTTCTTCTGTGTTCCATTGCCCTTGCTGTTTTTTGTTACTGAGCCTACTTGCATGAAGAAAGGATCATTTGTTTCTTAGGTATTCTCATCATGGTGCTCATTCTTTACGGGAGATCATAATCTAGTTTGGGACATCATTCCCCTTGCACAGAGAGCGAGTGAGGAGTCAGTAACAGGAGCAAATGAACTTTGGACTTTTAGCCTATGCTGTGACAGACCGGGCTGGTCTGGGCACAGCTGAGGGCGTCCGCTCAGGGCAAATTGCTCAAATTCGGGGCTCCTTACAGCCCCCAGACTGGTGACCTTTCCAAACAGGCCACAAACCAGTCCCACAGCCTGCCTGAAGCCTCATGAGCAAAACCCCTCCAACACCCCAGCAATGTCTGTGCCCCAGATGGCCCCGGGCCTCATACACAGGTGGGGGGGGGTCTTAAAACCCAATCCCACTTACCCCAAACAAGTTCTGTCCAGTTCCAAGAAACCAGCTACAGATCCCAAGTCAATTTACCCTCCGGATCTTACCCACAAATCACACTGAGCTAATCCTTTAGCATCTAACATCTAAAGGTTTATTGCTACCAGAAAGAAAAGCATGAGAGTAAGGTTGTTAAAAGATACTTTACATGCATTGAATCTCCTAGTTCTCGATACAGGCTCTAGCAGAGATGTTATAGCTGCTGGCTTAGAAGTCCTTAGTTGCACATCCTAGGTTAGGATGGGTCCACAGTTCTTTCCAGCTCTTCGATCCCTGCACTGCTGCCTCTGGGATGAAGTGCTGAGCTGAGTACCAAGTTGGAGTCAGCCACATGGCATCTTTATACATCCTCCCTGGTCTCTTGGCTGCAGCAGGTCATCTGGCCAGCAGCCTGTCACTGTGTTCCCTGCTGGTAGCCCTTAGGTGTCGGTCACCATTCCCGAGGTGTGTCCTTGGCCCATTGAGCGCTATTGTCCCACACGGCCTCACTAATTAGCATGTCCAAAGGCCGGGCTCTGCCCAATGCTCAACCACATTCAGAGAGACTCCCAGTCTCCATACAGATTACAGATTCCTGACTCTACACACAGACATTATACAGATATATGAAGAGCAGATACAGAATCAGAAGAAAGTAAGCTTTTGTTTGACCCCTCAAATGGCCCCCTTTATACCACTTTTGGGGCGAACACCCCCCCATACGTGCAGCAGTGACCCGGCTGCTCCCCTCACAGTCCAATAACGTGACATATGCACTAAGTCACAAAAAAGGGAGGAGAAACTCAAAATAATGTAGATAACAGAGTGAATGTCCAAATTTTCTCTGAGGTTTTAGTACATCTCTAATACTCAGCGAAAGAGTGGATTGTTTCTAAACAGATATCCCAAACTAGGGAGTAACATACCAGTTGAGAATTCCATAATATTGAGTTTCTTAACACAGTAGTGTTAGTTATTTATCAGGAAGTGGTACTGGAGAAGACCTAAGTATTACCATTTATAATGGTTGTAATTATAAACTCCAGTATTCAGGGTTTCCATATTAAAAACAAATGAAGACTAACAGGCGCATACTAAATAGTGTGAAGGTAGCCTTTCCCCCTCAATGGGGATGTCTAATTTTCACTGATCGTAAGATTGAAGGAAAAATAGTCCCTTTCTTCCTATTTGTGACTTTAAAAAAGTAAGCAGTACTTCTGTTATGCTCTATCATAATTTTGTACAACATTCCAGTTGCCAATATCACAGGTGAACAGGTTGTGCAAGTGGGGGAGTGGCACTATACGTGAAAGAAAATATAGAGTCAAATGAAGTAAAAATATTAAATGAGCCAAAATATTCACGGAATCTCTGTGAATAGCAATTCCATGCTCTAATAATGAGAATTTATCAGCAGGGATACATTTATTGCCCACCTGATCAGGGCAATGGTAGTGACTATGAAATGCTAAGGGAGATTAGAGAGACTATCAAAATAAAAAATTAAATAATAGTGGGTGATTTCAACTATACCCATTTTGACGGGGTACGTGTCACCACAGGACAGGATGCAGAAATAACAATTTCTTGATACCTTAAATGACTGCTTCTTGGAGCAGTTGGTTCTGGAATGCACAAGGGGAGAGGCAATTCTTGATTAAGTTCTAAGTGGAGTGCAGGATCTGGCCCAAGAGGTAAATATAACTGGACTGCTTAGAAGTAGTGACCATAATGTAATAACATTTAACATCCCTTCTTAGTGGGGGAAAATACCTCAGCAGCCCAACACTATAATTTCAGAAAGGGGAACTGCACAAAAAATGAGGAGATTCGTTAAACAGAAATTAAAAGGCACAGTGAGAAACGTAAAATCCCTGTAAGCATCATGGGAACTTTTCAAAGACACCATAATAGAGGCCAAACTTAAATGTATATCCCGAATTTAAAAATACAGTAAGAGAACCAAAAAAGTGCCACCATAGCTTAACAACCAAGTAAAAGAAGCAGTAAGAGATGAAAAAGACATATTTTAAAAAGTAGAAGTCAAATCCTAGTGAGGAAAATAGAAAGGAGCATTGGGGGGAGGGATAGCTCAGTGGTTTGAGCATTGGCCTGCTAAACCCAGCGTTGTGAATTCAATCCTTGTGGAGGCCATTTGGGGCAATAATTCATCAGGGGTGGTACTTGGTCCTGCTGTGAAGGGAGGGGACTGGACTCGATGACCTTTCAAGGTCCCTTCCAGTTCTAGGAGATAGTCAATCTCCATTATTAATTAATTAAGCATAAACTTTGTCAAATTAAGTGTAAAAATATAATAAGAAAGGCCAAACGAGAGTTTGAAGAAAAGCTAGCCAAAAACTCAAAGTAATAGCAAAATGTTTTCCAAGTACAGGCAGTCCCCGGGTTACATGGATCCGACTTACATTGGATCCCTACTTACAAACGGGGTGAGGCAACCCCGCACTAGCTGCTTCCCCCCAGCAGACCAGGGAGACGCGAAGCTAGCGCGCCCTCCTCCTCCCCCCCAGCAGACCAGGGAGACGCGGAGCGGCTTTTCTCAGCAGACACCTCAGCTTGAGAATAAAGGACTGAGGGAAGTGAGGTGTGGGAGAATAAAACTGAGCTCTGGAGAAATGTTTGGCTAGAGTTTCCCCTACAATATGTACCAGTTCCGACTTACATACAGATTCAACTTAAGAACAAACCTACAGTCCCTATCTTGTACGTAACCCGGGGACTGCCTGTATATCAGAAGCAGAAAGCCTGCTAAACATCCAGTGGGGCCCTTGAACGATCGAGATGCTAAAGGAGCACTCAAAGATGATGAAGTCATTGCAGAAAAACTCAATGAATTCTTTGTTTGAGTCTTCATAACTGAGTATGTTAGGGAGATTCCCAAACCTGAGCCATTCTTTTTAGGTGACACATCTGAGAAATTGTCCCAGACTGGGGTGTCATTAGAGGATGTTTTGGAACAAATTGATAAACGTTAACAGTAACAAGTCACCGGGATCAGATGGTGTTTATCCAAGAGTTCTGAAAGAAATCAAATATAAAATTGGGGGACTACTAACTGTGGTTTGTAACCTATCCTTTATATCAGCTTCTGTACCTAATGACTGGAAGGTAGTTAATGTGACACCAATATTTAAAAAGGGCTTTAGAGGTGATCCTGGCAATTATAGACTAGTAAGTCTAAAGTCAGTACCAGGCAAATTAGTTGAAACTATAGTAAATACAATTGTCAGACACATAGATGAATATAATTTGTTGGGGGAAAACCAACATGATTTCTGTAAAGGGAAATCAAGCCTTACTAATCTACTAGAGTTCTTTGAGGGTGTCAACAAATATGTGGAAAAGGGGGAACCAGTGGATATAGTGTATACTTATATTTCCAGAAAGCCTGTGACAAGGTCCCTCACCAAAGGCTCTCAAGTAAAGTAAGTTGTCATGGGATAAGAGGGAAGGTCCTTTTATGGATTGATAATTGGTTAATAGACAAGAAATAAAGGGTAGGAATAAATTATAAGTTTTCAGAATGAAGAGTGATAACTAGAGGTGTCCTCTAAGGGCCTCTCCTGGGACCAGTCCTATTCAATTTATTTGTAAATGATCTGGAGAAAGGGGAAAACAGGTGGCAAAATTCGCAGATGCCACTAAACTGCTCAGGATAGTTAAGACCAAAGCAGACTGTGAAGAGTTTGAAAAAGATCTCTCACAATCAACTGATTGGGCAATAAAATGACAAATGAAATTTAATATTGATAAATGTAAAGTAATGCACATTGGAAAAAATAATCCCAACTATATATGCAATATGATGGGGACTAATTTAGCTACAACTAACAGATCTCGGAGTCATTGTGGATAGTTCTCTGAAAACATCCACTTAGTATGCAGTGGCAATCAAAAAAGCAAACAATGTTGGAAATCATTAAAAAAGGGATAGAGAATAAGACAGAGGATACTCCCACATCTTGAATACTGCATACCAATGTGGTCAGGTCATCTGGAAAAAGTTCTGAGAAGGGCAACAAAAATGACTAGGGGTTTGGAATGAGTCCCATATGTAGAGAGTTTTAAAAGACTTGGATTTTTCAGCTTAGAAAAGAGGAGACTAGGGGGCGGGTTTTAATAGAGGTTTATAAAATCATCATTGATGTGGAAAAAGTGAATAAGGAAAAATTATTTACTTGTTCCCATAATATAATAACTAGAGGTCACCAAATTAAATTAATAGGCAGCAAGTTTAAAACAAATAAAAGGAAGGTTTTTTTCACTCAGCACACAGTCAGCCTGTGATCCTCTTTGCCAGAGGATGTTGTGAAGACTAGGATTTTAATAGGGTTCAATAAAGAGCTTGATAAATTCATGGAGATTAGGTCCATCAGTGGCTATTAGCCAGGATGGGTAGGAATGGTGTCCTTAACTTACGTTTGTCTGGAAATGGATGACAGGAGAGGGATCACATGATAATTACCTGTTGTGTTCACTCCCTCTGGGGCATCTGGCATTGGCCACTGTCAGTAGACAAGATACTGGGCTAGATGGACCTTTGTTTTGACCCAGTATGGCCGCTCTTGTATTAATTTATATTTATTTTGAGAACAAAATACTGAGTACAGATTTTGAACCATTCAGCAGGCATGTGTACAAACTAGAATAGGAAGAATTAACGTGCAAAGCTGGAAGTTTTCATTTTCTTATTTCCAGGGCTGTAGGTCATAAACTATATGGCTGTCAGTATCGGGAACACATTGTGGAAAAGCTGAGGAGGACTGCAGAACACTGCGACTGTCTGCAGTGTTTTTTTGTAATTCATTCAATGGGAGGAGGTAAGTGTTTTCCATTGTTAGCATGTTTGCAAGTGCAAAAGGTACTAGATTTTGAAAAAAATTCAGTTTAATAATCTAAGATACTGGTAGCATGGTGTGATGGAATAGCATTCTCCTCTTGTGAGCACCCCTGTCTGACCGAGTGCCTGCATTCCCTCAGTTTGACAGCCTTTTCGGCTATTCAGTCCTCCAGCCATGTTACACAGCCTGGTGTGAATCACTCATTCCTTTTTGGAGTGCACTCTTAACAGGGGCCCATCTCAGTACCCTCTGTTAGTGTCCCTCTTAGTTTGTTCTCCTCTTAAAATGATGCCTCCAGGGCTTTCCCTTTCTCAGCCATCCAGCCTCACAATCTGCACACCTTGAAGACTCCAGTGACACTAATTGCAACTCTGTTCTTCAGCTTCTTTTTGTAAGCTTTCCTGGCCCCTGATTGGCCGCTTTCTCTGCAGCCACTCTAGAATCCTGAGATGACTTCTCTATTGTCCTTTTCTTGTAGGACAGGGTGTGGCAAGGCCACAAGCTTCCAGCAGGAAGCCTCAGGGCCTACTCCACCCTGTCACACATGGTTAGGAATTTTTTTTTGAATTAGCAAATACCCTTTAAATCGGGTTGCTAGTAATATTGTTATTGTAGCACCTTAAGATCCTTTTTGATGCTTAGGGATCCTTCTTGTTAGGCACTGTATACACAGAACAAGAAGACTGTCCCTGCCCCAAAGATTGTACGATCCAACTATAATACCTGAGACTACAGACAGACAGGGGAGGGAGAACATGCTGGTCACCATGCTAGGCAATAGATCTAGGTACACCAGCACCTCATGGTTCTCAAAGGTTTTTTTGAAGATGTCACTGAAAAGCATAGTTTTAAGCAAGCTTCTGAAGGCGAATAAAGTGTTTCCTTTCATGAGATTTTGAATTTAAATCTTATTTTCTCCACTTGGGTTCTTTGAACCCTGATTGCCAGACTGTCCTGCTCCCACAATGTTTTCTTCTTTTTTTACCTAGTATTATCAACATACATAACGTTTTTTCTGAGTACCTTTTTTAAAATGTATCCAAGGGGAGATCCACGGCTTAATTTTCAAGTGTCTGATTTGAACTTTATGTTGACAGTAGAGAAAATGGGAAAAACTTGCAAACTAAGCAAAAGTAATAAGGAAGTCACTGAAGGACAAATAAATCTGAATACCAAAATGTACCACTTGCAGTCATCTTGCTGATTATAATAACAAAAAAAACTCGTTATAGATATGTATCCATACTTAAACTGAATCTTTAACCTGTATTATTGTGCTACTTGAATCTATGTTTTAGGCTTAAGTAAAGATACACATTGATCAGATACAATATTTGAGTGTTCTAAAACAGCTGTTCTCAAACTTTAGTAACCCAAGGACCCCAATTATTTTTAAAATTTGAGGGACTTCTGGATCCACCCCTTCACTGAGGTCCCACTCCCCACTTGCTCTATCTCCCTTCCCTCTGTCACTATCCTTCATCCTAGCTCACTTACACAAAAAGGATTAGAGGTTTGAGGTGAAGGCTTTGGATGAAAGTGTGGGCTCTGGAATGGAGCCAAAGATGTGGGAATGTAGGAGGAGTTCCAGACTAGGGAAAGGGGTTGGGATGTTGAGGGATGCCAGAAGGGAGTTTGGGTACTGGAAGGCACTTTGGGCTAGGACAGGGGTTGAGGTACAGGAGAAGGTTCGGAGTGCAGGGATCCAGTAGCATCTACTGCTGCTCCCAGGAAGTAGCCACCAAGTCCCTGTATCTCCTTGGTGAATGGGCAGCCAGGGAGGCTCTTCACACTGCCCTTGGCCCACAACTCCCATTGGTCATGGTTCCCAACCATTGGAAGCTGAGAAGCCGGCACTTGGGCGGGGGCAGCATGCAAAGCCTCCTTGGCCAGCCATGCACGTAGGGCTTTCAGATGCCTTGTGGCCACTTCCAGGAGCCATGCAGAACCAGGGCAGGTATGGGGCCTGTCTTAGCCCCTGGAGAGAGGGAGAGGAAATGATCAGCAGGGCCTGCAGCCCCCCCAGAAGTTCCCTTATGTACTCCGAGGAGGACCCCAGTGTGAGAGATTCTAATTCTAAAAAATTTACAAAACTACATTTTTTTTCTAAATATTGATAGTCATGTTTCTAACAGTAAAGTTAGCTAGGCAATAGAATAACTTTCTAAGAGCCATGGACCTGTCACAAAAATGTTCCAGAGTAGACTAGGTATAACATTTGAGGATATTTAAAAAAAAAAAAAAAGTCTAGTACAAGATCCAGCCTGGAATTTCAACTAAAAGTGTGACTGGAAAAACACCAATTAATTGAAACAATCTTTTTACAGAAAAGGTACATTTTTCTTAGATTTGCAGCCCAGAATGGGCCATTGTGATCATGTAATCTGGCTTCCTATATAATATGGGACATAGGACTTCTAGCACAGTGATCTCCAACCTTTTTACACTCAAGATCACTTTTTAAATGTCACAGCATGGCAGAATCTACCCCATCCCTTCCCCAAGACCCCACCTCTTTCTTGAGGCCCTGCCCTCTTCAAACCTTTCCACAGACTACCCGTTGCTAATGGAAACTCACCGTTAATTAAATAATTACACCCGAGCCATTTTGCTAGTGCTGCAGCTGGGGAGAATGGTGTAATTTAAATTATTTAACAGATTAAGCCTGAAAACAGCATCCTGGTCTCCATGGACGTAGAAGCTCTTTACACCAATGGTCTACATGAAGACGAATTTCAGGCTATGAGGAACACCATCCGTGATGATACACCTGCACACCTGGTTACAGAGCTCTGCGATTTTGTCCTCACCTACGACTACTTCCGATTCGTATACAATTTGTATCTTCAAGTCAGTGGCAAGCCATGGGCACTTGCATGGCCCCACAATATGCCAGCATCTTTATGGCTGACCTTGAACAGTATTTCCTCAGCTCTCTTCCCCCTAGCATCCTTACTCTACTTACGCTACATTGATGACATCCTCATCATATGGACCCAGGGAAAAGAGACCATTGAAGAATTTCACAGGGATTTCAACAATTTTATGCCACCATCAACTTCAGCCTGGATCAGTCCACACAAGATATCCAGTTCCTTGACACTACAGTACAATTACATGATGGACACATTTTCACTACCATATACCGTAAATCTTCCAATTGCTACACTTACCTTCATGCCTCTAGCTTCCATCCCAGACACATTTTTCAATTTATTGTTTACAGCCAAGCCTTAAGATACAACCAATTCTTTTCCAATCCCACAGACAGAGACAAACACCTACAGGATCTATATACCGCATTCTTAAAACTAAAATACCCACCTGGAGAAGTGAAAAAACAGATCAACAGAGCCAGAAGAGTACCCAGACATGAACTACTTCAAGACACGCCAAGAAGAGAAAACAAAAGAATTCCCTCTCGTCATCACCTATAGCCCACAACTTAAACCCCTCCAACACAGTATCAACAGTCTACAACCTATTCTGGAAAATGACCCATCACTTTCACAGGCCTTGGGGAGAAGGACAATCTTTGCCTACAGACAACCCCCTAACCTCAAACAAATTCTTTACAGTAACCACACAACACACTTCAATCATAACCCTCTAGGAATCAACCCCTCCCATCAGCCCTGGTGCCAACTCCGTCCCAAACATCCACACAGTGATTTCATCACTGGATCTGACCACCTCAGCCACTACATCAGGGGCTCATTTAACTGTGTATCCACCAATGTGATCTATGCCAGCAATACCCCACTGCCATGTATATTGGCCAGACTGGACAGTCTCTATGGCAGGGCTACTCAACATGCAGCCTGCGGGCCACATGCAGCCCACGGTGCAGTTTGGGTTTATGCGGGGCTCAATATGTGGCCTGCAGGTGGGAGCCAAAATAAAAAAGTAGTCAATATAATAGTCTTTTGTTTGTATGGGTTTTAGTAGTTAAATTCCTGGACTGTCATTGTTCATTAAAAGTGCTGTCATATGGGTGGAAATCAGGTAAATATTGCCTTTTATTAATATCAGCAGAACCGACTTAAATAGGGCCTGCGTGTTGTGTAGTTTTGCCTTAATCCAGTGTTTCTCAGACTGTGGCTCTCAACCCCGTGGGGGGTTGTGAACAACTTAGAGGGGGGTCGCGAGCCACTAAGAGGGTGGTTGCAGCAATGGAGAGGGAGGTTGTGAGCAACTGAGAGGGGGGTCGCGGTATCACAAGTTTGAGAACCCCTGCCTTAATCTTTGTATTCATGCCCATCAGTGTGAAAGAAACTATTTGCATGTATATGCAGCCACACTTAAGTTGCGGCCCTCAACATGTGCTGTGAATATCATTGTGGTCTCCACGGCTTCCAAAGTTGAGTAGCCCTACTCTGTGAGAGAATTAATGGACACAAATCAGATATCTGAAAAGGCAACACAGAAACCTATTGGAGAACACTTCAACCTGTCTGGGCACTCATTAATGGATCTCAAAGTCACCGGGTTGTTTCAGGCCAATTCCACAAGCCAAATACATAGGGAACAGTTGGAATATAACTTCATTTACAAGTGTGATTCTCATCAGAAAGGAATGAATAAAGATATTAGCTGGCTCGCACACTGCCTTCTGCATCCTAATGACTTAACCAACCTAACAATGGGTACTTATAGGCTGCATCTAGACTGGCATGATTTGCGGAAATACTTTTAACGGAAAAACTTTTCCGTTAAAAGTATTTCCACAAAAGAGCATCTAGATTGGCACGGATGCTTTGGCGCAAAAAGTGCTTTTCTGCAAAAGCATCTGTGTCCAGTATAGACACGCTTTTGCGCAAGAAAGCTCCGATGACCATTTTAGCCATTGGGCTTTCTTGCGCAAAAAATTAAGGTGCCTGTCTACACTGGCCCTCTTGTGCAAGTATTCTTGCGCAAGAGGGCTTATCCCTGAGTGGGAGCATCAAAGTATTTGCTCAAGAAGCACTGAATTCTTACATTAGAACGTCAGTGCTCTTGCACAAATTCAAGCGGCCAGTGTAGACAGCTGGCAAGTTTTTGCGCAAAAGCAGCTGCTTTTGCGCAAAATCATGCCAGTCTAGACGCACCCATAGAGATTCAAATTGTTCTTATCAGCCTCTTGTAACTTGAACAATCTAATTCACTATTCTCCCTCCTCCCTCCTTCCCCCCCCCCCCCCCCGCCTTCCCTTATTTATTCTTGGATCTGGACTTTTAATACTCCAGTCATCTGAAGAAGTGGGTTGTGCCCACGAAAGCACATGATACCATCTACATGTTTTGTTAGTCTTTAAGGTGCTGCTAGATTATTCGTTGTTTTTTTAAGTTTTTAACTTTCTCATGTTACTTTATTTAAAATGAAGTTTGATAAACTAAAATATTATGTCCAACACAAAAGGATTCAATGTTTTCTTTGTTTATGGTAGGTATGGGGAACCTTTTTTGGGTCGGGAGCAACTGACCCACAAAAAAAATCACTTGGGGACCACAGAAGTGAGAAGCAAAAAAAAAAAAAAAAAGCAAACCCCCCCCAACGCTCACTGATGTGGCCCCCAACTGAAGCACCTCACTATTCTGGCACTCCAGCCCCCACGAGGTGAAGGGAAGGGAAGGGACACAGAGGACTGAGGTTCAGGGTTTACCATAGGCCAGATTTACTCTTCTTGGGTTCCAGGGTCAGTGGATTTTGTGGACCCCCTTTAGGCTCTGGGGGGGGACTACAAATGAGGGGCTCAATATGCGAGACAGGATTGCCTGTGAGTAGGATTGGGATACAGGATCTGAGTGGGAGGTGAGGTGCACGGCAGGGTCTGGAAGACAGTTTGGTGGCAGGAGGGTGTGAGTGGGACTACGAGAAGAAGTTAGGGAGTGAAAGGGTGCTGGGGGAGTAACAGAGAAAAGGTGAAAGGGTGAAAATGCAGCCAAATAGTTAGCTGGGGAGGGAGGCAAAGAAGTGGGGAGTAAAGGAAAGTGCAGCTTCTGCAAATTGTATCCACCCTCACATCTTCCCTCTGCTCCAGCCTCACTCCCCTCAACCCCATGATATCTCCCCTCCCCATTTGTCCCTCAGTGCAATCCCTGCATCCTCCTTCACCCAGGCAGCTGCCCCTCTTTGCTCCAGCCCAGCTGGCCACGGTGATCAGCCAGCTGAAGTTGCACCACGCTCCACCTGGGCTGGATCAAAGAGAGGCAATCGTCCAGCCAGTTGGCTGCCACAATCGACCGGTCGATCCGATTGACCAGTTGGTTACCACTGCTATAGCAGATTTTTCAGAAAAGCATGCAGTCTCTATTTAAAAATGGTCAGTGCTGGAAAATTGACCAGGATCCCTTTATAAATTGAAAAATTTCCCATTTCAAAATATTTTTGGAAAAAAAGCTTTAGAAATTTTTTCACCATTTCTTCAAGTGACCCCAAAATTCTTTTTCAAATTCTTACCCCAATTCAGAATTAAGAAAAAATGCTTTTTCTGTCCAGCACTACTAACTCCAAGTGTGATCAATGAGTGCTTAGCCCAGGGGTCTCAAACTCACAGCCTGGAGGCCATCCCCGGCCAGTGTAGTTGCGCAGTCCAGCGGGGGAAGGGAGGCTGTCCATTCCCAAGCTCCAAGCATTCCCGCCACCACCTTGCCTTCTCCCGCCATGGCACCCTGTCCCAGAAGCCACATCCTTGGGAGGGAACAGTGCAGTGGCAGACAGTGGATGAGGTTTGTGGAATGAGATTGGACAGGCCCACTCCTGGACTGGATTGTGAATCTGCTTTGGCCCGGGATGGCCTGCAGACTGAGTGTTTGAGACACCTGGCTTAGCAATTCTGAAAATTTGTCTTGTGATGTATAAAGAAATCCTGTGATTCAGAGTGTATTTTAAATAATTAAGGATTTTGTTTTAAGCATTATCTCTTTTCATTGTAACTCTTTTCATAGGGACAGGATCCGGACTTGGTACTTTTGTACTGAATGTGCTTGAGGATGAGTTTCCAGAAGTGTATAGATTTGTTACTTCAGTTTATCCTTCTGGAGAAGATGATGTAATTACTTCTCCATATAATAGTGTTCTGGCTATGAAGGAACTTAATGAACATGCTGACTGCGTGCTGCCAATTGAAAATGAAGTAAGAAAGTATTAAGATTCTTGCCAATATCTCTTATGCTGAACATTATATAAAAAATGTTTCTTCCTTGAAATGTTATAAAACTTATTTTCTAAAAGAACCAAAGTGATGTAGGCTCTTAAGCACTAAGACTCTTTCAAAAAAATGACTTTTATGGTCCCTTGTTACTTTGGGTGAATATGGTGGTGGGTGGATTGTTGTTTTAAATGTTATCCTTATATTGGGAATCATTTAAAAATTGCCCAGTATTTTTTTTTCCTTGCTTACAGAAATGGTCTATAGCACTCAATTTTATTCTTGCATCAGCTTTAAGATAAACAGTGAATGATTGCAAAAATCTTTGTTTTTTGAGATCCTTATTCTAAACTTATATCTGTTGGTTTATAAACAATATTTGCCCCATGCAAAAATGATTTTTTTAAATTTTAAAATCTCTTGTACTGTCTTCTGAATTATATGAACATGAGAACAAATACAGGTTTTTCTGTATTTGAATAAAAATTAAACTTCATATTTTCTTCATACATTTGAAGAAAAGTGGTTCACAAATACATTAGCCAATTGCAAATGACCAAACAGTGAAGCAGACTTCAAAGATACAAATGTAAACATGAGCTATTCTGCTTAAATGTTTGTTCTTGGATCCTGTTTAACAGAAACAAACAGGAATGCTGAATGCTCTTGTGCACAACTACTTGGAACCTTTTTTTAAAAAATTTTGTTTCATTTGTTTTCTCTCCAAGTCTTTATTTTCTATAGTTAGTAAAATTCATCAGATGACCAATTCTGGGAAGCTAGGATCAACTGTGAAACAAAATAGCTTATTAACCTCAAGTGCAGGCAGTATTAAAACGGAACAGGAGAAACCATTTGATGCAATGAACAATATTGTGGCTAACTTGTTGCTGAACTTGACAAGGTAAACTTACTGTGTATTCTTGTATGCAAGTAATGCCTTGAGAGATGGATGCACAAGGGACATTCTGCACTTCCAAAAATATGATCGATTCTCAGTTTGGTATTAGTTAGCAGTTGTAATTAAGAGTTAATAAGCAACTTTCAGGTCTTGTAAAAGCAGTCTAATGCAGCAGTTCTGCCTACCAGGCCACAGCACATTGCCAGGCCATGTCCCCAGCTTTTTATTAACCCTACCCACTGGGGTTCCCCATAAGGGAATTCCCTTCCCACTCATTTCCCCGTGCAACATCAGCAGGGTGAGTGAGGCAGCCGGGTGAATTGCGGCTAGCACTGGGGCAGCCTCACTGTGGCCCTGGTTCCAGCTCCGGCAGCCGCTGTGTGGCCTGGCTTGCAGAACCACATGGGACCGGCTGTGGTGCTGGGGAAGCAGCACAGGCTGGGTGGTGGGGGGAGCTAGGGCCTGCTGCTTCCCCAGGGTGAGTCTGGGGCCTGCCCAAACAGCTGAGGCTAAGCCCACCTGGTGGGCAGCTACTCTGACAACTGGGCCTGAATAACATAATATGGGGGAGCACAGGAATCAGGGTTGGAGTGTATGAAGGGCCTGGGGCTGGACATACATATTTTGGTGAACCGGTAACATTTTATTTGCATCTTTCCATATTCATTATTTTCATTATAACAATGCAAATACGCAAATAAAATGTTACCAGTCTGCCAAAAGTTTATGAATAGGTTTGCCAGTCCCTGGTATAAAAAAGGTTGGGAATCACTGGTCTAATTAATTCATTTGATGGGTTACCTGACAAAGTGGCTTAATTTTAGCACAAGGAAACTACTAACAAGGGGTATGTCTACACTTGCACCCTCTTTCGAGAGAGGGATGCAAATGCAGACATTTGAAATTGCAAATGAAGTGGGGATTTAAATATCCCGCTCTTCATTTCTATAATTGCGTCCGGTGACTATTTCAAAATAGCGCTATTTTGAAATAACAGGCGCTGTTTAGATGCTGTTATTTTGAGAGAAAACCCTTCTTTTGAAATAACTGTTAAACCTCATTTTATGAGGAGTAAGCATTATTTTGGAAGAAGGGTTTTCTCTTGAAATAACCCTGTGCCTGTTGTTTTTGAAATAGCTGCCAGACACGATTATGCAAATGAAGCGCGGGATATTTAAATCCCCGCTTCATTTGCAATTTCAAATATCTGCGTTTGCATCCCTCTCTCGAAAGAGGGTATAAGCGTAGACATACCCAGGAAGACTAGAAGAAACCCTGTCCCATTTGAAGTAGTAGCTAAACTATCATTGACTTCAGTGACACCCCCAGACTTTACGATTCCTCCTACTGAATCTGTGATACAGATGATGAAAGGCATGTGAATTCTTTGGATTGATACTCTTCTAACTTGCTGACCTAGAGTTTACAAGAAAACTTGCTCTTGTCTTAAAAAAAAATTGTTTATCCATCTTTTGTCCTAAAGATCTATTTTCGTTTGATTTTTGAAAATGATTTAGTCACCCATTGAAGGAAAGGATTACTCCCCAAAGGCAAGTAGAATTTTAAGGTGTTCAGATCTAGGACACTTGTGCTGTGTATCAAGTAGGTGTTAAATATATGCTTGAAAATAAATTTAAAAGTAAGAAGTTATTCATGAGTGATTTTCAAAAGACAAATTGAAGTACTGTACATTCAAATATAAGAAAATATATAAGTAGCAAAAACTTCATTTTTACCATTATTGAAACAGGAACCTACTGATATAAGACAGCATATAAATGTGTACTCTTCAAGTAGTAATGCAGAACCTCATGATAGAGATGTGAGTAGTCATGTGTTCAACTATTTGATAAAGCTAAGCTTATCAGGTAGTCAAGTACTCGACTACTTGCTCTCCTCCCCCGTCCCCTCGGAAACAGAAGCCAGGGCTGTGGGGAGCTGGCTTAAAAACCAGTTTCCCGCCTCTCCCCCACCCCCCCGCACCATCTCTGCAGTGCTGCCTGTTCTCTCACCTGCCCCAATAGAGGCTGCGGGGGAATAGGGGAGGCTGCTGGGGTCCCCTATGGATGGGGGCTGCTGCCATGAAGCAGCCCCTGCCCCAGCCACTGTGAACAGGGGCTGCTGGACCTGGGCCAAGCTGGGACCTAGCAGTCCCAGCTCAAACTGGTCCGGGATTGCTGCACCTCTGCATTATGAATGTAGTAAGAGCTGGGTAGCTCTTACTACATTTCAAATGCAGCAGCACAGCAGTCCCAGCTTGCGCTGGCTTTGGGACTCCTCAGTCCCAGCTCATGCTGGCTTCCGGAGCCACCTGTGCTGCAGCTCTGCAGAGTGGCCCCCCTTATTGACTAATCGTGTAATCAATACAAATTGTATGGACTATATAATTGGCCAAAAAACTGCTCTTTAACATCCTAACTCATGAATATACCTGCTGTCCCCAAAATACTAGTTGTTACAGGCAGTCCCCGGGTTACGTACAAGATAGGGAGTGTAGGTTTGTTCTTAAGTTGAATCTGTATGTAAGTCGGAACTGGCGTCCAGATTCAGCCGCTGCTGAAACTGATCAGTTTCAACAGCGGCTGAATCTGGACGCCAGTTCTGACTTACATACAGATTCAACTTAAGAACCCCAGGCATCCCCAAGTCAGCTGCTGCTGAAACTGATCAGTGGCTGATTCCAGGAAGCCCGGGGCAGGGACTTCCTGTAGTCAGCCACTGGTCAGTTTCAGCAGCGGCTGACTTGGGGACGCCTGGGGCAGAGCAGCTGGGGTGCTGCTGGGTTGGTCCAGTAGCGCCGCCGCTCCTCGGCGCTACTGGACCAACCCAGCAGCACCCAAGCTGCTCTGCCCCAGGCATCCTGACTCAGCCGCTGCTGAATCTGACCAGCAGTGGCTGAATCAGGACGCCTGAGGCAGAACAGCTGGGGTGCTGCCCGGTTGGTCCAGTAGCGCCCAGAGCGGCGCTACGGGACCAACTGGCAGCGCCCCAGCTGCTGTACCACAGGTGTCTGGAGCAAAGCCACGGAGCACGGGGGCAGCGGGACAGCCCAGACGCGTCTGGGCTGTCCGCTGCCCGCGCGCTCCGCGGCTTGGTTCTGCTTTGCCCCCCACCCCCCCACCCCTGGTCTGCAGACCAGGGGGAGGGGGGGGGGCAAAGCGAGCCAAGCCTCAGAGCGCGTGGGCAGCGGACAGCCCTGTCCGCTGCCCACGTGTTCCGCCGCTTTGCTTCCTCTCCCTGGTCTGCTGGAGACCAGGGAGAGGAACCCCGTTCGTAACTGCGGATCCGACATAAGTCGGATCCGCGTAACTCGGGGACTGCCTGTATATGCAAAAGTAATCACTATCAGAACTCTCATTGAAATTAATTGGGACTAATTACACCTCAGGATTATCTTCAGACAAACTTCACTTTGCTGTAGAGCAATATCTTAACTATTAAACAGTGGGGCTTGGTGTTAATGTTCAATACTTTTATTATGAGAAATGAAGAATATTGGTACAAGTATATGAAAAAACAGTAAGTGCCATGATAGAGATTGAATCCCCAAGTTTGCAGTTGATAAAATGACATTATAGTACACGAGAGACAAGGTGTGGGAGTTAATCTTTTATTGAATCAATTTTTGTTGGTGAAAGAGGCAAGCTTTCAAGGTCACCAGAGGAGCTCTTCAGGTCTTGGAAAGATATTCAGAGTGTCACAGCCAAGTACAAGGTGGAACAGATTGTTTCTGTGGCACTCGAAAGCTTGCCTCTTTCACCAACAGAAATAGGTCCAGTAAAATAAATTCCTCACCCACCTTTGTTTTTCATATCCTGTGACCAACATGGCTTCAACAACATTAAAATCTGTACATTTCATCTCCATGATGCACTCCATTGTAGGGAACAATTAGGAAACTTATGGATATAAGAGTAACATATCAAAATTCTATATAACTTCTTCTAAAAAAAATTAATTTAAAAAAAAAATAATACTATTAAACTTTTAGTTCTGCTAGGTTTGAAGGTTCCCTCAATATGGATCTTAATGAAATCAGCATGAATTTGGTTCCCTTTCCTCGACTTCATTACCTGGTTTCTAGCTTGACTCCTCTGTATACTTTGGCTGATGTTAATGTGCCTTCTAGAAGGTAGGTGAAACAGACCATTATGAAGTAGTAGAGGTTATGCTAAGCTCTGGTTTAAGCCCTATTTTTAACTCTTCCAATTTCCACAAAAAGAAAACTGGATTTTCTGTACCTAACCCTAGGATAAAAGTTTCTTTTGAAGCCTGTGAAAAAAGAAATTTAAAAGCACTATAGTAATTTCAAAATTGCCGTTAGGTTCATTTTGAAAATGTTCTTAGTGGTGTTTTAGTTAAGGTCAATCTCCACAATGCCTTGTCTTACAAAATCAAAATCTGTTTTTGTTCGCCTTTCAGAGAAGTGCCTTTTAGTGAAAGAACTGCAAAGACATATATCATTAAGAGCTTGTGATGGGTTGTTTCTACTTCCCATGAAAAGAATAAATCCCACCATCAGAGCAATGATAAAAGAGTGCACTGCTGGTGGAGGGTCCCTGTGTACAGATAAATGGGAAAGTGGAAGACACAGGGAAAATGCAGTGTTGATATTCCAGGATGAGGTATGGAGCAGGATATAGAGGAATATGAGATTTACCTACTGTTGGTTGGGAATGGGTTGCATGGAGGGGAATCATTGTTTCAGCTTCTTTAATAGATTCTTGGGAAGGTAAGTGGGAAGAGGACAAAAGTGGGGAAAAATTGTCTACAGTACTAGGGACTAGGAGCCACACGGAGGAGCATTTTAAAGGAGTATAGGGGGACTAAAAGAAAGCATGAAGGGCACTTGTGAAGATGGAGGTTTTTTTATCTACATTAAAAACTTTGCATGCTTTGCTTTGCTGCTTTGGGTCCCCGTAAGATCCCTTCCACAGATAATATAAACTAGGGGTTCTCAAACTGGTGTTTGGGATCTCTCAGGGGGTCCCCAAATGTTAGCCTCCACCCCAACCCCACTTTACCGCCAGTATTTATAATAGTTAAATATATAAATAATTGTTTGTAATTTATAAGGTGGAGTTGTCACACTCAGAGGTATGCTGTGTGAAATGGGTCACCAGTACTAAAGTTTGGGAACTACTGATAGAAATCAATCTTATTTGAACTTTGGGACAACTTTGCCAAATAACTGTTTAAGAAATAAAGTTTGGAAGTGGTTTGGTGGGGAGACACAAACATGTACAAAGGAAACAAGGATGGTCCATGTAAAGCAGTGAGGAGCAACATAGATTAGTGAGTGTGCCACATGAGTGACCCTTCTTCGTTTCAGTGGGCCACAAGATTGTTGTAACCAAGATGGTCTCTCAGGATAGTTTAGTTTTTCTAACTGTTTGCATACCTAGAATTTGCAGGGTGTGCCTACTGAACCATAGCATCACTTTGGATGCAGAGGGAATGCACAGCTCTTACAGTTAATGTTGTATGGAATCAACATGCACCTCACTTCATAACCCTTGCTTTAAGTGCATGTCACTTTAGTAATACCAGTAGGGGGAAAAAAACTATGTGAATGGAAACCAGCATTATCTGGCAACCCTGCACATGGGCAACAGTAAACAAAATGTCTCATGGGCCACATATAGAATCTCAATGGGCCACAGGTTGCCCACAACTGATGTAAAGAGACACTTTGACATTTTAGGGTACGTCTAGACTACATGCCTCTGTCGCCAGAGGCATGTAGATTAGGCTACGAGGCATAGGAAAATGAAGCGGTGATTTAAAAAATCGCCGCTTCATTTAAATTTACATAGCTGCCGCGCTGAGCCGACAAACAGCTGATTAGCTGTTTGTCGGCTCAGCGCGATAGTCTGGACGCGCAGGGGTCGACATCAAAGGCATTTGTCGACCACCCAGGTAAACCTCATCCCGCTTCATTTAAATTTACATAGCTGCCGCGCTGAGCCGACAAACAGCTGATTAGCTGTTTGTCGGCTCAGCGCGATAGTCTGGACGCGCAGGGGTCGACATCAAAGGCATTTGTCGACCACCCAGGTAAACCTCATCCCAGGAGGCATACCTGGGTGGTCGACAAATGCCTTTGATGTCGACACCCGCGCGTCCAGACTATCGTGCTGAGCCGACAAACAGCTGATCAGCTGTTTGTCGGCTCAGCGCGGCAGCCATGTAAATTTAAATGAAGCGGCGATTATTTAAATTGTCACTTCATTTTCCTATGCCTGGTAGCCTAATCTACATGCCTCTGGCGACAGAGGCATGTAGTCTAGACGTACCCTTAGTTAATTCTCAAAAAAAAAATTGTTCAGGTTTATCAGCCAATACCTCTGGCTTTATATATTCACATCTTCCCTTTCCTTCAATTTTTTTCCTCTTCCCTTTTGCTGTGTGAAAGAACCACACACAAGGGAATCTGACAGTACACAGACTGCTGTCAAATGTGAAAAGCAAACAAACTGGAAAGGGCAAAGATCAGAGACAAAAATCCCTATTCTGCAAGTCTAAGTATGTTGTAACTTGAGCCATCTTCTACCCACTGAGGTTCAGGTTACACCAACTCTGGGACACAACTGGTGAAAGTGAAATACTCAAGTTACTAACATGTAACTTGCTCCCCCTTATCCACAGTTTCTGAACTTGGTGTAATTTGTATGCTAATGTGCTCTTAAGAAGAGTGCCAAGACAGGCAAATAATGATGGCCATAAGAAGGTGTAGGTTGAAACAGGCCACTCAGCTTGTACTACTGTTTGAATATTTTTGACACTCTAATTTATACTTAAAAATAACTGAAATTCTTCCATTTCCTTGTTGTTAAATTATAAGATATAGAATCAGTGAAGAACTTTAACATGTTTGATAAAAGTAGATCACTTTTTTCTTAATTTAGATTGGATCAGATGTTTTCAGATGCTTTCAGCAAAGATCATCAGTTGATTCAAGCAGACCCAAAGCATAGCTTGTACCTTGCTTGTGCACTTCTGGTTCGAGGAAATGTACAGGTTTCAGACCTTCGCAGGAACATTGAAAGGTATGATCTATACTTATGGCTTGTTTGTGCACAATATGTATTACAGATGCTGCTGTTAAATGCTCATAGAGATATCCCTAATTCATAAGATAAGAAAAGTTTCAACAATAAATTTGCAAAAAAGGTTTATTGTAGGCACTTGAGAGAGGGGAATAATATTACTGACGAACAGAAAATATACATAAGAGCTTAAAGATGCCACTCTGTGCTTCCTAATGACATAGGTTTAGAAAGCTTTGTAAGTAGTGACCCTTTCTGAGTGTCCACACCAAATCTGTGGTTATGATCAAGTGATAACCAAATAGTTATCTGTATATTGTTTTTAAAAAAAAAAAAATTCTTCAGAAAAAATGAAGATCTGTCAGAAAGATGTTTTGTGAGGAAAATTGTTCAGTTTATCTCCCAGTTTTTTTCCTGCGAGTTTCACTTAACATCAGGGAAAGCTAAACTTCCTGCACTTGATGTAGTAAGAGCCCTGCTTATTGTCTGACTTCTCCCTATTTGAATATAACTGTGCAATAAATATTTTAAAAAGCTTAAAACCCAAAATTGCTCTTCAGGAACATAAAAACATGTTATAAGCTATCTAAGTTAGAAACAGTTGACTGCATTATTCTACTAAAGCTCAGTCAGCTTGTAGTATGGTTATGAGGAATGTCCCTACTGATAATAAGTAAGGCAGCCACAGTCCACATGTTCACAAGTCACTATTGATTGGTAGATGGCCATTTTAGTGGGGCTGTCCTGCACTGTTTTTTAAGTACGACTCTTAGGGTATATCTAGACTACAGTGATTTATCAAAAAAAAAAGTGGCCTTTTTTTGAAAAATCTTTACCTGCGTCTAGACTGCTGCCGTGTTCTTTCGAAAGTAAATCGAAAGAACGTGGCAGTTTTTTCAACCACAGAAAAATCTTGTTTTACGAGGAAGAATGCCTTTTTTGGAAAGTGCCCTTTCGAAAAAAGGCGCTATGTAATGTAAACTGTGCTTTTTGCAATTGTGTACCTTAAGTCAAAATAGCTTGTTTCATCTTTTGACGCTGTCTACATAGCAGGAAGTCTGAGTTAGAGGACTTTTCCTCTAACTTTCCTTACTCCTAGAAATGAGGGTTACAGGAGTCAGAGTAAGAAGTTCTCTAGCTCAGCACTATTTTGTCATAATGTTGAAATAACTGCTTGCTGTATAGATGCAGTGTGTGTTATTTCGGACTAATAGTGCTGTGTAGACATAGCCCTAGAGTGAAATCCATGTGGACATTCCCTGAAGGAAGAATGGTTACTTACCTTACAGTAGCTGTGGTTCTTTGAGATGTATTATCCACATGACTCCAGGATCTGTAATCCTTCCCTTATGAGTCCTTCTCTGGGATTCATTGTTAACAAAAGAATTGAAGGATAGTTGGGTCAGTTTCACTCTTTATGCCCTCACATGCTCAGGTGCAAGTACATCTAAGGCACTTGGTCAACTCCAAGAGAATGGACAGAGGAATCCAGTCTTATGTGCACTAACAGTGGAATCCATGTGAACAAAGCATCTTGAAGACTGCAGCAACTGAAAGATAACTGTTTTCTTCCAGCACCAGCAAATGGCCTACATTCTAAACTTTGACATACAATAGATACCACAGACAGCATATTGTATTATACTATGTCCAATTAGTTGGCTACAGATAAGCTTCCTCTTTTGAGAAACAGTGTGAGTGAAGTGTTTTATGATACCGATCTCTTGAAGGTAGCTTTGTTTTGAATAGTGACATTTAATAATAATTCATTAGTTTATTTTATAAATAGTGTTCTCCTGTGGTTTTTAAAGTTAAATTAATTAAACTGCTAATTTTGTGTTATAAAGTCTGAAAGGGTAATGCCAAAGGTTAATTATAATTTTTTTCCTGAAATTTTATATGCAGGTGCTTTTGAGATGGTGTGTTTTAGCAAAGTAAAAAGAACTGTTAACATTGTGCTATGCCTCTTTGCTGCTTGCTTATATTTTAGCTATGAATGTATATATTGCAGATTGAAGCCTTCCCTTCATTTTGTCTCATGGAATCAAGAGGGCTGGAAAACTGGCCTATGTTCCATACCTCCTGTGGGCCATTCTCACTCACTGTTGGCATTAGCAAACAACACGTGTGTGAAACCAACCTTTATAGAGCTCAAGGACAGATTCATGAAGCTCTACAAGAAAAAGGTATTGTGAAAAGCAGCATAACATCTTGGTGTACTTTAAAGTAGCAGTAGTATCTTCAAAACGTTTGTTTTATTTAGGAGTGAAGGAGAAAAGCAGATTTCAGTCAAAGCTCAAAGAAAGCTGTCCTAAATATAAGTTGGTACTAATCCTGTTACATTACAGGAAGCATATATTGCTTTATTTAAATACATAAAACTTTGCACTCTTAATGCAAAGCAGTGTCGAGTACCTACCTTTTCTGGTAACGATGTATTTTTTTTATTAGTATTCAGAATAAGTGTCTTGATAATGCATCTGTATCTGAATTGTTCCTCAATAGCTGGGAACATGTTAGAAAGTGTAACACTTCTAAATATACCCTAAAACATTTTAATTAAGTCTGGTCTGTTTTCTTGTTCCTTTGCCATGACAAACCTTTGGCTTTGTCGAAGCAAACAATAGAAAAATTAACGTTTATGGCTCAGGTTTTTTAAATTTTCATTTTAACCAGGAGTCATGTGTCACCTTGGAGACTAAAGATTTATTGGGACATAAGTTTTCCTGGGTAAAAGCCACAAATCAGGAATTTCAATAATAAAACATTTATTGCTTTCCTCTTATGTACCTTGTTCTCTCGTGGTACTGAAAAAAATACTTATGAACTACAGCTGGCACATGGCTTTCAATATAAAGGGCTTGGTCAGAAATGACAATAAGGGCTTGCCTACACTGCCATAGTGTGGATTATTGGATGGTGAATTGCAAGAGTGTACCCAAATGTCATGTACTACCTGTCCCATATGGATGCTGCTGGCCAAACTAGTTTGTGTTCTCTGTTTAGAATGGTGTTAACATGAACTAGGTACTTACTTCATGCTAGTAGCATCCACACAGGAGAGCTAGTGTGCCGCTCTGTGGTATGGTCTGCAGTTCACGCTCCAGTAATCATCATTTGCTGCAGTATAGACATAACTTACGATTCTTGACTATGTATTGGTGAATCCTTTCAACTAGCTGCTACACAAAGGAACAAGTCCTTAATGATCTTTATTTAGAGTAAAATAGAATGACGGATGAGGTGTGTGACTGCTCTGACTAGAAGCATTGTTCAAGACGCCCTCCTTACTCCCCCAAGACACAGAATTTATAGCATCAAATGTGTAAAATTAGGAATATCATTCTATACAAGTCTATATCTTGTTTACACTTAAATATTAGCTTGATCTAGTATGTCACTCAGACCATGTCTACATTTTGCGGAAATTCAATGCTACTGCGATTGATCTTCCAGGGTTTTATTTAGCAGGTGTAGTGAAGACCCACTAATTCCAACTCAGAGAGCACCTCCATGGCGCCAGTACTCCCGTTCCTCATGAGGAATAAGGGAAGCCAACGGGATTGTTTGTTCCCATTGACCTCCCACTGTATGAACATCGATTTAAGATATGTCAACACCAGCTAAGTAATTAATGTAGCTAGAGTTGCGTATCTTAAGGCAACCTTCCACTTTAGTGTAGCCCATGTCTTAGGGTTGTAAAAAATGTCATGTCCTGAGCGCTGCTGTTAAGTTGACCTAATCGCTGGTGCAGATGCAGTAAGGTCAACGGAAGGATTCTTCCGTCAACCTAGCTACTGCCTCTCATACAGATGAATTCCCTACATCAATGGAAAACTCCTTTTCATTGATGTAAGAGGCAGCTATGGTACTATAGTTGTATTGCTGTAGCAGCTATAGCGTGGTCATGCCCCAGGGTATTGCAACAGGAAGTTACTAAGTAGCATTTCAGCAAAGGATTTAGTGAATCTAGACAATCTTTAAGTCCATTTATAACCGTGCTTGCCCTCTGAAGGCAGGCCAAACAATAATGTGTATCATGCTAGGTTAATCTAACTCCTTGTGAACAAGAAGGGAATATAGTTAATCTGTGTCTATTCTTATAGGCTCACCTTCACCATTACCTGCATGTTGATGGGATGGAGCAAAGCTGTTTCTCTGAAGCTATATCATCCTTGTCAGATCTAATAGAGGAATATAGTCAGCTAGATGCCACTAAAGATGTGCCTAAAACAGATCCCTCAAGACTGAAGATAGCTACGTAACAGAGGAAGAATTGCTTTTATTTGCAAAATAGCAAATCACCTAGGTTAATTGGATGGCTTTTGTGAAGCTGCTAAGACTAGTCATTTCATAGGTACCACAGGCTGACTGGGAGTGTTGTATCAGGTGTTCAGCCTGCGCAAAAGGGATCAACACATACTGCACGCTAGCAGAGCAAGCAGTGGTCATGTCTGTCAAAAGAATAGATAGAAGGAATTATAACAACCCAAAATGGAATTGGCAAACTTCTTGGACCCAAGTTCAGCTAAATTAAATTGATTCCTGCTTTGGAAAAAAGTCTCCCTTAATATAAGATACATGAGGGAAGGGAAATCCTACTGACCCTTTTCTGAGGTGGAAAGAAGTATCTAGTGAGTCTTGTTTCTTAAGTTTCTAATATCCTAGACTATCATTTTGGAAATAAACTTTCTATCACGTGTGTTACATCATTGTATTTAGATGCAATTGAACTAAAATTGTCCAAGTTGATATCACCACTAGCAATATCAGGAATAATGTGTCAAAATGAATGCATCAAGTACAATACTATTCTATTGCATAATAATAGTTTGCCTTTCATGAACCTGAGGTTGCACTAATTATGAGGATCCAATAACTGTGATCATATGTACTTATAATGTGGATTGTTTGGAGAATAAAGATTGTATTCTGAAAAGAACCTAACTAAAATAGCAGTATATTTTAAATATATAATTAAATAGATTTTTATTATGATCAGACTATATTTATAAACAGTTGTCTCAAACTCCTATATTTTTAGGGAATAAAATATACAGATTTTCAGAATTTGTCTGCCAAGCATGACTCTTGTCTTAAAACAGCATTAAGCCACAATGTATGGCCCCATAAAATGACATTTGTTTAATTACAGGTTTCTTTCAAGATAGCTCCATTGTCAGGATTACCATACACAATAGTATTCTAACTTTCAATGTATGAGACCAGAAACACACAAGACAAATATTTGTTGATGCAATTCTTGTTAGGAAGAAGGCATTTTGAAAGTCACTCCAGCGAAACCGGTTAAAAGTTCTGCTATCACTTAGCACTTTATGACAAAAGACATAGAATTTTAAGCTATCCCTATTACAGTCACCAGGAGTTTTGCCATAGTCTTCAGTGAGTCCAGGACTTCACCCATGGGTTTTCTATCCCCAAGGCTAAAGCAGTCTAGGATAAATAGTATGCAAAATAATGAGGAGAGAATGGAAACACAGGTGGTTGCAGCATAAGATCATGAGGTTACTTCTCATTGTATATGTAGTGTTTGTTCCTTTTATAAGATTGTTCCCCACTCATGACAGCTATGAAAAGGCAAATTGTATACATTTAAAACTGAAGCTTAGAAATTTATCATTGGTGATAAAGTGAACTAACCTACGTCTTGACAAATATTTTTATTTGTACCTGTGCAAATATATTTTTTATATTCACAGCATCTTGAAATGTAAAATACAAGAATTGTTACACAAATCAATCTGAGCTTAAAATTAATTTGTAGTGTATGCTAGAATATGCTACATTTTGTTTCTAGCTCACAAAAGATTGATTTTTTCATAACAGTGTATCAGTAGCTGTAAGAATAGCTATCTGGTAAATCAAGAATGATCAAATGTTATAGCAGAAAAGTTAAGATTCCTTTCTCTACTTAATTGCTTCAGTGTTTCTTTAATTTAAATTTCTATTGAGGATGAGGAAAAATACCTATTTCTACAAGTTTTTGTATAAATATGGAGCAAACTCATCCTTGCATTCCTGTGTATTTTTTAAATTACAAGTTTTCACACCATGACTGTACCTGTGTTAACTGATGTGTACCTCACATGTATACTCAGGGTTTCAAACAGTTTAACTCTTACATTTTTATGTGCCAGTTTTTATGCACAGAGATGTTGTTTTTAAACCATGTTCTCAGAGTATTTAACAGAAGAATGCCAACCGGTTTGGTTTTGGTGGAAGGGTTTTCTCTTTTGCTAACTCTTCAAAACTATGAATGTGCTACTATCCTGGAGATACACTGCTATCCATGGTATAACTTATAATAACTTGAGTGCAGAAAATATATCTCCTGGATTACTACAAATCCTCTGACAAACACAAGATGTGATCCACATCATCTTCCAGTTAAAGGAGCCTTCTTTGGGGCAGTCAAACTGTATAGTGATCATTTTGGATTTGTTAGGTATGCAACATCTGTTGTCCAGACACACACCACAGAAAGTAGGTTTGTAGCTTTGTGTGCTTGAGCATCCAGAAAAAACTAGCTTCTCTGCTTTGGAAGGCTGGAATGTTGGCTGACATGTTTTTCCCTTTGGAATCTTAAATGTAAAACAAAACAAAGCTTGAAACTTCATGTACAAAGAAACAACAGAAGAAATAACAAAGATTGGTATGCATTTAAAAGGTAACATTTGAAACATTACCTACTTTTTTAAAGCTTTCTTACTTTTCTTTGCCTAAGTCAGACTGAGATTCTTTTAGAATAATAAGACAGCAAGCTACTAGTAATGATCCTCAGATTTGTGACTTTCTTTAAAATCTACTTCTGTAATTCACTGCTATGGGATAAAGACAAGATAAGTCTTGTATTTCAGGAAGGCTCAGGTAACAGAGATAATAGAAAGGTATTTTTCACCAGAATTTACCTTTATAGTCTTCAGTATATTGGACTGACAAGGTTGAATCAAACACAGTCTCTCTTCTTTTCTCATTTCACATTTACTGTTCTCATTGGTCACTCTGTTGGATATTCCTATGCCACAGGTTCTGGAACAAGGTGTCCAAGAAGTTGCCTGTACTAAGCACTTCTCCTTCAAGACAAGTGGCAGACTTCTGTAAGCTGAGACAGAACAATATATTATACATATTGCAACACAGCGAGATAGACAAAATATTTAAAAATAGCCTAAAATAGCATTATTGTTGTAGACAATGATTTCTGTTGACATGGTTTCTCTTGGTATTTCTGAAAGGTGAGGCTGAGAGTGTGCAAAGTTGACTAAAAAATCTGGACACCAATTTCCATTAAAATTGGTATTTGGGGTTCAAATCTGAGGCAGCTTTGAAAAATCTCAACATGACTGTATGTTCTGTGGCCCTACAGGTTAATGTTATGAGAACCCGAAATCCTTTGTGAAGAACTGCTATTGAATATTCTATATGTGAGGAACACATTTTAAAAACTATGTAGACTGTAGACCAGGTGCAGCTGTGAAATGTTATATGAACATATGTAAACAAACCTTGATCTGTAACTTTTCTTGTATTAATGATTTTTTTTCAAGTCATTTCCAAATATTTGGTGCTAATAAATCTATTCTTTACCTAATAGAAGTACAAATAGGTAAAGGGTATAAAATAAGATTTAAAATAACTGACACATCTGGGCAAAATACTCAAGAAGGGTTCACATGGTTGGAAATCTGCACATGTATTTAAGAAGGTAGGCCAGAATTATGAGGGTACCTGGAAGGGAGACAGCAGGTTAAAGATCTCAGTGCATGAAGCAGATTAAAAGCCTGGCACAAATCTGCAATAAATAAAGGGAGGTTACATAGTTGCTCGTATGCAGTACATTTTCTATGTATGATCTAGGTATAATCTTTGTTTAGAAATTCTCTAAACAGAGAATGCTTAAGGAAAGCAGCTGAAAGAACAGTAAAAGCAATAAAATTAAGCTTAGCATTTGCTACCAGCATTAACAAAGGAAGAGAGAATTAAAACAGTCTTAGATCTAACAAGCCACTGCATGACTTCATGCACACTGCGTACAAATTGAATTTAAACCATTGGTTACATTATGTTAAGGCAAGAGCATCCATTTTGAAAAAAATTTTAAATGACTGTTTAAAAGCCTGGTTCTTGAAATGGAATCCCTCAGTGCACTGAGCCCTGTAGAACAGGGTGATTGATCTCCATTGTACTGAAATCCAGAAAGGCTTTGACAAATGGGGAAAATTTTTCAATGGATGTGCCAGCAAAGGATTGGAAGCAATTTCTAGGTCTGTTTAGACCTGCCAACTCTCTATGGATCTTCAGATCTTTCTACAAGATTGGATGAAAAACACAACTATTTAATGGGGCAAAAATGCTGCTCTTCATTGACTGCCTTTCCCCTTCACTTGTGTCTTGGGGAAAAACAGCCAATCAGAGGTTCTGTATAAGCTGAAGAACTGCCTGGACCCTCAGCATGTATAGCAACCAGTGATACTTCCCAGCCCCTGAAAACATGCAGCTGCAATGTTCAGTCCTGTGAACTGAGCCAGCTTTTCAGTGGTGCTCTCATTGTTTTCCACAGTTTATCCAAATTCTTGAATTCAGAGTGCACGTTGGAGTGTTGCTATTCATTCAATAAAAGTGTTTTTTTAAAGTGCTAGGAAGAAACAACATCTTGCTGCTGTGCAAGTATATGGCATTAGGCATTATAGTTCTAATTTGTGAATGCATTTAATTGGTTTAAATGTTTTAGTTGCAAGCATTCCAGATGGTTGTCGTCTCTCCTTAGTTAGGTTAACGTTCCCTAAAAGCGTGCAATTCATTCACTTGAACTCAGTTGCTTTACTGAGTGCCTTTCCCACTGCATATGGTTTTATTCCAAACTTTGGATAAATTCTATATAAAGGAATTACTATCCTTCATGGCTGGTTTAAGTTTCAAATGTATCTTTTGATGTGGGTGAGCTTCCATTTTTAGGATAGCTTGCATGCGCACACATGCTTCTTGGAAGCTTGTCCAAACTGAATTTCAGATTTTGTGATGCTAACCACCAGCATGTGTGTATAAATTTGCTATAGCCTGGGTTGGTTTGCCTGCTTGCATGCTCCTTCCTGTATATCTGTAAAACTTGAGTCTGGTGTGCTCTTGAGCCTCAAACTACCCTTGGTTTTATTTTATTCTTCTAATCTTAGAAGCAGAAGACAAATAATTTCACCAAGAAATGGCCATTATAATTTGAACCAGATTATATTACAATTTAGAAGCCAAGAAATTATAAATTGCTCCATATTCTTATAGAGTGAATCTAAAATAGAGAAGGAGGTTGGCGGTTTTCCCCTTGCAGTGACTGAATATTTTGTTGATAACCAATGAGGCTGAGCCAAAATCTAGAAGCCTCCATTTCCTATTGATCGGAAGGGTCTCAAGATGTCAGTAAAAAGAAAATCTAACCACTTCTTTTTATAAATAACGTTATACAGTAGTTTAAAAATGTATTATGTATGAAAATAGTTTACCATTCTAGTTATGCACACCTGGCATTATGCTGTAGGCTGTTGATTGTAGCTCTTTCTGTTGTCCAGGATCACAATTGGACTGTCCTGGCATTTTTCTGCCCTTGACCAGGATGCATTGGTGTATTGCTGACTTTGAGGTGAATACAGGTGTGCATCCAATTGCACCACTAATACAGAGACATGTATAAAGTGGGCTAGGCTGGAAGGCCTGGCCGTTGGCATAATACACTCCATTGAGCTCACATCCTACTGCTATCATATCTGAAAATGGGAAAGAGCAAAATAACCCATCTACAAGCTATAAAATGCAGTTAATGGATACCAAGTGGTAAGGCAGGATTGTTCTTCACTACTGTAACCTGCAGTATATACTGCACCCAGTACTTCCATTGTTAAAGTGCTGCAGAGGAGAGTTCTGTCCTTTCCCACTCCCACACAGCTTTTACCTGTGATAAATTGTATTTATTGGTTGCTTTGTTTCTACTCACAAATGTCTATAAATAAGTAGATATACCTTATGGCCCACTTTGACTAATGATGTATAAAACGGTGCAACTACATCCTTAAACATACCTATTGGTAAATGAGTGAATACAAGGATGTCTGAATTGATGTGATACACAGGAAAGGAACTGTGCAGCCTGAACCAAAAGATTTTTTTTCTTTTGAGTCGGACTATAGAGAGCCATATCCCCTTGAAATTTCAATAATAGGATGTGAAAGAATAACTTACATGCACATACTCCTGTTTCATACCTAGGCCTGTCTGCAGAGTAATCACAGTAAAGTCCTTTGTGAGGGTCACAAGTATCTGCTTCATTACAGATCTCTTCTGCCTGTTTGGCACATATTTTACAACATCCACAACCATCCTTTACCAGGCTCACCCCAGGAGTGCAGGTTGGCACATGTGGGCATTTGCATGGCCAGTGACAAAATTCTTTACGCTGATGGACTTCGCTGACTTCTGCAGATTTTTCCTCAGGCTTTGCTTCTCGATGGCCATTGTTTTGTGCCCTGCAGAAAAACTTACATATGGTTGGATTTTTGAGGGCTGGATGACTGTAAGCATAGCTAGTATACTATAAACTTTAATAAGAATGAAAGAAGTGAATTTCATAAAGCCACTGAAGCTTTTGTAAAATTTTACAAGATGAAAAAGTAAAAAACAATAGTCCAAACTCAACCCTAGCTTTAGCACTCTGAAGAGGGTTATACCCACAGCAAATCTGACCTGTTTTTTCAAAGGGTGCATCTACACAGCACCCTAAACTCGAAATAAGATATGCAATTTGTGCTACGCAAATTGCATATCATCTTGAATCTATTTCAAAATAGCTTATTTTGAAATTTGGCACGTCTATACCACAGCAGTGAAATAGCGTACCCGTTATTTCAAAACAATATTTTGAAATAATGGGCGGCTTGTGTAGACATAGCATAGCTATTTCAGGATACCTCTGGTATCCCGAAATAGCTGTGTAGTGTAGATGTACCCAAAGAGAATTAAGCTGTCTCTTCTTTCAATAGAATAAAACTCTGTGTAGTTAGAATCAGATGAAAGTTTTTAAATTAGTGTTGTAGGTTTTCAGACTACTGATAACTTCTACCAAATGTACTCGGCCCTAATCTATAGATTGTCAGCCCTCTAATGTGGATGCTGAATGGTGTCTTTTCTGCCACTTACATTGGAGCCAGTATTTAAAAATTCAGCACTCACAGCTTGATAATTTGGTTATTGGTGTATGAAGAAAGAAAAGGCAGGTCACTTTTCCTATTGCTGTGTTGGCTTTTAAGTTTTCACTTTAAAGGAAAGCAGATTCTGGCTTTTGATTGAAGAGAGAACCTGCCAGAAATGAGCCAGTACTGTTGTTTTTTAAAATCTACACTTTTCTGAGACCAGTGCATTGTTTCTGATTATTTCAATGGCATATTAATGTTAAAACACAAACCTTAATTATTTCACTGCTGCTCTTAAATACAGCCCTAGATTTTAATGTGTTTATTTAGCAGTGGTGAATAGATTGATATGGGTAGGGACCAATAGAGCAGCTGGTGGGCAGCATGATCTAATGGGTTTGGGAACAAAGAGTATTAGCAGTTCCACCAACTTAAAGAAACCTCCACCCTTGCCCATTAAGAGGAAGAGGAAAATAAGCTATGGGCATTCCCCACTGACAAAAGCCTCTGCTACCACATAGGTGCTAAAAACCTAATCCATCTTCCACATTTTTCAGAGCATCTAAGCACAGCTAAATGCAATCAACTTATTTTTCTCTAAACAAATTCTGTTGTGTAATATATCCCGTCATTAACAGAAAACTTTAGCAGTCTATGGAAGACACTGAATACAATATCAAAGTACCAAGTAGTATTGTAATAGTTATATTATTCATTTTCCTATTTAATTCCATACAAATTCCCATTTTTTAAACTGGAAGCTGCTGCAGAACTCTGCTTTGCATACCACAATAATCAGCAGCATAACTGAATTCCAATTCTCCACAAGGAATAAGTGACTCTTCCTAATGGTGTTTCCCTGCTGATTTTTTATATTTATAGTCATTTTGTTAGCTATCATTTTTCAAACATTCCACCGCACTTTGAAGTCTATAACCTATAACGCTTTACTAGATTCCAACATGACTTCCACGGTCATTTGACTAAAACTATTTTTGTAAGATACACACCTGTTCAACAAAATTAACTGCTATGAGAGCTGAAATATTATGCCATACCTCAGGGTGTGTTGTGTTCAGGGCATAGTTTAATAAATGTGTTTTTAATCATTCTATTATTTATTTTCATTCATTCTCCATATAAACATAATAGTAATATGATAAATCACTAGCTCTTATAACTGATATTTTAAGGAACAACTTTGTTAACTTTTTAATCAGCCAGATAATTAAATTAGTCTGTACTTTTGGTGTTAGTTATTAAAGCTTCATAAAGTTGCTGTCTCTGGAAGAAAGATGTGAGGTAAACAGTTGTTCTTAAACATCAGTAAGTGACTGGATGATTACTTTAGGAAACTCCCCCTCAGCACAGTTCAACATTTACCGAAATCTTTTTTTCTCAAAACAATTATCTTTCTTGTAAAATTTGGCTAGGTTCTGAATTAAACACTGTATTGTCTGTGTGTTTAAAATCAAGTGTATCTTATTTCAAAATGTATCTGTGTACTCTTAACAGGATTCCTTCATACTCTCTGGTTCAACAAATATTGCTTCCATTAATGTAGCTATTTAGGCTTTTATATGTCAAAATGTTCAGAGCAAAGAAAGAAAGACCAACTCAGATATTTGAAGCTTCGCAGCAAGAAAAACAAATTATGAAAAAACATCCCGTGGTAGGCTAAACTCAGCTGCCATTGAATAAAACTGTGTACTTAAAAAATGTTCAAAGTTCTATCAAGTTAGGATAAAAATTTAAAACTTGTCTGTAAAGTTGACAAACCAGATATATTGTTCTGTTTCTTTCCCTAGCCTGATATAACTATTGTGTCCACATCACAGAAACCTGCAGCACATGTTTTGCCAATCCTATGGACAGACTAAAAAAGGAGACTATTGTGTGGCAAACTCTTGCTGGGTAGTTTTTTAGATTAAGCAAGTTATGAATGAGATAAATAAATTAAGACCAAAGTGTACTTGTTTTGAAAACTGTCCACTTGAAGATTTAACTTCATCTCCAGAAGAGGAAAAGAACACATTTGAAAGGTATTTTTTTAATGGAGCTAGCCTTTGAAACGAGTGGATGGAGCAAAATTTCTCTATTCAAGAAACAGTTTCATAACACCAGAGCTCCTTGCTAATTTGCAAAACCAGCTCATAGAGCCCTGGAGACCAATCAGTGCATGGAATATGAATGAGAGAAAGCTGTTTAATTACATTGTGTCAGTCAATAATTTCCACTTAAAAACCCACAGAGTGAGAGTTGAGGTCGCTGAGAATTTAAAACCCTCCAAAAACCTAATCTTAGCAATGAACTGAATTGAGAGGAAAATATCAATTATAACTGCAATGAATAAATGGCAAATTTGGTGAAAAAAATTGCTTTCTATTCTGCACCTGGTATTTGCTTGAGTTTGTTTTATTTTGTTACAAAGTTTTAATTGTTAAAACTTTTAAACGCTCAAGGGAGAGGGGAAAAATCTTTCGAGAAAGCTTACCTGTTGCATATATATGATGGTGAATAGAGTGGGAATGAAGAGCCACTGCATGTTCCTGTGGAGTCAGAAGTGAGAAAGAGAACAGGCTGAGCTGTGTCAGAGTGAGCACTGTACACAAAGCTCTCCCTTGTCTCCTGTGCAAATCCTACTCTCCTCAGCACATGCAAGAACACACACACACATTCATACTTGAAATCCTTCACTTCGTACATAACCAATTTCATGCTCAGACTTTCAACCAATTGCTTTCATTTTCTTGAGTCACATTCCAGAATATGTTTTAACACCTTGTTCAGTGCCAGAAAGCTGTTCCTGCAGATTCCACTGTCTTAACTGAGGTCAAGCTGGACAGACTTCTGATTTGTGAAGTTAACTGCTGAAGCAGAGAGGAGTTTTTTTTAATCTTATATTTAAATCCTTATTATGTATATGTTATCATTTAAAATCTGAAGGACAGAACTCCAGTAATATATCTCTCTTGAAGAAGTGCAAGCAGCGTTCCTCAAATATAGAGGCCTGATCCTCAGCAGCGCACAATGGGGTGAGACGATTAGAGATAGAAATATCAAAATGTATAGTACATGCTATACATTGTACCATGCACAATGCCAGTGGGTCTATTGCTATGTTTGTTTAGTGGAATAGTTTTGGGAAAACTGGTACTCTGAGCTGTCCCTGTGTAGACCAGCTGCCAATGTTTTAATTACTGTGTTTACATTGTAATCTAATTAGGCATTGTGACACTGCACCTTACTTTTAGGCACCTAGCAAATCACAGAACAACACTGCAATTTATAGAGCCTGAGGTAGGCACCTATGAGCCCCATACAATGAATGAGAAATGAACACTTTAGAATGAGATCCACACAGGGAGGGAGCTGCCAAATGAGAGATGCCCAGGAGAGGGGTATATTATAAGCCCCACCTCTTTGGCAGAGAAAGACACCTGAGTCCAGGCTGTAGAGAGGCACCTATCTCCACTTGGAATACAGAAACCCTGGGAAGATAGACATGAAGCCACCTAAGCTGCATGGGGGACCCTAATTTAGTAGCCATGCTCAATGGACCTAACTCCATACAAAATAGGAGAGCAGTAGTCATCTTTAGCCCCAGGGTTAGGTGTTCACCCAGGATGTTGGAGACTCCCAGTTCCCAGCTCCCTCTGGCTGATGAGGATTTGAATAAGCATCTGCCACCTTTCTGATGAGAAACCTACCAAGTTTGGGTAGCAGGTTTAAAACTAATAAAATAAAGTTCTTCTTCACACAGCACACAGTCAGCCTGTGGAACTCCTTGCCAGAGGAGGCTGTGAAGGCTAGGACTATAACAGAGTTTTAAAAAGAGCTGGATAAATTAATATCCATAAAAGGATATTAGCCAGGGGGTAAGGAATGGTGCCCCTGGCCTCTGTTTTTCAAAGGCTGGAGAAGGATGGCAGGAGACAAATTGCTTGATCATTGTCTTCGGTCCACCCCTTTTGAGGCGCCTGGTGCTGGCCACTGTCGGAAGACAGGATTCTGGGATAGTTGGACCTTTGGTCTGACCCAGTAGGGCCATTCTTATGTTCTTATGACTGCATTGATTCTGAAACTGGGACTGAACATCTTCTTTAATAGCACTGTGGCAAAGAACACTTGGATTAACTAAAGCATTGGAACAGCTTTCCTCATTGCACTATGTAGAGGTAATGAACCAGCCAGTTACTGATTCAACCAGGTTTCTTATGCAGCCATGAGTTAGTGAGGCTTAGCCTGTTTATTGCTTAAGGAACATACAGTCATCTGCTCTCGGCTGAGAGGAATATTTTAATATGGCAGCTAAGCATGCATTTCAGGATACACCTGAAGCTTCAACAGAGCGACAGAAGAATCTCAAAAGGGTTCCAATATTAAATATAGAAGGAAATAGCAATGCAGCTTCCAAAACTTCCATATTAGTCTCATGTTCAGTTTGTGTGCCAGCTACAAACATTCCTGCTGGAAACTAAAACAAGATTACAGCCAGTTCTTGAACCAAACCTGCTTTAGATAGGGAGGAAATAGAAAAAGGAGAGTTATATTTTCCAATTCAGAAACAAACCATCAGTTCTGGTATCTTTTCATTTTGAGCATGTATTTTATTAACCTTCTGAAAAAGTATCCACCCTAAATATTGATGTTCTCCCACTTTTATCTACAGATTACATTGGCACAGTTTAACTTTGTCAGGCAACCTCAATGCTTCAGCCTATAGCGGAAATGTCTAATGTTTTCTTTTTTTAATGAGGATGCTCATTAACCCTTGATACATAGGCTGGGCTATTCTACCCCAGCTAGTGGGCCAGTTTCCTTGGGTCTGTGGCATGGGAATGTTACTATAGAGAAAAGAGCTGGGAGCGGAGCAGGCTGAGGACTTGTGTTGAGCTAATTCCAATCCATTTTCCTGCAATTTATGACCACCCTTTCTACTCCTGGCCTATCAGAGAAAACTGCTCTCTGTTATCAGGTCCTGCTCCCTCCCTCCCTCCCACCCAGAAAATGAGCTGCAACTGGAGAGTTAGTAGCAGAAAGCCCCAAACAGCTCCCTGATCACATGGCAACTGCAGGATGAATGCAGGTAGCTGCAGTGCATTACACCTCCTCCCCTCCCTCCTCCAACACACACATACTCATATTGTGGCAGTCCATCATTCATAAAAGAAAGGCTGCCTTCTTTCCTCTATTGAAAAGGGAAACAGTGATGAGGGTGCTTCTTTTTCTCAAATGAAGCTCCTGGAAGGAAAGGCTGGGATAAAAGAGAACAAAGCCAAGATCCTTCCCACATCTTAGGATTCAAAGAGTAAGCCTTTATGGTTCTAAAAGGTAAAGAACTATTAAAAGGAAAATGTCTTGTGTTTGATGGGAAATGATGTGAAATTACCATCATTTCACTTCATAAGAATGTGTGTGTGTGTGTGTGTGTGTGTGTGTGTGTGTGTGTGTGTGTGTGTGTGTGTGTGTGTGTGTGTGTGTGTGTGTGTGAGAGAGAGAGAGAGAGAATAAATCCAAGTGAAACTTTGCCAAAACTACCAAATTGTCTGTTTATTGTTTGTACCCTATGAAGACCACGGAAATCTGAAAGTTTTCCAATCACAACCATGCATCAGACTAAACTTTCCAAAAAGGTATGAGAGTTGATTGGTTTCAGCGTTTTGTTTTTTTTTTAATTTTGTGGCACTGTAGTGTCTTGACCACATTGCTAATTCTGTCTAATTACATTTTTGATCCTATGTCTTTATCTACCCTGGAATTCTTTATAAACAACATCTTTGTTAAAGTCTCAACATTCCTGTTTCTTTTATTTAAAAGATGTGAAAGTTCACAACACCCCTGCCCTGAGATATCCAAGAGACTCGCTAGGAAAACTGGAGAAGACGAGGCTTGACATTCTTGATATTTATAAGGTAACACGTGTATGCAGGGTTGAGAAGCATTTAGATCTGTCACTGACAAATCCATCCCACCAATGAGACCAGTCTGGGATGAGGAGTCTGCCACACCAGCATTCCCAGACTTCCTTGAAGAAAGACAAGCTTGTGATGATAAACCTAAACTGATAGACAGAGGGGGCGTACAGGTGGGAGTTGTCTCCAGTGCTCTGTAGCCTCTAGAACAAGAACAAGAAATGAATGGGCCTATGTGTGAACCTAAGGGATCCTTAAAATACCCCTCACCATGCCTAACCCAAAAAGTCCTCCCTTCTGCTGCAATGCCCACTTTCAATAGATGTGACAGGGTTATCAGGTCAGTAAACAGGTTAGTTTATGATGCAGCTGGGGTAGTTAGTGAAGAACCAATACATTTAGCTAACAGGCTGGTGGAACCCATAGTTGACTTCCTCAGACCCTGGGGAGACACTGTGGACTTGGCATAATATGGAGTGAGATTTGCCAGGATGACAATTCTCAGCTGGGGGGAGGATTTTGAAATAACTGCCCTTATTTTGAAATAATAAGCAGAGTGTCCACACTACCAAGCCCATTATTTCAAAATAACAGGTTGGCTATTTCAGAAAGTATTCCTGCTTACTATGAGAAATAGCGCTTATTTTGAAATAGTTATTTAGAAATACTGGTAATGTGGATGGTCTGCTGCTGCTATTTCAAAATAACTACTCCCCTGAGTCATTCAAACTCCTTAGTGCTTCCTGGGGATCTAAATCAAGGTAGCGCATCCACAATAACGGAGCCTGCCTTCGACTAATTTTGAGGCTCCCCCACAGTGGGGCCATGCTATTTTGATTTTGTTATTTCAGGAGTTATTATTTTGAATTTAGTTATTTCAAAATAATTTCCTAGTGTAGACATGCCCTAGGCGACAGCTCATTCCATAGCCCCAGGAAAATTCACTTGTGTATTAGTATATAGATCAAAATTATTGTAAAATGTATGAGTTGTATTGGTGTTTAAATATGAAAAGTAGTGAGATGGTACTTGCATTGTTTTCATTTATCTGTATCCCATTATAATGTAGTCAAAAACATTTACTTTGTATAGCCACCTGTAATTAAACAAAACATCCAATGAAAAAGAAGCCTTATGGAATGTAGCCGAAAAACTTTACCAATAAAGTGCAAATTTCGAAGCGATTGGTCATTGTGTGTGATGACTGGCGGTCAAAGACTCAAAATGCATTCCTCACGCCTTCATCATAGGAAAAGCCCTCATGGACAGTGACACTAACAGCTTGTTTTTGAGAGAAGCTGTAAGTATGGATTCAAGGAAAGATCCTGTGTCTCTGGGCTGTTTGGATTCTTGGGGTACATCTAGACTACATGACTCTGCCGACAGAGGCATGTAAAACAGGCTACCCGACATAGTCAATGAAGCAGGGATTTAAATATCCCCGGATGCATTAAAATAAAAATGGCTGCCATGCTGTGCCGGCTCAGCTGATTGTCGGCACAGCACACAAGTCAAGACGCAGATCGGTCAACAAGGGAAGCCTTTGTCGACCGCTCCTTTTTGCCTTATGAAATGAGGTTCTTCTTCGAGTGGTTGCTCATGTCCATTTGAAGTAGGTGTGCGCACCGCGTGCACCGTGTCTTCCGGAGCATTTTCCCTAGCGGTACCCAGAGCGCCGGCAGGGTGCCCCCTGGAGTGGCGCCGCCATGGCAGGGCATAAGTACCCCTGCCGGCGCTGCCCCACCTCAGTTCCTTCTTACCGCCGTGACGGTCGTTGGAGCATCTCTATCTCTCTCAGTCTCTAGTTAGTCGCCAGTCCCGGTCAGTTTCGGGCCGCGCTCGATCTTCGGTGCAGCCCAGCTCCTTGCCAGCCCCCCGCCTGGCGGTACCGGTGCCGTACCCCCGCAGCCATGTGGCGTTTACTCAGGCATCTCTCCCCTCCACAGCACAGGGCCTCCTGGAGTTGACGTCCATCTCCGCGCCCTCACAAGCATCGGATTCAGCCCGATGGCAGTCGGCGGCTCCTACGGCACTGCCCCCGGTACTGGGCCTGGGTCCCCTGGTACCATACGTGACGGCAGCGTCTTTCCCGGCACCGGGCCTAGGCACCCCGGTGCCGCAACTAACATTATCCACACTACCGGCACCGGGCCTGCGCACCCCGGTGCCGCAACTGCTGGCGACTACCCTACCGGCGCCGGGCCTGAGCACCCCGGTGCCACAACTGCCGGCGACTACCCTACCGGCGCCGGGCCTGAGCACCCCGGTGCCGCAACTGCAGGCAACTCACCTACCGGCACTGGGCCTGAGCACCTCCGTGCCACAACTGCCGGCGACTACCCTACCGGCGCCGGGCCTGGGCACCCCAGTACTGCAACTGCAGGCAACTATCCTACCAGCACCAGGCCTGGGCACCCTGGTGCCGCAACTGCCCATGTTGACTCTCCCAGCACCAGGACTGGGCACCCCGGTGCCGCAGTTGCCGGCGTCGACTCTCCCGGCACCGGGCCTGGGCACCCCGGTGCCGCAGCCGGCGGGGACTCTCCCGGCACCGGCCATGGGTCCCCCGGTGCCACAACTCATCCGGCCTCACCGTACTCACGCGGGCAAGCCAGAATCTATGGCAAGGTTTGCCCCACACTCCTCTTCGGCTCCGCCTTGGCCGGAGTCTGATTATTCGTCAGATTCCAATGCAACCTCTGTTCGGTCAGGGTCCTCAGGAGCTTCCTCGTCCCACAGGTCTCAGTCCCGGCACTGGTGGGACCGTCCTCAGCAAATTTGGCCTCCGCATCCGCAGTGGCCGTTCTGGACTCCCTGGGCCTACCATCAGTGGCAGGGCCCGGCGCCCCCTCCTTCGGTGTCGGGGCCATTGGGTCACCTCTCCCAACCTTTGGCATCCCTGTCTTGGGCCCCCTCTCCACTTGGGGCTCCACAACCAGATTCGATGGCGCAGGCACCGGAAGCGGAGATGAACCCACAGGGTACACAGGGTGTACAACCGCCACTGCACTTAGCGCCATCTGGCTCTATCCCAACCCAGGAGTCCTCGTCATTGTCCCCGGACGAGGCTCTAGCAGACCCGGCACCTAGTCTGCCTACCATGGATGCCCGTTCGCACCAGGAACTTCTCCGGCGCATGGCATTGAATCTTGCCGTCCCAGTGGAACCTGTCGTTGAGGACACGGATCCAATGGTGGACATCATCACTGAGGACGCGCCCACGCAGTTGGATTTACCGCTCAATAAAACGGTGACCAAGATCTCTAAGGCCCTGTGGCAGACGCCGGCGACCTTGACCCCTACCTTAAAAGGGGTCGAGAGGCGCTATTATGTCCCGCACTTGGGACATGAGCATTTGTATTCGCAACCCATCCCAGGATCCTTGGTCATGCAGGCCGCGGCCCAAAAGGAACGGCTCCCTCAGCCTGGCCCATCTCCAAAGGCAAGAGAGCCTAAACGGCTGGATCTGATGGGCTGTAAGGTTTACGCTACAGGGGAACTACATGCTCTGCATCGCAAACCAGCAGGCGATGTTAAGCCGGTATGCCTTCAATACCTGGCAGGCAGCCGAAAAATTCAGGGATCGGCTTCCAGCGGAGGACCGCCAGGAGTTTGCTGCCATTGCTTCCAAGGGCAAAGTCATCGCACGAACTGCCCTCCAGGCATCCTTGGATACTGCTGACTCATCAGCCCGCACCATGGCGACCGGCGTTGTGATGCGTCACGGAGCCTGGCTGCACGTGTCAGGGATTCCCCCTGACGTGCAAAATACAATCCAGGACTTGCCGTTTGAGGGAAACACTTTGTTCTCGGAGCACACTGACTCTAGGCTCCATACCCTAAATGACACAAGGTCCATGTTGAAATCCTTGGGCATCCACACGCCTGCCCCGCAGCGTCGACAACTGCCCTATCGACAGCAGAGGAGAGCGCAGCCCCAGGTCCCCCGTGGGGATTACTGGAGGCACCACTCCCGGGCCTCTGATGGAGGTTCCGGGGCGGTTGTGCACCCCCAGGGCGCATGGGGTCGGCGGCGTCGCCCCAGGGCGGATAACCAGCGGGGAGGTCCCCATGGCCCTTCCCATCAGGGCAAGCCACAGTTTTGACGCGCTATTCGAGGGTCCTGTACCAGTCTCCCACCCTGGGCCCCCGTTTGGGGCCAGGTTATCCCTTTTTGCCCGTGCCTGGGCACTAATTACATCAGACGCCTGGGTTCTAAACATCGTAAATGGGGGCTATACCATCCCATTCCTGGGCCCACCACCTTCAAACCCCCCTTCTCCACTCCCACTAAGGGACACTCCTCACGAACACATCCTGCACCAGGAGGTGTCTGTGCTCCTTGTAAAAGGGGCAATAGAGGAGGTTCCCTTACACCTGCGGGGAAGGGGATTCTACTCCCGATATTTTGTTGTCCCCAAGCCAAAGGGAGGGGTCCATCCCATCTTGGACCTCAGAAATTTGAACAAGGCGGTCCAAAAACACAGGTTCAGAATGGTGACCCTAGCCTCGGTCATCCCAGTGCTACAGTTAGGGGACTGGTACGTGACCCTCGACCTCAAGGACGCCTACTTCCACGTGGCAATCAGAACCAGCCACAGGAGGTTCCTCAGGTTTATGGTTGGCCAACACCATTTTCAGTTTACGGTGCTCCCCTTTGGGTTATCCACGGCACCAAGGGTATTCACCAAATGTATGGCTGTGGTTGCGGCGTTCCTCCGCAAACAAGGGGTACACGTGTTCCCATACCTCGACGATTGGCTAATCCGAGGTCGCTCATACGAGCAGGTAAAAGCTCACGTGACACTCACGAAGGCCCTCTTCCTAAGACTCGGGCTTATGCTAAATGACGAAAAGTTGTCCCTGACTCCCTCCCAGCATCTGGAGTTCGTGGGGGCCCTTCTCGACGCGAGGGTGGCAAGAGCTTTCCTCCCCAAGAGCAGATTCCTCTCCATAGTGGAGCTGATCTCGGGGTTAACCCGGTCCCCTATCACGACCCCTCGGGGTACACGGTGCGCCACACCAGAATGAGAATGAGACCCCTACAGGTTTGGTTGGCGAAGACCTTCAACCAGTCCCGGGGTCTTTGGGACTCAATTATAACTGTGCCCCTGGAAATCCTGACCTCCCTCCGGTGGTGGACCCAGGAAACCGTGGTGTGCAGCGGGGTCCCTTTCACTGCCCCTTTCCCCTTCCTCACGCTGGTCACCGATGCTTCAGACCTGGGCTGGGGAGCACACCTGGGGCGACACAGGACTCAAGGCCTCTGGTCCCCCTCGGAACATACCCTCCACATTAACGTCCGGGAATTGCGGGCGGTGAGGAGGGCCTGCAAAGCCTTCCTACCAAGTCTCTCACCACTCGATCCTGGTTCGTTTGGACTATACGGCAGCGGTCTTTTATATCAACAAGCAAGGGGGAGTCCGGTCACCTCCCCTTTGCAAAGAGGCCCTGCTGCTCTGGAACCTGTGTGTGGAACACGACATCACGCCACGGGCAGAGTACCTTCCGGGGTGCAAGAATCTGTTAGCAGACACCCTGAGCAGATCCTTTGGAGCCCACGAGTGGTCGCTCAAGGATGCCGCTCTCCATCAGGTTTTCCACAGGTGGGGTTATCCCCTCCTAGACCTGTTTGCATCGGAGCACAATGCAAAGTGCCGGAACTATTGTTCCCTACTGGGTGTGGGGAAATATTCCCTGGGGGATGCCCTGACGACCGTGTGACCAGAGGGCATTCTCTATGCTTTTCCCCCGTTTCCCCTAATTTCCAGGGTTTTGACCAGGGCAAGGACCTTTCGGTCCTCGATCATTCTCATAGCCCCCAGGTGGCCCAGACAGTTCTGGTTCCCCATCCTGGTGGACATGCTTGTCCAGGACCCAATAGCACTCCCTCTAGTCTGGGATCTGCTAACTCAATCCTGGGGCGAGGGGATCATGGTTCACCCGGATCTCCGGTCTCTCCACCTAACGGCATGGTTTATCCGTAGTTGAACCAACCTGAAAGGGAATGTTCCCAAGAGGTTCAGATGGTTCTCCTCAGTAGCAGGAAACACTCTACTAGACAGTCGTACGCTGCCAAGTGGCGGCGCTTCTCGTCTTGGGCGTCCCGGAGAGGAGTACACTTGTCCTCGGCTCCTATTCCAACTATTCTTGACTTCCTTTTTTAGCTTCGGTCTAGTGGCCTATCTTTCTCTTCTATCAAAGTCCATGTGGCATCTCTTTCCGCCTTCCATGTTGGTATGGTAGAAGTCTCCCTTTTTTCTAACCTGGTGGTTAAACGTTTTCTTACTGGCCTGGAAAAACTGTACCCCTCAGTGAGGGCCTCGCTTCCCGCCTGGGACCTTAACGTGATCCTCCACAGGCTTATGCTACCTCCCTTTGAACCGTTGGCCACGTGTTCCCTGCTGCACCTTTCATTGAAGGTTGCTTTCATCGTAGCCATTACATCGGCTCGAAGGGTGATGGAACTAAGGGCGCTAACTGTAGACCCGCCCTACCTTGTTTTTTCCCATAACAATGTAAGGCTACGGCCTCATCCAGCCTTCCTCCCGAAGGTGGTATCACCATTCCACCTGTCCCAGGAGATTTGTCTCCCGGTTTTTTTCCCAAAACCTCACGCCTCCTCTAAGGAGCGGATTCTGCACTCCCTGGACGCCAAGCGGGCGCTGGCGTTCTACATTGATAGGACCAAACCATTCCGTAAATCACAATTGTTTATTGCATTTGGGGACAGGGTGAAAGGGTCTCCTATTTCCACGCAAAGGCTATCAAGATGGGTGGTGCAATGCATCACAGACTGCTATCACCTGGCTGATAAAACCCCACCCAGGGTGAAGGCACACTCCACCAGGGCGCAGGCGTCCTCGGTGGCCTTTGGTGCCCAGGTACCGATCACAGAAATTTGCAGGGCAGCCACCTGGTCTTCCCTTCACACGTTTGCAACACACAATGTGCTACCTCAGCAGGCCAGGGAGGATGCAAGGGTGGGCTCTGCAGTCCTCGAATCTGTGATGTAAATATGTAAAATATGTTCCGGTTGTCTTTGTCCTTAAATGGTGCCTTATAAGTGTTGAACTGTTCAAATAAATCCGTTTATTGTTCACCTCACTTCATGACTCTGGTGGTATGACTGCTCCGACCCCTCCTCAGTGGGGTTAGCTTGGTAGTCACCTACTTCGAATGGACATGAGCAACCACTCGAAGAAGAAAAGAACGGTTACTTACCTGTAACTGTTGTTCTTCGAGATGTGTTGCTCATGTCCATTCGACTCCCACCCTACCTCCCCTTCGTCGGAGTGTCCGGCAAGAAGGAACTGAGGTGGGCAGCGCCAGCAGGGGTACTTATGCCCCGCCATGGCGGCGCCACTCCAGGGGGCACCCTGCCGGCGCTACGGGTACCGCTAGGGAAAACGCTCTGGAAGACACGGTGCACGCGGTGCGCACACCTACTTCAAATGGACATGAGCAACACATCTCGAAGAACAACAGTTACAGGTAAGTAACCGTTCTTTTTACAGGAGTGGTCGACAAAAGCTTCCCTTGTCGACCGATCCGTGTCTTGACTCACGCACTGTGCCGACAATCATCTGAGCCGGCACAGCGCAGCGGCCATTTTTATTTTAATGAAGCTGGGGATATTTAAATCCCCGCTTCATTGACTATGCCGGGTAGCCTGTTTTACATGCCTCTGTTGGCAGAGGCATATAGTCTAGACGTACCCTTACAGTGCAATTCCCCCTGTTGGCAAGAAGAGTCTATGCTCACACATCTGAGGCAGGACTTTGTCTATGTACTGTGATGAACTTGCTAAGCTGAGACTTACGATCCTCAGCAATCCCCTTCCCACGGCACAGTCCCTTCTCTCTTTGCCAGGCAAGAGGTAGGAGGACCCTGACCCAGAAAATGAATGGGCTCTTGGGAAGCAGAAGGGCATGGCTAGACAAGAGCAGCAGAGAGAAACTCCCAAGAATTGTGGACAAAGCCATGTGTGGAACAGGGTGTGACTGCTGGCTATTACAGCTGGCTGCAAGGCTGTGTGGGTATTATAGGAGAGCAGCAGTGGCTGGGCAGGAAGCCAATACAAAGGGGCCCCAACACGAGAGATGCCACTAAAACCTGGTCTACACTCAGGGCTGGATTAAGGGGGGGGGGGCTAGCCGGGCAGCTGCCCTGGGTGCCAACCTATGGGGGGCGCCTGATGGTAGCTGTAAGGGGTGCTGTGCGGCCAGCCACGCGGCGCCCCTTAGAGCTGCCATCAGGCATTGTGCGCCCGGGGCCGGGAGCCGTGTGGTGCCCCTTAGAGCTGCAATCGGGCACCATGAGCCCGATTGTAGGTGCAAGGTGCGCAGCGCACTGGGGGGCGAAGCTACACATGCGCCATGCGCCCGGGGCAGAGCCGCACATGCATCGCGTGCCCACTGCCCGGGGCACAAGAATGTCTCGAGCCGGCCCTCTCTACACTACAAAGGTAGGTTGATACTAGTTGAATTTTGTCAACCTAGTTGTGCATGTGTCTACACCAATATTTTGTCTCCCGCTGATGTAAGCACTCAGGGACATAATGCCACCACCTCCCTGAGCGACACAATCACCCTACTTAGGATGAGGCAGTGTGTGTGTAGACATTGCATTACAACATTGCATTTTGCGATGCACTTTTGAGTGTAAATGCGTTTTTGCGCAGGAAGTTTTTGCAGAAGATCTCTTCCGCAAAAAGCTTCTTGTGCAGAAACCCTGCAGCGCAGACAAAGCCTCTGATTCTAACCCAAGGCTGCTGGAACAATTCACATAGTTGGCGGTGGGCAGGGTGTTGAGAGCCATTGAACCAAACTGTAATCCCGAGATATCATGGAAACCACTTCAAACCACCCCCAACACTAATTCCAGCCTCTATGTTCTAACCCCAAACTATTCGGCTACACTTATTATTCAGTCTGCTCTGAAAAGAAGGAAACAAACAGGTAGTTCTCTGTTTTTGTATTCTTAAATTACACTTAGATAAAAACCCCTAAGGAGGGCATGGTGAAGATTAATCTATCACTAGATTTCTCTTTTATGAAGCTGTGACGTGAGTTTTAAAAATTACTCTTTCAAGACTTCAAGTTGTCTTTCAGTTAAAGAGAACTAAAAAATGAAAAATAGCCCCTCAAATACTCTAATGAACCTGGAATGTTAGAAATGAAGATGATAAATGCACAGTGGGGAGCTTGTTCAGTTTCCTGTTACAAGTCTCATTTCTGTGAGAAAACTTAGAAAAATTTTCTCTGTGAAAAACAGCAGGAAGCTGAAGGAAGCTGCTGCTGATAAAACCAAGTGTATTCTGTGCTGTCTCAGAAATGCCAGAAAAACCACATATCTCATTTACACTTGAAAGACTTTTTCTCCCCAAAAGAGTTTCCTCCATGACAATAGTCTTAAATAGTCTTGTGTCAAAATATCTCAGAAAGCCGTGTTCCCAAACTTGACTCTGGCTAGACTCTCAATAATCAAGAGCTAGATTTTCCTAGCTGTTCTTAAACATGCAAGCTCTGACTTTACACTTTATGTGAGTAATCCAAGGCAAAACTGCACTGAAAGATAGGCCTCAGCTAAGAAGTAGCTTGTGCAATAAAGGCACTGAGTATGTACCATATAGTGACAACGGCAGCACTTTGCCACCAGCCGTGTGCACCAAATGAAATTATTAACGAAGAGTACCACAGAGCAGGGACAGGCAAAATACAACCAATGGGCTGGATCTGACCTGCCAAACCTTCAGATATGGCCCTGCATGATCCTCTAGGCTGACAAAGTTCTGAGCCTTCAACCCAAACCTCTGCACCCCACCCCCAGAACAATCCTCACACCTCCCATTGGTCAGAAACTGGCCAATGGGAACATTCTTGGGCTGTGCTTGCGGGCACAAGCAGCTCACTAAGCACCATCCCCCAAAGGACATGTGGCACAGAGACTACATTCTGGCCTTAGCAGCCAGCTGCTTTGAGCAGTATGCAGAGATGCAGGAGGCAGAGAGCCTGCCTGAGGATCCTGCTGGGCTGCTGGCCTAGAGTCACGAGAGTTAAGTGCCTTCTGTCCAGAGCCTGCCTCTGGCATCCCACTCCCTCCTGCACCCCAACTCACTGCCCCAGGTCACACTCCAAACCCTCTGCACACTGTCCTGTACCCTTGCTCCTGGTCACAACTGCTCCCAAATGCTGCAATCCCTCCTACATCTTTCCCCCAGGTCAGAATCCTCTCCTGCACCCATCCCCCCATCTCAATTACCTACCCCAGGTCACAACCCCCTTCTTAACCCAAACTCCCTCTCAGACCCCCCCTACACACACACTCCAATCCACTATCCTAAGCTCCCTTCTACACCCAGTCTCCATCCCAGACTCCGCACCTCCTTCACTCACATAGAAGAAGAGTGCAGCCCTTGACCAAATGGCCCCTCATCAAAAATGATTGCCCACCCCTGCCATAGAGTATATTGGCTAGTTGGCCTTATGGAATTCTGCTCTGTGTTGGCTGGATTCCTTGTGACCAGAACTCACCTGTCATTGTCTCTTATCCCCGGCAGAATAGAATTTAGACCAGAAGAGAAAGATTTGCATTGAATAGAATGGTTATTAAAAACTGGGTTCAGATTTCACAGAGACCTGGGATGGGCCAAATTCTGTCCCTAGATACACTCTGACTGCCATGAAAGCTGTGAAACTTTGTCTCAGAGCCAAGCGATTCATAGGCTTTGCACTAACCTTCTTGCCTCAAGTGAATTTCCCTCTTATAGAAGGCACATGTTAGCATGGCTTTCTGCAGTACAGAGTCATATAAAGGGAGAGGAGACTTGGTTAGCTTGATGACTGATGAATTTCCTTGCCTTTTTCCTAAAATTCGTGGCTTTCATTTTGAAATGTGACTAGTGATTTTAAGTTTCCAATGGAAACTCCTTTTCAAGGGCAGGATTTAAAGAAAGTGTTCGGCACTCACCCTCCAAAAAAATAACAATAAGCACCCAAAATCACTAGTTACTTGAAAACATAGGCCCATGTGTAATGGCGCCAGAACTTGATGGGCCAGGCGGCTATGCCTTCTCCCCTTTTTTTAATATGGGCTTAGTTTAGGGTGTAAGCGGTGGCATTCTCCCCCCAGTAACTGCAAACCTCAGATAAGCATTATGCTCCCCAATGGCTAAGTGCAGCCCTAGCCTAAATGGTTAGAGAGATAAGAGCCACACAGAAAAGTGGGTCCAATAAAAGATATTACCTCACCCACCTTGTCTCTCTCACTGTTTATACTCAGTTTCTAGTCCTTTTTAGAAAAAAAACCCACCCAAATCTACTCTTTCAGGTAGTGACTCCTGTGGCAATGAAGTCTACAGGGCCATCTTGTATGAAGTAGTCCCTTTTATTCAGTACTCAGTAGCAATCAACTTTATTGAGGGACTCCTGGTTCCTCTATGGGAAAGCACACTATCAGCTGTATGGTAAAATGCAATGCAACACATACAATAACATTTTAGAACTGCTTTGTTTTCTCTCCAAAGAAAGCCTTTCTTTTCTCACAAAGGCCTGAAAGTGTCATGTGGGACACCTCAGTAATTTCGAGTAAGTCAGTGAAATATCCAGGTCAGCAAACTGAGTGCTTGGGGAAGGCTTGCCGCAGATGACTCTTGACAAATTTAACGTCAGGTGTCAAAGCAAGAAAGCATTTATCAGGGAACACTAATAAACTAGCAGAGTGCTTTTACGGGGTCTCCACTTCACAGGTACCACTCCAGATCATACTCTCTACAGTCTGCACTCCAAATAGGCTGGACCATTGACTCTGCCTAAGCACTTCCCAGGAGATCTATGCAGCAGCGAACCATAAAGCACACTACAAGCCGCTGCTGCTTCCGTGGGGCTTACAGAGCAGAAGCATTGCCTTATTGCCTCAGTTCCAGGCAGCTACTGATTGCCACACTAGAGTGGCTCTAAATTGGCTCCAGCTGGGCTGGGTTGGGTCTAATAACAGCACTTGTCAAAGAGCGGTTGAGTGCTTCAGAATCACACCAGGGAGGGAAAGCTGCTACTATTTATTTTCTGGGTAAGATAGTTCTCAAATAGGGAAGAAGAGAAAAGGGTATGACTCTTGAGTGTGGCATAGGCTATTACATTAAAATGGAGCCCACCTGGATTCTTGGAGAGGGGAGGGTAGCATGGAACTCTTTTTGTTTCATGACCTTTACTCCCAGGCTACATCTACACTGGCAGCTTCTTGTGCAAGAACAGTTGTTCTTGTGCAAAAACTTGCCTGCTGTCTACACTGCACAAGCGTTCTTCTGCCAGTAAACTTACAGTATAGCGTTGTAAAACAGGGCTTCTTCTGGAAGAGTTATTCCTCTCCCTATGAGGAATAAGCCCTCTTGAGCAAGAGCTCTTCCACAAAAGGGAAGTGTAGACAGGCAACATAAATTTCTTGCACAAGAAGCCCCTATGGTTAAAATGGCCATCAGAGCTTTCTTGCGCAAGAGAGTATCTACACTGGCAAGGATGCTCTTGCACAAAAGAACATCGCAGTGTAGACGCTCTCTTGTGGAAGATTTTTTGCACAAGAACTCTTCCGCAAAAGGGTTCTTGCGCAAGAAGCCGCCGTCCCAGGGAACCCAAAGCAAACAAATAACTAACCATGGCAAACAGCCGTGTCTGTTCCCAGGCAAGTTGCCTTGTAGCCCTCCCATTACCACCTTTCAGGAATAGAGAAAAGAAGTAGCCACTATTGATTTAGCAAGGTACCAGTCTGTCGGGCAGGTTTTAAAATCACTTCTAAAATGGATTCTTGAAACCTGTCAGAACTAGCTCTGTAAGGATCCAGCACTGCAATGCCTAACTTTTAGACACCAAGGAGTCCCACCATCATCCACAAAGCCTGAGTTAGGTGCTCAGGCTCCTGTATGAAGATCGGGGAGAGAAGAGTCCTGGAATTCAGTCTACAAAGTCAGTATGGTAGGCAGAGAGCCACCTAAGCCAGCCAGTGAGAAATGCTGAGGAGAGGGGTATCAAAGGCCTCTGTCTCAATGAAAGGGGCAGAGCTTAAATGCTGGCTATAAGGAGGAGCCTATCTTCACTTGTAATCTATGCACCCAGGGAAGACAGGCATGCTGCTGCTTAGTTTACTTGTGAGGCCCAGTCCTGTAAGCCTGTTCCATGACCAACTCCACACTACACAGCTGTGGTAGGAAGCAGACAGCAGGCCCAGCCCACAACATTTTGGCACCTGAGGCAGGGAGCTCAAATGATGCCCCCATGCCACCTTTTCTCCTACCTGCCTGTTATGAGTCTTGTGCCCTCCTTCCTCCAGCACAGCACTCCACCATCTCTGTGTATCTAGAACAGAGAGAATACATATGCACCAGCAGCAGACACAATTTTCTACACTCTGGGTCCTAGTGGCACCTCCCCACAGTCTGGTACCTGAGGCAGCCATCTCAGTTAGCCTCATGGTAAGGCCAGCCCTGGCAGACAGCCCCTTTTAATAATCTTTAGGCCAGAGATTAGGGTACTCCCTTGGGATATGGGAGATCTCCAGTTCAAGTCCTCTATCTGCCTGTTAAAGCAAAGGGCTTTGAATAAGGAACTGTAATTTCTCAGGTGAATGCCCTAACCACTGGGCTATAGAGTCACTCTCATGTTGCTTGTGTCCTAATTAATATTTAATTGAAGTGGAACAACTTCAGAAACAGATATTGATGGGACCAACATCAGACTACAGGCAGTCCCCGGGTTACATACAAGATAGGGACTGTAGGTTTGTTCTTAAGTTGAATCTGTATGTAAGTCGGAACTGGCGTCCAGATTCAGCCGCTGCTGAAACTGATCAGTTTCAACAGCGGCTGAATCTGGACACCAGTTCCAACTTATATACAGATTCAACTTAAGAACCCCAGGCATCCCCAAGTCAGCTGCTGCTGAAACTGATCAGCAGCTGATTCCAGGAAGCCCGGGGCAGAGCAACTCTGCCTCGGGCTTCCTGTAGTCAGCCGCTGGTCAGTTTCAGCAGCGGCTGACTTGGGGACGCCTGGGGCAGAGCAGCTCGGGTGCTGCTGGGTTGGTCCAGTAGCGCGGCTGCTCCTCGGCGCTACTGGACCAACCCAGCAGCACCCCAGCTGCTCTGCCCCAGGCGTCCTGATTCAGCCGCTGCTGAAACTGAGCGGTGCTGTGGGACCAATCGCCAGCGCCCCACCTGCTCTACCACAGGCCCCGGGCTTTGCTCCACGTCTCCCTGGTCTGCTGGGGGGGGGCACTAGCTGCGTCCCCCCCCAGCAGACCAGGGAGACACGGAGCAAAGCGGCAGAGGACCCGGGCCAGACCAGCGGCGCTTCCAGCTGATCTGGAAGCGCCGCAGGTCCGGCCCCGGGTCCTCCGCGGCTTTGCTCAGCGTCTCCCTGGTCTGCAGCTTTTCAGGAATGGACTCTACTGCTTTTCAAACAGTAGAGTCCATTCCTAAGGCAGAAATTTAGGAACCTAGCACAAAAAATAATGCACTGCATATGGTTAGGCCTACAGGTGGCAGTTGACCAGAAATTTTGTGGATTTCAATAAAGCTTAAGTAACAGTGTTTAGGCATCTTGCATAAGAACCTGCATACGAGGGAGAGAGAAAATAAAATTAAAAATAAGCCATGACACATCTTTGTCCTAATAGTCTGTTCCATTTTGGTCCCCATGTCAGAAAATGATACAACAGAAATAGAAGATTTTCACAGATGGAGGATGAAAATTATGAGAGGTCTAGAAAGAGTACTGGGGGAGAAGAAATTGAAATGATGAGCCTATTTAGTTTAGAGTGTGAAGATGCACAATTAGATCAGATCAGATAAGATATGGTTCACAGCATAATCTTAAAGTGATGAAGGATGGTCCAGTGATTAGAGCACTTGGAAGGTGTGATTTAAAGTATTCTACCACAGACTTGTGTGACCTTGGTCATGTCACTTAGCCTTTCTGTGTCTTAATTCCCCACTTGTAAAATGGGAATAATAGCAAATCCCAGGTGTGTTGTGAGGAATAAATACATTAAAGTTTTTGAGATGCTCAGATTCTGTAGTAAAGGGGGAACCATCTAATGGAAACCAAGCTAATTCATAGGTGTAAGGAACAACCATTCAATGTGGTAGGTTACTTCATAAGGTTCCTTCTACTGAAGTTTGGATTCAAACAGACGACAGGCTGGCAATTCCTATGTTTGCAGAGCGCTTTGACAAATTCACATTAAAGGCAGCTACTAAATTGCTGCCCACATTTGCAAAGCCCTTTAGCTCATTAATAAATTGAACCACAGGAAAAACTGAAATGGAAACAAAATGTGCCTAGAAAAAATGGAGCAGCTAAAATAGGGAAAATGAGGAGAGGACTAGTACTCAAAAAATGCAAGTTTTGTGAAATGTTTCTAATTGAAATAGCATGGGTTGTTCTGTTAATCTCGTTTAAGTAATATAAAAATACATTGCTCAATTAGACCTGGTCTACACTACGACTTTAATCTGAAATTAGCCCCCCAAGGTTAAATTTGTAAGCAGTGCATCCACACTACCAAGCCCATTATTCTGGAATAAGGGGCTGCAGATTTTGAACTCTCTAGTACTGTTTTTTACAAGGAATAACGCTGTTCCTGAATTTGTAAATCCAAAATAACATTAGTGTGGATGCTCCAGTGCCACTAATTCACAGTAATTGGCCTCCTGCAGCTCCCCAGGATGCTTCCTGGGGCTCTGAGTCCAAGGTTGTGTGTCCACATTAATGGAGCCTGCCTCGGACTACATTTGACTCTTCCCCATAGTGAGGACACAGAACTTTGAATTCATAAAATCAGGTGCCCAGAAGTCGAATTTAGTAAATTTGAAATAATCTCCTAGTATAGAACTGGCCTTAGTTGGGATTTGCCTAAGTGAGAAAAGTTAGGCAGTGAAGAGTTAAATGCTAACTGTGAACAATAGTGATGCAGTCTAAAAAAGAGGAATCTTTAGTAATCCTCAGATTTTAGAGGGCAGTCAGGTACCTTACACGGCCGTATTACAGTGATTAGGAACAGCCATTTTGAGCAACCTAACAGATGCATTCTTTTATCTGAAAGCTGTGGTAGTCTTGCTTTTGTCAGTTTTAGTCTTTTCAGGCTGGTGCAGCCTGTTACCAAGGCAAAGCACATACATCATACCTAAGGCTATAATCCTGCAATCTGCTCTGTGTTTGTCAACATTTATATCAATGTAGCCCCATTCAAGCAAACCGTGGTTAATGGCACTAGTATAGGGATTCATCCAGGTGAAGCAGATGGTAGGATTTAATTACTAAGATCAAATATATGCTTTAGTAACTGATCCTGAAATACCAGATTCCACTTCCCCGTACCAGGGGGTATACAGGTGAAGTCCATTAATAAATTGACTCATTGATCCAATAGAAATTAAAATACTGTTTGTCCTGCTTGTATTCCTATTGAAATTAAATAAAAAGCTACAAGATATTTTTCTTCACAGTTGCACACAGTGGTTCCCCAAGGTTAAACATCTCTCTCTTTCTCTCTCTGCATTGCTGTCTCTGTGTCTCATGTGTGATTACATTTTGAATGAAATTCTGTGTATCACTCTTTCACCTCCCAGAGTGTCATTATGTATTTTGGCACTTAGTCGTGCAGTGAAATCCTGTGCCATCCTTCAAAAATCTTGCCATATTTTGTGAGGTAAAGTTCCTTCCCATTTATTTAACTGTCCTCCATTTTTCATGCTAGAGCTGCTCAAATACTATTTATCAATTAATTTTATCTGAAGAATAATTTGCAAAAATAATTGAATAATTAATCTGTTAATTTTTTGTTTAATTAGAGCTGTGGAAAACTCCCAGTTTTTATATGGCAAATTATATGTGACAAAACACACGCTCCCATAAAATGCCTTGGTGATATGTGTGTTTGTTTCCCCAGCAACTGCTTCTGGCGAGCCAAAACAGCAAAATTTCGTACCTCCTGCTTGCTATCATGAGTATATATGCCAAACATCTGACTCCAGATAAAAAGCTATGTTAGTCCTAGGCTTAAAGCCCATTTAACCATAAACAAAACTGATCTAGAGAAGCTCTTTTACCCTGTCCCCTTGTTGCCTTGTATTTTTAGAGATCTTCAACTCCCACGTGTACTAGTGAGTTGTTTTGCAGCAGCCTGCCAGGCAGAGGTCTGCCAATGTATCTGCAGTTTTCTATAGCCACATCTGATGCCATTATTTTAACACTAGTTAATCGCAGCCCTGGAGACTGCAGGGTATTGTTTGCTTCCGAATGCACGTCTAGCACATCATCACCCAAAAGGGTTCTTAGATGTTTTGGTGGCACACTGACAGGCTCAGAGCTTTTTATGTGAAAATGAAAAATGGCAAAGCTACCTGTGAGACTCCCTCACAAGACTAGTGAAGAATCTGCTACATGCATTGTATGAAAATATCCAGAAATTGATCCAGAAATGAATATTGTTGTTAAGGAACAGCAGCTGCTCCTCACCAGCCTGTCACTTGCATGTGGGAAACATGTATCCACTTCTTTCTCTTAAAGAAGCAAACCCACAGTGCTATATATTGGTTCTGTGAGTGCTCATAAATGCAGGCTGGAATTGTTATAACATTACAGTATCAAACATCTTCCCAAACACCGATGACTGCCAACTGTCACTGAAACCAGGGTCAGTGGGGGCCTCCGGGATGCACTGCACATATGAAAGACATTTCAAGGTGAGGGATCTGCTGCCTGTGGAAACTCAGATGATCAGAAAATCCAATGGTTTCAACTGTTAGTTCTCTTGTCATTTGTCCATGTAAACAGAGAACAGGGAGTTTTTGTGACATGTCTGAGATATGCTGCAACTAGAGGTTAATGATTAACAGTAATATTCAGAGAGAGAGAGAGAGAGCTAGACTTGCTAAGAATATACAAAAGCTTCAGAGGAGTAGCCGAGTTAGTTCGTACACGATAAACTTAAAAAAGCAACAAATAGTCTGGCAGCACTTTAAAGACTAACAAAACATGTAGATGGAATCATGAGCTTTCGTGGGCACAGCCCACTTCTTCAGATGACCCGAGTGTTGGAAGTCCAGAACACTCCAGTCATCTGAAGAAGTGGGCTGTGCCCACAAAACCTCATGATACCATCTACATGTTTTGTTAGTCTTTAAAGTGCTACCAGACTATTTCTTATTTTTTAAGTTTAAGAATATACAGTCACACTTTACACTTAGTCTACCTATACAAAAGTATAGAGGGCTAATACATGATTAATAGATGTTATTGGCATGTTACAGACATAAGGAATATAAATTGTTGATGGTTATAAGCACAACAAGACAAAGGATTATAGATGGTTATAATCGATGATTGCAGCAATCTATTGGCCTGCTGGATTCTATAAAAATCCATAACAATCGATTAGACATTTTACTAATTTTACTAACATCTACTAATTCTTTATAAACTATTAATAAAAATTATAAAGTGTGACCCTTATATACTAGCTAAGAAATTACTCTAGTGAAACAATGTCCTGGAAAAGCAAGAACTTGATGATTCTGAAAAATAAGCAATTGGAGATAATTATCTAGGGCAGTGTTTCTCAGGCTATGTCTAGACTGCAGGCTTCTTTCAGAAGAAGCTTTTCCGGAAGAGATCTTCTGAAAAAACTTCTTCCAAAAGAGAGAGTCCACACTGCAAAAGCACATTGAAAAAGCGATCTGCTTTTTCGAAAGATAGTGTCCACACTGAATGGACGCTATCTCGCATTTCAGCTGTGATTACTATGGACGGAGTGGCCACCAGGGCACCTGTGCTTTTTTCCTCTTTCTTCTTTCCTCTTCTTTCGAAAGAATTCCTTCTTCCCTGTCCCCACACACCTTTTTCTGAAAGAGCTCTTTCGGGAAAAGGTTTCTTCCTCATCAAATGAGGATTATCAATGTTGGAAAAACCCTCTGTTCTTTCAATTTTCTTTTGGAAGAATGCAACTGCAGTGTGGACGTAATTGAAGTTTTTCCAAAAAAACTCTGTAGTGTAGACATATGCTCAAAGTGGTCCATGAAACCACTTTGCGAAACCTGTTACCTGACAGTGCAGGTATGTTCACTTACCAGCGCTGTGGCCACAGAGCTTTGTGGCTCCCAGTGGCTCCGATTTGCCATTTGCAAACAAGAGGAGCGATGTGAAGTGGTGTAAGCCGGGCTACCATTTCCTATGGCTCCCCTTGGCTGCAAACAGTGAAACAGAGTGAATGGAAGCTGTGAGGCTTCATGGCTGCAACACTGGTAAGTAAACACTCCAGAATGACTAGAGGTTTCATGGGCCGCTTTGAGAAACACTTATCTAGGGACTGATTCTTAAGTACATGAACATCTTAATTCATGTAAGAAGACCCAATGACTTCAGTAAGAATATTTAACTTTATGCCCATAATACGTCTACACTGGCCCCTTCTTCGGAAGGGGCATGCTAATTTAGAACTTTGGAATAGGGAAATGCGCGGGGGATTTAAATATCCCCCGCGGGATTTAAATAAACATGGCCGCTGCTTTTTTTCCGGCTTGGGGAAAAGCCGGAAAAGAGCGTCCAGACTGGCGCGATCCTCCGGAATAAAGCCCTATTCCGGAGGATCTCTTATTCCTACTTGAAAGGATCGCACCAGTCTGGACGCTCTTTTCCGGCTTTTCCCCAAGCTGGAAAAAAGGCGGCGGCCATGTTTATTTAAATCCCGCGGGGGATATTTAAATCCCCCGCGCATTTCCCTATTCCAAAGTTCTAAATTAGCATGGCTATTCCGAAGAAGGGGCCAGTGTAGACACAGCCTATAGGATTAGGCTCTGCATCTATTTACTGAAGCTCCTGTCGTTTATTTTAATGTAATGAGCAAAATGTTCCATTCCTTTACAACCATGTATCCCCCCTGAAATGTGAAGTTCATAGGGTTGGAAGGCAGACTATAGCCCTGTGTGTCTTTCTAGTATTTCCTGGCACTAGTGGATGTGATGGAATTAACATGAAAGTAGTTAAAAAGAGGAGGTGCACAACTGTCAATATTAACTATAAATAATTAATTGTGTAGAACAGCTCCCCTTCACAGGAGGGCTGACAGCTTCCATAGGGCCCTTGGGAATGTGGAGGCCTCAACTCTGTGCCCCTGAAGGGGGGGCTCACACAGAAGACACAGTACCAACAGCAAAGTCTGACCCCTTTGAATTCTTGAGTCTAAAGGCAACTGCCCCCCTTTGTCTGCCCCATCATCAGGCCTGAGACCTACTTGAAGCTGAGAGGATCTGCTGAAGTTCCAAAAGCCCACGTCTAAAATTCCCTTGACTACAGCTAGGTAATGCTGTAGCCTTCACTCTAATACTGACGCATCCCTTTTAGTTCAGAAATGCTACATTTTTTTCTTTGCTAGTGATATTCTATTTTTCATGTGCACAGTAATGAAAAGGCATGTGTCACTGACATGTGGCATATAGTTCCATATGTCTAGGCAGCAGCCAGAGGTGTGACCACAGCTCATGTAGATACCCGAGCTAGCTTTGATCTAGCTAGTTCCAGTAATAATAGCTTTGAAACCATGGCAGCATGGGAGAGCTGTTTAAATTCATATCCAGCTCACGCTATTGCAGTGTCACTGATATTGTTGTTCAAGACAGCTAGATCAAAGGTAGTGCAAATTATCCAAGTGTTCTGTAGTCGTACCTCTTATTGCAGGGGTGGGCAATAGTTTTTGATGAGGGGGGCATGCCAAGAATTTGGTAGGGAGTGAAGGGCTGCACTTTTCCATATTAATGGAAGAGGTGTGGGATTGCAAGGGAGTTTGGGTGAAGAAGGGGTTGTGACCTGGAGTAGAGAACTGGAGTGCAGGAAAGAGTGCAGGGGTTTGGGTTGTGACCTGGGGCATGAGAGGGTTTTGACCTGGGGCTGGAGACTGGGGTGGAGGATCTGGGCAGGAGCATGAGTACAGTAGCAGGGTACAGAGGATTTGGGTTTCATGAAGTACGGGGGCAGGCATGGTAAAAAATTTGGGTTACGGAGTGAGGGGGCGGGAGTTGGGGGACAGAGGATTGGGGGATGGGAGGGGATGAGATGCCAGTGGCAGGCTCTGTCCAAAAGATGCTTACCTGGGAAACTCCCAGCCAGTAGCCCAGAAGGTTTCTCAGACAGGCCTCCCCATCTTCCATGCCTCCACTTGCCACTCGGAGCAGTTGTAAGCCTGAGAGGAGGGAGAGGAATACTTCAAGAGCTTCCTGTCTTCAGACAGCTCCCATTGGCTGCTTTCCGGTCAATGGGAGCTGTGAGATTGTGCTGGGTATGGGACAGTGAGTGAAGCCTCTGCCCACACCCCACTCCCAGGCTCACAGCATTCCAAGACAGACACATTGCACCCGTCAGCAGATGCTCCGAGTGGCACAAAGGGGCAGGGCAGGCAGGCAGCCATAGAGCATTCATGCAAGAATGGTCTAAATGACTTCCAACATCTGTTTCGTCTCCAATGTCTATGATTCAGGCATCATTACAAATCATGCATTATAAAAAAAGCTTTTTTTCACTGTGGGTGTGTCTACACTACAGTGTTATTTTGAAATAGCTTATCTCAAAATAACGCGTCTACATACAAAATACATTTCAAAATAGCATTTTGCTATTTTGAAATAGCGTGTCCACACTAAGTGGCCTCTGAATCGTATTTAAGGCTGGCCAGAACCAGTTCCGGCAGGGCACCAGGTCAGGACTTACTGTGTGGGGCTCCTGCCTGAAGCTCTCTGAGGTCTGTGCTTAAAGGGACACCCCTGGACAGCCAGTTCTCAGGTTTCTCTGCTTGCTTGTCTACCTGGATGAGAGACAGCAAAGCATTTTGTCTCTGCCTGCTCTGGTTACCCTCACTTGGAACACCACAGCTCTCTATAACATGGAGCCAGAGCTGTCCCTGGACACTTTGGTGCTTCCCTTAGATGCATTGCTGTGAGCCTGGCTGCACTTTCTGCAGGCTGCCATCCGGGAGGTCCATTGTGAGGCTATCAGTATCCAGGGGGCCCTGTGGGAGAGCTTCCACCCTGAGGCGCACTACGAGCCTCCCTGGTCTGCCACACTAGTGGCTTGTACCTCATTCCTCCCTCACGTCCTTCCACTTAACACTCCCTAACCCCCCTTCCTGATGTCAAATAAAATACATGTATTTTCATGAACACAAACTCTTTTTATTTAACAAAACAGGGGGGGGAGAAGAAGGGAATGAAACTCTGGTGAGACTGGGGAAAGGAGGTGGGAGAGGGGAGAAGAGAGGGTGGAAGAGGGGAGGGGGAAAACTGGGAGGAGGGAGCTGGAAGGGGGAAGGAAGGGGAAGAAGGGGGGGAGGGGAAGCTCAGGGCTCAAGATTGGGGGGGTCTCGCCGGACCAACTTGATTGTCATGCAAACCTGCTCCTGGGTTCTCATGTGGCCTTTGGTGGCCAGGCTGCTGCAACCTCAGACTGACAATGATTACATTGGACTGTTTGGGTACGTCTAGACTACGAGCTTTTGTCAACAGAAGTTTTGTCGACAGATACTGTCGACAAAGCTTCTGTCAACAAAGAACATCTAGACTACACCCAGTTCTGTTGACAAAGCAAGCCGCTTTGTGATATGACAGTGTAGACGCAAAGGACAGTGTAGATGCAATAACACCTTCTGTCAACAGAACTCTGTCGACAAAAGGCGTTATTCCTCGTAGAATGAGGTTTACTGCTGAGTTCTGTCAACGTTATGTCGACAGAACTCAGTGGCAGTGTAGACGCAGGTATAGTTTTGTCGACAAAAGTCCCCTTTTGTCGACAAAACCCTGTAGTCTAGACACACCCTGTGTTCCTTAAGTCTGATGACGCTGTTTGCAAAACTGCACTTTCACTGTTCATTTGGTAGCCAGCAATTCTTAGCAACTGAGTTTGAAGTCATAGTTGCATTTCCCAAGTTTGTGTAGCCACATGGCTGCTCTAAATTAGGCCAGGTCTACACTAGGGAGCAAAGTCAAACTTAGGCATGCAATTCCCGCTACGTGAATAGCATAGCTGGAGTCGATGTACTTTACTTGGACTTACCGCGGTGTTCCCACTCCAGGGAGTTGACAGAAGAAACTCTCCCATTGACTCCTCTTACTCCTTGCAACCTGGTGGAGTACTGGAGTCAATGGGAGCACAATCATCAGTTCATTTAGCGGGTCTTTACGTCGATCTCCTGATAAGCGGAAACAAAGCTTCCGTACACCATTTATAGTCCCAACTGAGCATTCAAGTAGCTGAGAATAATTTGAGAACAGTGTCCCTCCAGGATGTGTGGTGGTCCCTTACAGTGAGTGTTGAAAAGGAGAGATATGAATGTAGAGCTGTTATGCCAACTGTGCATTACCCAATGAATTCCTTGACACCAATAATATTCTCAGCAATCAGCTCTTCAGACCCTTTTCACTGATCAAGTTGTAGCAACATAACAGAGAATCGAATCCCAAAGCTATAAAGACTTATCCTACATATAGCCAATGTAATAATGTTTCAAGAAGCTCTTTTAAACTGTTCTCTTTGTGGTTGCCAATCTCATATTGAATTCTCTGATACCATGAAGGGGCTCGGTTACTAGTGGGTGAGGTATAAAAACCTAAATACTGTAAAATGATCTTTAGGCTTGTCTATCTGGTCACCCCAGTTTTACTTTGGAGTAACTCCACTGAGGTACTTATGACTTCCACCAATGCAAGGCGGAGGGGAACGAGATACTCTGTTTCCATGGAAATGGCAGCCTAAAGCTGAGCAGGATAATGTTTGCTTGTCAGTTTCAGATGTAGTCTGCCTGCTGCAAGCAGTAAGTGTTATTCTACAAACAGCAGCTGCATCCTTTGCCAACACACTCTCAGCATCCATAGTATCAGGAACATAACTATTCATGCTAGTCCCTGTTAACAGAGGACTAGTAAGACTAGCCTTCTAATCAATATTATAACATTTACAAATAATGTAAAAAATTCAGTAACAGTTTTGTTTTTCTTATATGTTCTTTTAAGTGTAAGCCTCCCGCTTGCAATGAATTGTTGTCAACAGCTGTAGAACAATGGCTACTCCTCGGAGCCCTCTGCCGGAGGACCATTCCCTTTTGAACAACCAAGCAACTTCTACGCGACCTATACTGGCCACCATCTCCTCTGTTCTATTGACTCCCTATCACTGAGATGTGGGAAGTCACTCGGTCCTGCACCCCCATCTGCTGCCAGAGGTGACTTTCAGCCAGCAGGTAGAATAGAAGGTTTATTGGTTCACAGGGACACAGCGTAAAACAGACATGTTGTTAGCTGGGAACCAGGAGCAGACAGTCCACCCACCGTGGGGAGAAAGGGTCTTGGCCTTGTTCCCCATCCTGCTCCAAGCCCTCTCAAAAAAAACCCCACACTCTCAACAGCCTGTCCCCTGTCTTTTGAAAGAAGCCTGCAGTCTAGACGTACCCTGGGAGGTGGTGGCTTGGCTGAGGGACCTTGGGAGAAGGGGCAAGACTAGGAGCAGCCAGCCCTCACAGGTGCCACAGGTGTACACCAAGAATTTCAGTCCTGCCCACCCCCCCTCAGCAGAGCCATGCAGCCACCACCCCAGCTGCTCCCAGGAGCAGGACTGCATGGCGGGTGGCTGTCCCACCCGGAGTAGCTGGGCAGCCACTGCCAGACCTAGAGCCTGGGCTGCAGTACTTAAAATAGCACCGCAGACCCAGCTCTGGTCCTGGCACATGGGACAGCCACCCACCACACGGTCCGACCCCCTGAGAGTGGCTGGGGCCATGGCTGCTGGAGCCGGGACCATGGTACTAAAAATAGGACCTCGGCCCTGGCTCACATCCAGGCACATGAGGCATGCTGTTTCTGAAATCGCCCTGTGTTTCTGAAGGTCCTCGCCCAGCCCTGCAGTAACCATCAGCACTTGCTTTATAGCAGGGCCAGCTGAGGGCTGAGCTATTGTTAGGACAAGCTGATTTCCCTTTGGATTAGTGCCAGTGGTATGTAGAGAGCTGCTCCCCATCTAATGGTGCTTGGCCCCACACTGTGTCTTCCCCAGCCACTGCCTGCACCAGGCACCGTGTGGATCTAATAATTGGGGCAGAGCCTGGGGCGCCAGCCCATGGACTGTGCCCAGCTAGGTAGGAATTGAGCCTCTTTGGTTGGCACCATAGTGGCAGTGTAACTGCAGGGAGGGAGAAGTGTTGGTAAGTGTGTGGCATGAGCAGGTCAGACACAGCAGTGCTGTGGGCATGTTTTGGGTAGCCCAGCAGTCAGCAGTCCAGGGCCTGGATGTCCTGGAGGCACTCTGGGAGGCTCACACGGTTCTGCATTGCAGGGGGGCACCGAGCCTTTCCTCCCAAGGTCTCCTGTTTCAACCTGGCCAGGGATCCAGGGCCAGTCTCCTCCCCAGTGTTGCTCAGGGAGCCCTGCTGCGCATGTGGGCACATCTCCTGGACAGCGGCAGGTGTGCTTTTGTAGCCTTGTCCCCACGGCCGCACTACCTGTCTCATACAGCTGACAGGGTGAGAACAGGGTGGGGCCCGCAGCTGGGTGGTTTTCAGGATGTGGGTGTGCAGGGTCAGGCACCTTGTTAATTATCCGTTGTTTTAGTATTTTTTCTTCCATAACAACTTAAAAGTATGTATATAAATAATGGTAGTAACTGGTGGGTGCCATGGTGGCAGACATCCAAACAAGCGCCCATGACGTCATTATTAGAACACAAGACAAAACTCACTCAGCCCATGAATGGAAAATCTTAGAGGGAAAACTGGATTGCAGTGACAATTTAAAGGGTCCAGGGTGCCTACCACTGCTGCAGCTGCAATAGTGGCAACCTGAAGTCCTGGTTAGGCCCTTTTAAAGCACTGGTTCCCAGGGCAACTGCTCCCTTTCCCCTCCCCCTATTGGCAGCCATTCTCCCAACTGGAGAAATCACAGTGGGCCCAGTGCTCTGCTCTTCCATTTTGTGTAGGGTAGTGGGCCTCTATCAGTTCCCCAATCAGTAACACTCATCTTTTGTGGGACCACACCCGAGCCCTGCAGATAAATTAATTTTAAAGCAATGGGATTTTGTTTTATGAGGTCCTAATAAGAAGAAAAGGGCCAAGGAGTGCTTGTTCAGAATGCTGTTTTGGGATTCCAGTAATCCCAGAGGTTTATAAAACAGAAAAACTGATGTTCTGTCATGTGTCTTATTTCCAGGTGGTAGGCATATTCTGAAGCCGATGCCTTCTATCTGAAGTGTTCAGAGAGGGCCTGATAATTTGGTAAACACTGCAAATATACTGCCTCAATTAACCTCCTTATTAAATAGCTTTGGCATTGCCACCTTTTAGGAAAAGTTCATCCTTTCACTGTATTTCATTCTACTGATGACGGTCATGATATAGACTCAAAGTGGACACGTTATCCTGCCTCGGGGCACAAGTTGTCTTAATATGCTACTTGTAAGATCAACAGTTTGAAATCTGTTAATGCTTCCAGTTTACAGAGATTTAAGTAATTTCTTACAGCACTAAAGTCAATCTCAAGAGATGTGAGGTTTCCATCCAATTCGTGGCCCTTTTGTTAATGTCAAGATAGGAGAGAGAAAAATACGCAGCACTAGAAGATTTACCTGCCCTTGCTTGTGTCCTAAACTCAGTTAATTTTTGTTTTTTGGAAAATAAAATCATTGCTCTGGGGTGGGTCTGGTGATGAGGGTTCAGTATGCAGGCTGCCCCGGGGGGAAAGGACTACTCCAGCCCTCTCTCAATGCAGCAGCTTGGAGACAGATGAGAAGCGTCTGTCGACGCCCACTGACGCTCCAGCAAACTCATCTAGGAAAGGGTGCATGTTTCTCATCTGGGGCAGATCCAGGTTCCTCTTCCTCATGTGCTCCCCAGCAGAGTGAGGAATGCAGCAAACGGTGTACATTCCCCTCCCTCCCTGATGAAGGGGAACAGCCAGCAATGTCCCCGTATGAATCACGGAGGGAAGGGGGTTTAGCCCATCCCACCATCCCTAAAGGGCATCTGAGGAGTAGGAGGCTTGGAGCTGGGACAGTCCCTGACAGGAGGTGGGGAGCGTGCCTCCAGTCAGCTCCTTTCACCTGCCTGGTGATTATGTCTCTTTTCTATATGTGGTTTTATGAGAAGCAATCTCATTCCAGGAACACCCCATTGTCTTGGCACAACTGAAACATTACCTTGCTTTAAGTTTAGAGACTAACAAGTCTTTTCTAATAGCTTTGTGGTGGTTTCTGGCAAATGAAGACATCTACCAACATTTCTGCAAAATTTTAAAAACATTCTTTGATGCTACAAACAAACTCCCATTTTATTTTGTTGAGACAGCCACCTACTTGAACTCTCTTGACCACTGACAGATTAGATAGACTAATATGAAGACTTCTTCTTCTCCCTCCCCACCCCTCTTAGCTGAATCAGCAATATAATCTTGCTTTATACTCCTCAAGGAAGACTATAGAAAAGAAAGGCAGGGATTCTGTGGCAGGGTTACTTAATGCAATTTAAATTTCATGAGCTGGAAAAAGGCCATTTGATTAGATTACTTACTCAGAGGCTTGTAATGAAACACAGGGAAATAAATAACTATGCATGACAAAGATTTGCTATTAGGGAAAAATTGGCAGTCTGTATTCCTTTCTATTTAGTTAATTGTTGCATATGCAAAAAAGAACAACATTTATGAAGTGGAACAAGCAAGCTGTTTTCAGGTGTTAAGGATAACTGGCAAACTCACAAAGTCATGAAGCAAAGTACCATTATGTGCGTATTTGCACCAACTCTATTTCTGCCTTTATACCTCACTGATCACTACAGTATCAACTAGAAGTGTAATACTAATAACTCTTCCCAAACCATCTCCCCAGGCTTATGCTGCTTACTGATAAGCAGACATTCTTTCTTTTGCATTTCTTTTTTCAGTCAATGGTGCTTAACCTATCTAAAAACACATTTGGAGACAGAAAGTTTCCAAGAATGTTAGCAGCATCTCTTTATGTCTGCCTTGCCAAATAACACATCATCAAATATTGTGTCTATAAGCATGAATATTTGTTTATTTTTATGCAGCAGAGGGCTATAGCCTTCCATATGTGGGGGTTCTTCCTTTGCTATCTGGCTTCAGTAGACACAGAAAACCACACATGGTATGAGGATTAGCCAGACATCTGTGCTTCCTGCAGGGTGGCAAGTATCTTATGTTTACAGCTAAAGAAATAATAAGAGTTTCTTTGAATACCTAAAAAGAAACAAAGAATGAACATGTTACTCTGTCCTCAGATGTTTCTCCAGAAAGCAGTTGGGACTTTGAGGCCAAGCCCAGAGTAAGGATTTCCAGAGCCAAGGATGAAATGTATAAGGAGATTCCTATTCCCCAGTTCCATTTTCTGATGGTCTCTCCCTCAGATCTGTCTCCCACAAACACATACAGGCTACGTCTAGATTGCATCCCTTTTTCGTAAAAGGGATGCAAATTAGACGTATCGCAATTGCTAATTAAGCGGGGATTTAAATCTCCCCCGCTTCATTAGCATGAAAATGGCTGCCGCTTTTTTTGGCACGGAGCTTTGCCGGAAAAAAGCACCAGTCTAGACGTGGATCTTTTGGAAAATAAAGCCTTTTCCAAAAGATCCCTTATCCCTTATTTTAAGAGGGATAAGGGATCTTTTGGAAAAGGCTTTATTTTCCAAAAGATCCACGTCTAGACTGGTGCTTTTTTCCGGCAAAGCTCCGTGCCGAAAAAAAGCGGCAGCCATTTTCATGCTAATGAAGTGGGGGAGATTTAAATCCCCGCTTAATTAGCAATTGCGATACGTCTAATTTGCATCCCTTTTACGAAAAAGGGATGCAATCTAGACATAGCCATACACTGTTTTCTCCCTTTACCTTAAACTCAAGCACTGCCCTCTTCCACTTCTACCTTCATCTTATTTGGAACAAGGGCTGTCCTTTACTGAATATTTGCACTTCTCTAATGTGCTTAGCAGTCAATAGGATTCAGCCCTTCATTCCTTCTTTGACAGGGTAGGGAAAAAGCAACAAATAAAAACCCTTAATTCAATCAACGAGCATCCCCTACGTTCATGCCAGAGAGAAGGGGGCCTATGAAAGCACTGCCATGTAGGGCCCACTTTGTGCTATCTTTAAAGAGCTGTACAAGGTTCAGATAAAAATGTGGAACAAGTCAGTGAAATAATATTGTAACTGACAGAAATTCAGCAGATGTAGAGTATCTTGAAAGAGACAATTGACTGAAATATCAAATGGTGATCGGAACTCTTAATGGTTCAGTGTCAAGTTGAATGGAGGTGATGAGCAAGGCCCAGAGGGATCATAGAAGGAGCTACCGGTTCTCTCCCTTTGAGTACTTTCATTCCTGGAGTGAGTGCAGGATGTATTAAAAAAGTTTGGGGATGATAGAAAAACTGAGTGATCACAAGATGATGCTTCAAAGGACACACTTGAAATGTAATGTAATGTTGATAAATTGCAGAAATGAAATGAGGTGCAATCCATAAAAAGATTTAAAAAAAGATGTGTGAAATGACTTCTCTCTAAAGGAAAAAAGCAAATGCATGGAGATAGAATATAGGGATATTGCTTCAATACTATAACCTGCATAGAACTATTTGTGAGAAGTTTGATTACAGAGATCTCCTTGGGGCTGTCACCTAGTGTGCTGATCATGCCACTGAGCCTGCCTCTCTGCCCTCTAGGGTGTCCCACCACTACCCTGTCCTGCTGGGCCAGAAACTCTGGTGTCCCACACCCAAGGCACAGAGTTGGGGTAACAGTCCCCCAGCGGAGCAACACAGTCTCGGAACTAGCTCAGCTTTAGGAGGGCTCGGCTGTAGGGATGTGACAGCATCCAGGAGTATCACCCTCAAAAGGGACCAAAATCCCAAATAAATCCTATTTCTACAGAGAAAGCTCCAAAGGCTCACTCCCTTTATCAATGAAAGAAAGATGTGCACAGTGACTGCTTCCCTCTGTCCCCTTCCCTCCCCCCCCCCACCACCACTACTCCAGGTAATAATTATTAACACTGGGTTTGACAATGAACAAAAGTGTGTTTATTAAGTATAAAAAGTAGAATTTAAGAGAGTGCAAGTGAAAAAAGTCAGATCAAAGCAAGTTACTAATCTAAAATAAACAAAACATGCCAACTAGTACTCTGGGCATCTGAAGAAGTGGGCTGTGCCCACGAAAGCTCATGATACCATCTACGTTTTGTTAGTCTATAAAGTGCTACCAGACCATTTGTGGTTTTTTTCTGTAAGGGTATGTCTACACTACAGTGTTATTCGAAATATCTCATTTCAAAATAGTTCATTTGAAATAGCTTATTTCGAAATGACACATCTACACACAAAATGCATTTCGAAATAGCATTTTGCTATTTCAAAATAGTGCATCCACACTGAGTGGACACTGAATTTCACTGAAGGCCGGCCAGAACCAGGTCCAGCAGGTCAGGAGTTTATTTGTGTGGCTGCTTCCTGAGGCTATCTGAGGCTTGTGCTTAAAGGGACCTCCACCCCCGGGCAGCTGGTTCTCAGCTTTCCCTGCTTGCTTGCCTACCTCGATGAAGGACAGCAAAGCATTTTGTCTCTGTGTTCCCTGGTTGCCCTCACTTGGGACACCACAGCACTCTGCAACATGGAGCCGGAGCTGCCCCTGGACACTCTGGTGCTTCCCATGAACGCGTTGCTGCGAGCCTGGCTGCACTTTCTGGAGGCTGCCATCCAGCAGGTCCATCGGGGGGCTGTCAGTATCCAGGAGGCCCTGTGGGAGAGCTTGCATCCTGGGGAGCACTAAGAGCCTCCCTGGTCTGCCCCACTGGGGGCTTGTGCCTCATTCCGCCCTCACGTACTTCCTCTTACCCCTCCCTAACCCCCCTTCCTGATGTCAAATAAAATACATGTATTTTCATAAACACGAACGCTCTTTATTTAACAAAACTGGGAAGGGATGAAACTGGTGAGACTGGAGAAAGGCGGTGGGGGACGGGAGAAGAGGGCATGAGAGAGGGGAGATGGAAAACTGGGAGGAGGGAGCTGGAAGGGGGAAGCAAGGGGAAGAAGGGAGAGGGGGAGCTCAGGGCTCAGGGTTGGGGGTCTCGCCGGACCAACTTCATTGTCATGCAAACATGCTCCTGGGTTCGCATGTGGCCTTTGGTGGCCAGGCTGGCAGCTATCCTGCCATAGATGGCCACGTTCCTCCGTCTAGTGCAGTGATCATGGACATTGGGGGCATCCCCCCACCAAACCTGAGTAAGGTCCACCCTGATCTCCACTCTGGACCAGGAAGGCATGTGCCTTGTCCAGGCCCTAGCAGGCTCCTGGGAGCTGGTAGACTGCTCCTGGGGAGCGGTGGAGGGCTGGCTGCCAGTGGCTTGCTGGCTCATGTTTTGAGGCCACTGGGTCAGGGGCAGTGACTGCTGGCTCTGGGCTGGCAGGCTTGGGGCTGGGACAGGCACTGTGGCGAGAGTCTACCCCTTTAAGGGCTCCGGGGAGGGCTAGGAGGGAGTGGAGTGTTCTTGTTTTAGGCTGGAGTGGCCACCAGGGCACCCTGGGAAAGCTGGAGGCCCCCTATTTCAAAATAAGTGTCTACACAGCACTTATTTCGAATTAGCTATTTTGAATTTGGCGTTATTCCTCATAGAATGAGGTTTACCAAATTTGAAATAAGCGCTCCGCTATTTTGAATTTATTTTGAAACGGAGGTTTCTGTGTAGATGCTAGTAAATAACAACTGTTATTTCGAATTAACTTTGATGTGTAGACATACCCTAACAGACTAACTCAGCTATCCCTGAAGCTTCTAATACAGAGATTGTTACAGATTCTAATTCGCACCCTAGTTCAAACAGCTTCTTATTTCCTTAGAATTCTTTGTTTTCAGGTTTCTTCATTTGTATCTTCTTAGGGTGGGTGAGACAGTTTCAAAAGTCAACTGAAGAGCATCACTGATTGCTTTCCATCCCTTAAATACAATTTCCCCCATGGCTGGAATCCTTTGTTTAACTTTCCCCATCCCCATGGAAAAATAACAAATTCAAGATGAATTTCAGCACCAGGTGGCATAGTCATATGTCTTTGTAGGATGGATCACAGTTTGGGCTTAGAAGAAAAACAAAGCCATTTAAAGATCATGGTCTCGAGCACTAGGACATTTGGCCCCTTAAGTGCCTCTAATGGCTCTCACTTGAAATTCTAGATTAACAATCGAGTTTAGTTTTCATATTCTTAACTTCACATACAAAAATGATACATGTAGACAAATACAATATACAGTACACATTCAGGGACTCACAGGATCTGGAATGATGGGTTATATGCCCTGTTTTGCATAAAGCTTATCTGAGTTATGCATGTTCATATTCAAAAACATATTTCCATAAAAAATATGGAAATAGTGTCACATTATAGTGGATGATCACCTGAATCAGAGACATCAATGTAGCACTGTCACACAGAGAGGCAAGTGTTATAAGGGTTTTATGGTTAGAAATATTACTAAAATGTAAAACAAGCAGGGTATTTTTCTATGTCAGGCCAACCTGGTTAGGCCTTAATCTAAATTAATCGTTTTGGAGTACCATGAATAATAAAAAAAAATAGAGGAAGTTCGGAGGAGAGCAGTAAAAATTATAAAATGTTTGGAAAATGAGGCAAGATTAATACAACTGAGAAAGTTTCATCTGGGAGTAAAAGAAGTCCCTTGGGAGATATACATATCAAAACTGTAAAAGGATATTACAAATATTACCCAGATTATTATTCTAGCTAGTCATCAAGGATGGAATGAGAAGTAGTAGGCTAAGGCTGTTAAGGAGAAAATATGGGTAAAATGACAGGACAGATTTTCAAGAGCAGCAAAAACTACCAAGCAAAGTTGTGAAATTGCCATCTCTGGAGTTATTCGAGGCTAAACTGAAATATTCATTTAGCAGGGATGATATCTGGGATAATCAGTCCAGTATTGCCAACCTCAAGAGATCAAAATTCAGCTGTCAGACTCTGAAAAATTGTTAAGCTTTTAAAATCAAATTACAGTTTTACCAGTGGTGTAGCAAGGGGAGGAAAGGGGTCAGTTGCCCCCAGGCACCACGCTAGGTGGGCGCCAATTTAGTCCCCCTCCGCTCCCCCTGTCATCCCTCAACTCGTTTGCTCATCCTCCACCCGCCGCCACTGGCTGGAGCCTCCTTCCCGCCTCTCCGCCCCCAGCCCAACCTTCCTCCATCTCCGCTGGCAGGTTAGTGTGTGCGGGAGCCTGGCCCCAAACTGGAGGGGGCGAGGGAAGACACGGTACAATCTTCCCCAGTCCTCCCAGGGTCGGGCTCAGCCGTGTGCCATGTTTGGGGCCCTGAGGTGGTGAGTGGGAGGAGGCAAATTTTGCCTTTGCCCCCAGGCACATAACACCCTTGCTACGCCTCTGGGTTTTACCCTTCCTGATTTTTTCACTCCCCTCACTTCCTCTGCCCAAGTGTGTGATAATTTCAGATTTAAAAGTTAACCTTTGATGCTCACAAAAATACACACATCTCCCTGGATTCTCAGATGTGGACTTTACTTGCCCTTTCCTCACCCCTAAGATTTGGGAACCACCTCCATTTCCTATTACTGTCTTGACCCAGCAGCAACAGATATCTACTTCTACTGCCCTGGGATTTCTCTGCCTGGGACTCAGCCACACCATTCTCTGCCTTTCCCAGCCCTTTCCTCCCACTGCCCAGGACAAGAGGCAGATTAAGATCTTGTGGGGCGGTGGGCTCAGACAAATGGGAGAAGGGATCTGCATTAGTAATGTGGCCCCACCCCTATTCTGACCCTTCCCCTGTGGCGCCACCCCCACTCGCTCCTTTCTGCCCCCGCTTGCTGCGGCCCCAAGACTAGAGAAGCTCTGCACTCCCATCACTGTGGCCCCTGGGCTGTGGCATATAGTGAGAGCTCCTCCAGCCCCAGGGTCACAGTTGGGACAGATTTTTCCATGGGCCCAAAAATAGCTGGGACCCCTGGCAAGAGCCTGGTGGGCCCATGTGGTAATTGCCACTGCCCAGGACCCTCTCTCAGTGCTAAGGCCATACATGCTGGGCAGGGCTAAATGCTAGGGCAGATTTGTGCCCTCAGCTCCAAGCATCTCACACCGAGATCTGTCCATGTGCACAGCCCTGAAAACAGCAGAAATAGAGGAGCTGCTCCCATCATCACGGCAGCTCCTCCTCGAGGCAGAAAAATCCCCCGAGTTTATGAGAGCTACCAAAGCTGTCTGTCCTTGGCTGCTTGAAAGACTCTTCTCTAACCAAGCCTTTTCCACAGGCTGGGGCAGCTGCTATGCTATTTCCTCCATCTCCCACCTCCATCACCATCCTCAGCCTCCCTCCTGCCACCAACATCGCACCCCATTCCTTGCAATGCCTAAATCTGCCTCCTGTTCCCTCCAACCTTCCCCAGTCACTAAGGCTACGTCTACACTGGCCCCTTCTTCGGAAGGGGCATGCTAATTTTGAAAGTGGGAATAGGGAAATCCGCGGGGGATTTAAATATCCCCCGCGGGATTTAAATAAGCATGGCCGCCGCTTTTTTTCCGGCTTTGGGAAAAGCCGGAAAAAAGCGTGTAGACTGGCCCAATCCTCTGGAATAAAGCCCTATTCTGGAGGATCTCTTCAAAGTAGGAATAAGAGATCCTCCGGAATAGGGCTTTATTCCGGAGGATCGGGCCAGTCTAGACGCTTTTTTCCGGCTTTTCCCAAAGCCGGAAAAAAAGCAGCGGCCATGTTTATTTAAATCCCGCGGGGGATATTTAAATCCCCCGTGGATTTCCCTATTCCCACTTTCAAAATTAGCATGCCCCTTCCGAAGAAGGGGCCAGTGTAGACGTAGCCAATGGGTATGTCTAGACTACATCCTTCCGTCGCCAGAGGGATGTAAATTAAACATATCCAAATTGCTAATGAAGTGAGGATTTAAATATCCCGCGCTTCATTAGAATAAAAATGGCCGCCGCTTTTTGCCAACGTGGCACTTTTCTGGCAAAAAGCGGCAGTCTAGATGGGGATCGGTCGACAAGGAAAGCCTTTTCTGACCGATCCCTTATGCCTCGTGCAATGTGCCACGTCGCGAAAAAGCGGCGGCCATGTTTCTTCTAATGACGTGCTGGATATTTAAATTCCCACTTCATTAGCAATTTCGGTATGTCTAATTTACATCCCTCTGGCGACAGAGAGATGTAGTCTAGACATACCCTAAGTGCTTCACCACCTGGAAACCCCATGGAAGTTGGTGCAATTTGTGCTTACAGGGGTCATGAAATATTGAGCCCTTAGAAAGCAAGGTGGTGGCAATGGTAGCACCCACAAGCCCAGAGGTACAGGGTGAAGATTTCAATGCTCATAACTCAGGGTGAAGATATGTATGTGCCTGCACATGTGTATGGCTTTGTATCTTCTGGTGCCTAGCAGCAGTTAGGAGGTTTGTTGGGTGGGGATGGGGATTGTGTTTTGTTTTGTGGGGTTTCTTTCAGGAACAAAACTGTTTAGTCTCCATAAGTAACTGCACTTCTATATTACACGTGTGTGTGTGTGTGTGTGTAACCTTGAGAGACTGAGGATATTGCAGTATATGTATTTCAAATGGGTAACTGTGTTACCGTACAAAGGAGTCTTCGGCTGTACCAAGGTAATCTGAGAATTGCATATACAGCATGTGTCACATTGCAGGAGATGTCCTAGAATCCCAAAAGGATTCACTCTCACACATCCACACAATAGATCTTTCTTTTTCAGGATTTTTTTTTTTAAGATTTCTGCTATAAAACGAATCAGAGGACCCAATAACACTGCACAGTAGGGCAGTGGCCTGAAATAGTAGAAACCATCACACTATTGTGTTAGGATGCAGGGAATCCAACACATTCCACAGTAAAAAGAGCTCTTGCATTCAAAAGTTACATTCAAAGCAGTTGAAATGGCAGAACAAAATAGCATGTAATTAGGTACGCAGTCTGTATTGAAATTCCTGTTATTAAAGGGCTGCAAATGTGCTAACCAAAGAGATTTTAAATAGATGTTTCTGAATAAAAGAGGTCTCATTCATATCACATCTTCTTTCCCTCTTTGTTTCTGCAGCTAGGGAGGTAATATCATAGGGCTAAATGTATGATGACGTAACTGTCTCCGTGGTAACAAGCTATTGTCATAAACACTGAGTCTTACAATTTCACATTTAGATTAAGAAAAAAGAGAATCGGTTGGTGAGAGAGGAAGGCTTTATTTCCGTGAGGGTTGGGAGAATACAGAAAATTACAGGCAGTGAAAATGGCTTTTTGCTTAAATATTTTGTTTTTTTTTAGTTTGTGTGAAAATCCTTTTTAGGGGATATCATTTGGGTAACGATGCCTCTGCTATTTAAATGCTCAGAAGGCTAACGATGGAGCGCCTTTATTTTTGGAACACTTCAGCAGCATTAATACTAGATGTTTTCCAGAATGAAGCAGATTGCATTGAATTGTATTTTTACACACGCAGGCAGCCTGGTCTCCTCCTCCACAAATTTTCATAAATTTGCTATCCTGAAACCGATTTATAGGTGAGGTTTGCATATTCTCATATGTAAACCTGTCAGCCACCACTTCAATTTCTGACTGCATATATTATCATTCCTTTTTATTGGTTTTCATTGATTATGTTTGAATAATAGTAGGTACTGAACTGAAATACCTATTAAGATGGACTGACAAAAATATAATTAAGGCAGGTTATGCTTCAATATTCAAAAAAATCTTGAGGCGTTTTCTAGCTTTATTTACAGATAATTCAGGATCTTTGGACACTTAGGCTATGTCTACACTATGGCTTTTGCCGGAAGAGGCAATGCAAATGAAGCGCCGATTAGCATTTTGTTGTGCTTCATTGGCATAATCTATTCCGAGGGGCTTTTGCACAAAAACAAGCAGTGTGGACGTGTCCGTTTTGTGCAAAAAAAACCTTTTTACACAAAGAGGAAATGTCCATACTATTTATTTTTGCCCAAAACCCCTTGCGCAAAAACGGCTCAGAATGGATTATGCAAATGAAGCGTGACAAAATGCTAATCAGCGCTTCATTTGCATTGCATTGCATTGCCTCTTCCAGCAAAAGCCATAGCATAGACAAAGCCCTAGGGTAGATCTACATCTTTTACTTCTGGTATCCTAAAATAGCTATTCTGCATCTTGACAGCATGCCCATTATTTTGAAATATCTTTTGAAATAATGGGCTTGCTATTCCAACATCCCTGCAGTGTAGATGCACCCCTATAGGCCTGGAATCAAAATATTGAATCTCCTTTGTGAGACAGGATTTTTTGTCGTGACAGTTTGTTTTGTTGCAGTAGCTCATTATGATTCAGTGGAATTCACTCTGAAACCTATCCCTACCCTCCAGCGTATCTACCTCTCCCCCTAGTTTAGTGTCATCTGCATACTTGCTGAGGGTGCAATCCATCCCCTCATCCAGGTCATTAATAAAGATATTGAACAAAACCAGCCCTAGAACCAACTTTTGGGGCACTCTGCTTGATACTGACCGCCAACCAGACATTGAGCTGCTGATCACTACCTGTTGAGCCTGACAATCTAGCCAACTTTTTATCCCCTTTACAGTCCATGTATCCAGTCCATACTTCCTTAACTTGCTGGCTAGAATACTGTGGAAGACTTTATCAAAAGCTTTGCTAAATTCAAGGTATATCACATCCACTAACTTCCCCATATCCATAGAGCCAGTTGCTTGTTATAAAAGGCAATCAGGCTGGTCGGGTGAATCCATGTTGACTATTCCTGATCACTTTCACCTCTTCCAAGTGCTTCAAATGAATTTCTTGAGGATCCCCTCCATGATTTTTCCAGGGACTGAGATAAGGCTGACTGGTCTGTAGTTTTCTGGATTGTCTTTCTTCCCTTTTTTATAGATGGGCCCTACATTGGCCTTTTTTCAATCATTCAAGGCCTCCCCTGATCTCCACAAGTTTTCAAAGATAATTTCCAATGGCTCTGCAATCACATCTGCCAACTCTCTCAGCACCCTCAGATGCATTAGATCCAGCCCCATGGATCTGTGTATGTCCAACTTTTCTAAATAGTTCTTAACCTGTTCTTTCTCCACTGAGGGTTGCCCACCTCCTTCCCATACTCTGTTGCCTAGAGCAGTAGTCTGGGAGCTGACCTATGTGAAGACAGAGCCAAAAAAAAGCATTGAGTACTTCAGCTTTTCCTACATCATCTGCCAATAGGTTACCTCCCTCATCCACTAAGGGTTCCACACCTTCCCTAACCACCCTCTTATTGCTAATCTGCCTGTAGAAACCTTTCTTGTTACCATTCACATCCCTTGCTAGCTACAATTCAAGTTGCACTTTGGCCTTCCTGATTACACTCCTGCATGCTCAAGCAATATATTTATACTCCTCCCTAATCATCTGTCCAAGTTTCCACCTCTTGTAAGCTTCCTTTTTGTGTTTAAGCTCACCCAGGATTTCATTGGTAAGCCAAGGTGGTCACCTACCATATTTGATTTTCTTACTGTGCATCAAGATAGTTTGTTCCTGTGCCTTCAATAAGAATTTTTTAAAATATAGCCAGCTCTCCTGGACTCCTTTCCCCTTCATGTTAGCATCCCAGAGAATCCTGCCAATCAGCTCCCCAAGGGAGTCAAAGTCTGTTTTTCTGAAGTCCAGAGTGTGTATTTTGCTGCACTCCTTTCTTCCTTTCGTCAAGATACTGAAATCGACCATCTCATGATCACTGCTTCCCAGATTACCACCCACATCTACTTTTCCCTTCTAATTCCTCCTTGTTTGTGAGCAGCAGTGCATGGCCCCTGATTGGTGCCATCAGCACTTGTACCAGGAAGTTGCCCCCAACATTCTCCAAAAACTTCCTGTATTGTTTGTGTACTGCTGTATTGGTTTCCCAACAGATATCGGGGTGACTAAAGTCCCCCATAAGAACCAGGGCCTGTGATCTGGAAGCTTCTGTCAGTTGTCTGAATAAAGCCTCATCTACCTCATCCACCAACCACAACATCACTTCTGTTGCTCCTGCCTCTAAACTCAACCCCAAGACTCTCAACAGGCTTTTCTCCCTCTATATACTGGAGCTCTGAGCAATCATACTGCTCTCTTACATACAGTGCAACTCCTCCACCTTTTCTCCCCCACCTGTTCTTCCTGAACAGTTTAAACCCTTCCATGACAGCGCTCCAGTCATGTGAGTCATCCCACCAAGTCTCCATTATTCCAATCAAATCATAGTTCTTTGACTGTGCCAGGACTTCTAATTCTTCCTGCTTGTTTCCCAGGCTTCTTATGTTGGTGTACAGACACCTTAGATTACTACCTGATTGCCCTACCTTCTCTGTATGAATCAGGGGTCCTCCTCTGTTGCACCTTCCTCCTTGTGTTTCTTCCCAGTATCCCACTCTCCACTTACCTCAGGGCTTAGGTCACTGTCTCCCGACTAACCTAGTTTAAAGTCCTCCTCACTAGGTTTTTAAAGCGGCCTGCAAAGATGCTCTTTGCCTTCTTCATTATGTGAATCCCGTTTCTTCCTAGCAATCCTTGACCCCAGAAGAGCATCCCATAGTCAAAAAATCCAAAGCCCTCTCTCCAACACTACCTGCACAACTTTGCATTTACTTCCAAGATTCAATGATCCCTACCTCAACCTTTTCCTTCAACAGGGAGGCTAGACGAAAACACCACTTGCACCTCAAACTCCTTGAGCCTTCTTCCCAGCACTACATAATCTGTAGTGACCCAGTCAAGTTCATTCTTGGCAGTATTATTAGTGCCTACATGGAGAAGTAGGAAGGGGTACCAATCCGAAGGTTTGATCTGTCTCTGAAGACTCTTGGTCACATCCTGAATTCTAGCTCCAGGTAAGCAGCACACTTCTCAAGATTCCTGGTCTGGAAGGCAGGTGGGTGATTCTGTCACTTTTAGGAGGGAGTCTCAGACCACCACTACCCATCTCCTTCATGGAACCCCCATCCCTAGGACTATGCATCCCCTGCCTTCTGATCGATAGAGTCTCCATCAGATCCCTTCCCTTAGAGGTCTCTGCCAAAGTGTTTTTCAGCATAGTACCTGTGCAGAGAGCCTCAAAGTGGTTACTTACCTCCATTGGCATTGGGGATACCTGAGTTGTCATTCTTCTCCTAAAGGTTACATTCTGCCAATTTTCTTCCCCATTCTGTACTGCCCCTCACTGGTTCTTCAGCTTGCTGTGCCTGCAGTATCAAATGCTGCCTTCTATCCAGAAAATCTTCATCTTCTCTGATGGCATGTAGGCTTGATATTGGGCCTCTCAGGGCCGGCTTTAGGCCGATTTGCCCAATTCCCCCAAATCGGGCCCCGCACCTAAGAGGGCCCCACGCCCTAAAGCCGGAAGTGTGCTGGTGTGCTGGGCACGCTGTGGGAGGGGTGAGTTGAACGCATGGGTTTCCCTGCACTGTGGGAGGGAGAGTCGTCCCCAGGGTTTGGCGGGAAGGTGGGACTCTGCTCTGTAGCTGGGGATTTAAAGGGGCTGTGACTCTTTTTTTTTTTTTTTTGTGCTCGTTTTTTATTTTTGCTCAACAAAAAATCCTGGCTGCCAGGGCCCTGTCGAAACTGTTCGAATTGGGCCCCACATTTCCTAAAGCCAGCTCTGGGGCCTCTACTCCTTTAACCTTCTTTTCCAATATGGAGACCAGCTTGTACTTAGTACAGATAAAATCACTTCTGTCTTCTGGGAGGAAGAAAAACATGGCACATGCTGTGCACGTCACAACAGCTGATCTCTCATTATCCATGCTGTCTTCCTTTTCAGAGGATCCTCAGATGTTGTTTTTATTGCTCCCCAAAGCCTGAATGGGATAAGAGAGAGGAAAAAAGAAGAGAACAAAAAGAAAGAAAAACATCAACCTCTGTGGGGCTCTTTCCAAGGCGAACTCCCAGGCAAACTCCCCTATTGGCTGCTGCCATGTTCGCTGCTCACTCAGTTCACCCTGGCTGCCTTCTTTATAAGGCTGCTGGCTCCAAACAGTCTTATCATAGAATCATAGAATCATAGGACTGGAAGGGACCTCGAGTGGTCATCGAGTCCAGCCCCCTGCCCTCAAGGCAGGACCAAGCTCCGTCTACACCATCCCTGACAGATGTATATCTAACCTGTTCTTAAATAACTCCAGAAAGGGAGATGCCACCACCTCCCTTGGCAATTTATTCCAATATTTGACCACCCTGACAGTTAGGAATTTTTTCCTAATGTCCAATCTAAACCTTCCCTGCTGCACTTTAAGCCCATTGCTCCTTGTCCTGTCCTCAGAAACCAAGAGGAACAAATTTTCTCCTTCCTCCTTGTGATACCCTTTTAGATATTTGAAAACCGTTATCATGTCCCCCCTTAATCTTCTTTTTTCCAAACTAAACAAGCCCAGTTCATGAAGCCTGGCTTCATAGGTCATGTTCTCTAGACCTTTAATCATTCTTGTCGCTCTTCTCTGTACCCTTTCCAATTTCTCCACATCTTTCTTGAAATGTGGCGCCCAGAACTGGACACAGTACTCCAGCTGAGGCCTAACTAGTGCAGAGTAGAGCGGCAGAATGACTTCACGAGTTTTGCTTACAACACACCTGTTGATACAACCTAGAATCATATTTGCTTTTTTTGCAACAGCATCACACTGTTGACTCATATTCAACTTGTGGTCCACTATGACCCCTAGATCCCTTTCCGCCATGCTCCTTCCTAGACAGTCGCTTCCCATCTTGTATGTATGGAACTGATTGTTCCTTCCTAAGTGGAGCACTTTGCATTTCTCTTTATTAAACTTCATCCTGTTTACCTCTGACCATCTCTCTAACTTGCTAAGGTCATTTTGAGTTATGTCCCTATCCTCCAAAGAAGTTGCAACCCCACCCAGTTTGGTATCATCTGCAAACTTAATAAGCGTACTCTCTATCCCAATATCTACGTCATTGATAAAGATATTGAACAGTACGGGTCCCAAAACTGACCCTTGCGGAACTCCACTTGTTATCCCTTTCAAGCAGGATTTAGCACTGTTAACAACAACTCTCTGACTACGGTTATCCAGCCAATTATGCACCCACCTTATCGTGGCCCTATCTAAGTTATATTTGCCTAGTTTATCAATAAGAATATCATGCGAGACCGTATCAAATGCCTTACTAAAGTCTAGGTATATGACATCCACCGCTTCTCCCTTATCCACAAGGCTCGTTATCCTATCAAAGAAAGCTATCAGATTAGTTTGGCATGACTTGTTCTTCACAAACCCATGCTGGCTATTCCCTATCACTTTATTACCTTCCAAGTGTTTGCATATGATTTCCTTAATTACCTGCTCCATTATCTTCCCTGGGATAGACGTTAAACTGACCGATCTGTAGTTTCCTGGGTTGTTCTTATTCCCCTTTTTATAGATGGGCACAATATTTGCCCTTTTCCAGTCTTCTAGAATCTCCCCTGTCTTCCATGATTTTTCAAAGATCATAGCTAAAGGCTCAGATACCTCCTCTATCAGCTCCTTGAGTATCCTGGGATGCATTTCATCAGGACCTGGTGACTTGCTGACATCTAACTTTCCTAAGTGATTTTTAACTTGTTCTTTGTGTATCCTATCTTCTAAACTTACCCTCTCTCTGCTTGTATTCACTACGTTAGGCACACCTCCAGACTTCTCGGTGAAGACCGAAATGAAGTCATTGAGCCATTTCCAAGTTTCCTGTTACTGCTTCTCCCTCCTCACTAAGCAGTGGGCCTATCCTTTCCTTGGTCTTCCTCTTGCTTTTAATGTATTTATAAAAGGTCTTCTTGTTTCCCTTTATGCCTTGTTTCCCTTTATAAAACATATTCGTATATATGTATTCTAGATCCAGTTCCAAAAATTAAATAATGCTGATGAGCTAAATAATATTAGCTATTTTTTTCCTCACAGAATTAAATCAAGGTAAAAAAATGCTACGGTTTTCAACATGTGGCTTGGGCTATTCCAGGTACAGGACTTGGCTGTGGCATTCCCTTGTGTCACTTCTGTATTACTGATAGTCAAGGAGACAGGAAGCATTCTTTTCTTTTTCTTTTCTTTCTTTTAATCATGTCCAAAATACACAAAAAAGCCACTTATCACAGTCTTATCTCAGCCTTCTCATGAGGTAAAAAATGCCCTATCTTAGTAAACAATGAATGTCAAGCATACGCCTAATAAGATCTGTACACCAGAGATCACAATTACAATAAAGCACATGCTAACTGACAGGCAAAGTTACATTGTGAATCATGAAGTAAAATTAAAGTTTCCTAGCTGCATGTAACATACATTTAAATAAGGGATTATTGGGTACAGAGTTTTAGAACTGTAGGATTGAAAAGAATCTTGAAGGAAGTTAGTTCAGCCCCCATTTCCCCCATGAAGAGGGAGTACTAACTATCCCTAGGCCATTCCTGGCAGGTGTTTGTCTAACTTCTTTTTATACACCTCCAATGGTGGAGACACCACACATTTTCTTAGCCTGTTCTTTCCCTATTCTGACTTGTGTTCCTTTCCCCTTGTAGTTAATGTCTCCATAATGATGAACACAGTCCAGTAAATATTGCCTTAATCCATATGCAACTCCAGAGAAGTTCGGCTGAAAATTAAGGGCAGTTAAATGAATTTTAAACCTTTCTCTGAGGGTGTCTATACAGCAGGGCTTAACTCAAAATAAGCTACGTAAATTGAGCTACATCAATTGCATAGCTTATTTCAAAATTGGGAGCATCTACATAGCACTTATTTCAAATCAGAGCACTCTTCCTCTGACTTCCCTTACTCCTCAGAAAATGAGGGTTACAGGAGTCAGAGTAAGAAGTCCTCATGTTTGACAGTATCTCAACATTATTTTGAAATAACTGCCTGCTGGGTAGATTTGGACTACTTTATTTTGAAATAACACTAGTTATTTTAAAATAATGTTGCTGTGTATAGAATCACAGACTCATAGAAATGGAAAGGACCTCAAGAGGTCATCAAGTCCAGTCCCCTGCCCTCATGGCAAGACCAAGTACTGTGTAGATGTACTCTGAGAGTGTAGTATGTATGACTGGCTGGCTGGTGAGGCAGTTTACCAGAAGAAGTAATTTTTAAGACAAAGGAGCATCTTAAATGTTAATTGCGTCAAATGTATCCAAAACTTGTGATTCTCATTATGTAATGTGCTCACCCAGTCTAGTATAGCCCTGATTTGAAGAGGACAGCGTACAATGCCTAGTGACATATCAATAATAGAGCTTTGCATAGTAAGGAACTTGGATTAATCCGTGCTCAGTAAAACAATCTGTGTACAGATTTTCCAGCTCACAATTAAAAGACAAAAGCCAACCTGGGAAGGAAAACCAAGTTTAAATAATTGTGCTCTGGAGCTCCAAACTGCAGAACACAGTGAAAAGTCCACGGTGGTGTATTATTTTTTATTATCAAGTTTGCAATCAAAGTTATAGAGCAATGAATAAGTTCCTGAAGAGGCTTTTAGATGTTCCTGCTGTACCAATAAATAATAATGACCATGAGCAAAGTCATTATGCCTTTGGATTTCTAGCCAGAGGGCTATGGTGGATTCTCCTTCACTGACAATATTTAAATGCAAATTGGATGTTTTTCTAAAAATCTGCTCTAGGAATTATTTGGGGGGAATTATTCTAAAGCCTGGGTTATACAGGAGATCAGACTGGACGGTCACAGAGGTGCCACCTGGCCTTGGAATCGCTGTGTCCTTTGGGATTTTCCCCAAATGAGCTCATGCTTTAATTTGGTATTTATGTTTATTTAATAATGGTTAGGGTTATTTTGAACTCATAATAAGCTGAGGGAGTAGGATCTCAGCTATACATTAAAAGTTTCAACACAATATTTGTCCATCTGTTACTTGGTATTGAGATGGAGACATGTAAATGATTTGAGGTGTTACATGAAGTAATATTTGTACCGATGATAAGGTTTGCATGGCAATTACTCAGCTGAAAAGGGAATATGTGCTCTGGCTGGTGGGGCAGTTTACCATGAGAGTCTCTTTAGGTAGAGGACCCAGCACAAGTCTATATACCACCCTTTTTTGCATATGTTACTTTGATATCAGGTGCAAGTTCAGAAATACTTTATGGACATTCTGGGACTAATTCCTCTGTTCCTGCACTTAAAGCCACCCTTGTGCTTCCCATTTTCTGAGGCTGTTTTAGGGCCTGCTCAGCCCTGATGTAAGTTAGAACTTCCCCAGGTCCCTTACAGAACCTGAGACACAGGGAACAATTGTTGTGCTGTACATTCCACTCCCATCCCTTCACACTGGAGGCTGAGAACAGGGCTCATATAAATTCCTTTTGCTAACTCTGCATCTCCTGGAGAAGCCCTTTGCGCAGGGAATTTTCTCAACATGGCATTTCCTCCCATTTTAAATCCCCTTAATGCTATATAACTTGTTCCAAAGAAGTCAGTGTCGGAGCTAGCGTAGGATTATTATTCCATGAGTTTCAACCTCTTTGAAGAGAGTTACTGTGGCGTATGTGCATTTGCAACTGGAAAGTGTATTTGCTCTGCATTGTGCCATTGTTTCTAAGAAGTGTGCTGTCTGTAGGAACAGCTGCCATTTTAGAGTCAGTCGATGCACCATGTTAGAAAGGAGCCCCAAACTATGTATTTTCATGGAGACTTGATTTCTGTTTTTTTTTTATTTTTCCCCTGGCTCTAAAATAAAATCATTTTGATTGCAATTACATGGTTGCTTTTTGTGTAGGGAAATATACATAAGCGCTAACCTAGCTCTGTCAGTTTTAACATCTGCAAAAGGGGAGGGTAATGCTTCTCTGCCTCCCAGGGCTGTGGTGAGAATGTTTAGTTGCTGTTTGTACAGGGCAAGTGAGCCATAAAAACTGAGTACAGGATTGCTATTTAATCATTGTGCAATACTCACATCTTTCATATGGTTGTATAATCATAACAAAAATAAATGAAAAAGTAATTTTTTTTAAAATACTTGATTTAAAGGAAGGTATTTAAGGGAATGTCTGCCATTAATTGACGGCCTTCTGGAAGCAGATTTGATTCTGTCTAAGGCTTTTGGCAGTTATGTGAATGATCACATCTCCCCCGAAGACTCTGGCATGAAGGGCCTTGGATTAATAATGACAGTAAGAGATGAACAGTGTCAGTTATTCCCAATGCATATGTACCATAGAGTGTGTACAAGAGGAGAGTGTACTGAGAGAGCGGTTGTGGAATCTCCATCTCTGGAGATATTTAAGAATAGGTTAGATAAATGTCTATCAGAGATGGTCTAGACAGTATTTGGTCCTGCCATGAGGGCAGGGGACTGGACTCGATGACCTCTCGAGGTCCCTTCCAGTCCTAGTATTCTATGATTCTATGATTATGCCCAAACTGGCTCCATGCTGACAGTCTATTGCACCACTTTATGAATGTGCTTGGCATTGCTGCTTAGTTGTCTACAGTTCCAAGCCCTGCTTTTCCACGTTAAGCAGAAGCCATAGAGAGCTGATGCAGCCGCTCAGCTGCAGTGGATGCTAGAGCATCAAGTGTCCTACTCTAAACTCCACAGCTGGCATAAATGAATCTCACCTCTGCCTTAAGTTGCCTGTATAATGCCGACACATGGAACCGAACCTGGAACCTCAGTGCATGAGCCTTTCTCTCTCTGTCAGCTAAGTGCCACTACATGGGACAGTGAAACCCGCCCAATAGATGGGTGTGTTACATACTTCCCCTAGCTGAGGAAGTGAATCCCGAGCTTCAGAGACATCTCAATTGAAATCCCAGAGGAGTCCCCCACTTATATCTCTGACCACTTGAGCTAAAAGCCAGCTGGCTCTCAGCTGAGGCTGTAGAGCAAACTCATTCTTTCTCTCCGGCAACATCTATACTGCACAGTTATTTTGGAATAAGCTACTCCTGAATAGTTATTCCGAAATAGCTTATTTCAAAATAGCTTGTCTACACTGCAGGCAAGCCTCTAAATTAATCCGAGACAGGCTTTCCTAATGTAGACATGCTATCTCAATTGAGAGCCCCAGGTGGAATAACTTAGAATGGCCCAGGCGAGGGTCTACTTTGAAATAGCAGAAGTGGAGCATCTACACAGCCCCTATTCAGAAATATCTATTTGGAATAGGTATTATTCTTCGTAGAATGAGGCTAACAGAAGTCAGAATAAGCCATCCGTTATTTTGAAATAATTTCGAAATAACAGAATTGCTGTGTAGACACTCGCATAGTTATTTCGGAATACCAGCCGTTATTCCAAAACAACTTTGCTGTATAGACACACCCTTTGTAAATGGTCTAAGTGCTGTATGTGGGACAATGAACCACACCCAGTAGGTGTGTGAGTTACACCTGCTTTCTTGAGCTTTGTCTTATTGTCAAAGCTCCACTTTTGCAGACTTCATAGGCCAGTTTTATTCTGAGGCAATGAGGACCACCAGGCAGTGTAAATGTTTGGTGTTCATATAAAAAGCCTGGGAAATTAATAAACAAAAATCATCATTTAATCAAAATACATGTAAGGTTGAAGGTGCATTTCAATGGAGATCACCTGACTCTCAAATTCAGTATTACACTTTGTATTCAGAAGTTTATGTACAAAAAAAAGTTTTCTTACTTATTTGTACTGCAGTAACACCTAGAACTCCCAACTGTGAGCATGGTCCCAGTATGCTAGGCATTCTCGAAACACATAGTAAGAGGTGGTCCCTGCCCCAAAGAGGTACACTTGGGCGGGGGGGGGAGGGCAAGGAAGCACTGATGTCCTCATTTTACAGATGGGGAACTGACTCAATGTAAAGCTAAGTGATTTGCCTGAGGTTATCCAGTAAGACTGTGGCACTTGAACTCAGCTCTCTGGAATCCCATCCTCTCCAGGCCTCAGAAAGTCTAGGAGTGAACATCTGAGGAATCTAACTAGTTCCTTCATCACTCACTACTGACTTGTATGTATCCAAGCTAAACATTGCATTGCCTCAGAATAAAACTAAAAAGTACAGTGAATGGTCAAAATAACAATAATTTTAGTTACTAGATGAAAAACCTTTCTTCTTCTTGAAGGTCTTTTTTCCCATAAACCTGCTACTTTGACCTTTAAATTTGTTTGCAAACTTGATTGAGTTGCAATGTTAAGTTTGGGTAGGAGGTGTTAAAATGTGACCCTCTTAATGGATTGAACATCAAAACCAGACAGTTTGGTTCAAATCTTATATGCCTATAGAGCTCCTATTTCTGGTTTCCACTGAGCAATTCATCCTTTTTATTAAGTAGCCTGAGAAGAACCAGCCTTGTTTTAGGGCTTATCTGCAGCTGACTTCATCAGCTCTCATCAGGCAGTCTCTTCAGGTTACCCTCAGCTCAGGAAGACACTCAGAAAGCCCAGCCTACTACCCCATTGCTAGGATTTAAATCCCATTCATATTTCATTCAATGGTGCTTCCAGTACTCATCACTACTGAAAAATCCAGCTGTACGTGACTTGCCCGCCATCATACAATAAGTCCGTGGCAGAGCAAGAAATGACATCTCCAGTATCCTCAATACCTAGTACAATACTTTAACCATTAGACTAACTTTCCTCCACAATACTTAAAGTGCTTCTCTGAGTCTTGCAAATATCTTATAACACCAAGTAATGCAATGAGATTTTCATCTGGACTTCCCCTCACACAATTAGTTTCTCACTAAAAATTAGCAAGGGAGTGAGAGCAAAATAAAAACAAGAATATTTGGTTACTGACCCTCTGGCAAGGTCTACATTGCAATGTTAAACTGTAAAAGTATATTTTTCCAATTTACTTTCAAAAGAGGCTCAATCGAAATTTGGCGTATCTACATGGTGCCAAATGTTGAAAGAAAGTCCTCTTTCAACACATCCCTTATTCCTCATAGAACAAGGTTTACAGGAGATGGCGAAAGAGTACATCCGCTTTTTCAAAATCTTTTTTTAAAAAGTGGACATGTTCTTTGGACGTGGCATTGGTTTTCCGAGATACCTCCAGTATCCTGAAAAAGCAATGCAGTCTAGACATTGCCTGTATGGCAACAAAACAGAGCCATGATTATTAAGGAGCTTTATACTATTCAACCTTCACCCACTCCCAACCTCTCTCCTTTTGGCATAACTCCCCAGTTGCTAGAACAGGAGTTCAGCTCATGTCTAGATCTCCTATGTTAGCTAGCACTCTGACTTTAATTTGGAAAGAGGAGCTCAAGGGTTACTTATTTGTGAAGTAGAGACTTTGAACTCATGTGAATATTGATAATAGATATCAAAAACTACTGGTGGGTAAATATAGCTTATATATACAGGTTGAACCTCTCTAGTCTGGCAACCTTAGGATCTGACCGGTGCCGAACCAGAGAGTTTGCCAAACCTTGGGAGTCAATATCGCATTACCAACACTTCCACTGCTTACTGGGCTTAGAAAATATGAAGGGATAAATTAGAGCTAAAAAAAAAAGCACAGAACACTGAGAGCCAGGACTGGTGACTGTAAACAAACTTTAGGAAACTTGACAACACCTATGATAAGTGTACACCTGGGTAATTAAAGTCATGCCAGACCACAGATGTTGCCAAACCAGAGAGTGCCAGATTAGAGAGGTTCAACCTGTACAATACTAAGTTATTGAAATTACCAAGTTATGCTTGAGTTATAAATCTTTCCAATGATAGTTTAGAGAGGAATATGTTATATTCAATCATGCCAAAACAATAAGTGGCCCTGTGGCTCCTTAGAGACTAACCAAAATATATAAAATCATAATCTTTCATGGGTAAAACCCACTTCATCAGATGAATTGGAGGGGAAATAATAGTGTAGTCCCCTTATTAAAGGGGAGTCTGACTTTTACTGGGAGGATCCTTTGTGCTTCAATCTAGCCCTCGAGACTACAACTGCCATGAGCTCTTGGGAAAAAGGGGGAACGGTGCCTCTTCCAGGCTATGCAGACAGAGAGTTAGGCTAGGCTCCATTTTTTGGAGAGAGGAGCCAGGCTGCTGGTGTGGAGCCTTTTCCAGGCCAGGAGCTTTTGTGTTGCAGCTAAAGCCTGTTACTGTTACTGCTGGAGCTTGGATCTAGCAGGCTGCTTTGGGGGCTGCTGTTGATTGTCCCTGGAGGGGAGAGATCCTGGTTGTACCTGTAGCTGGGAAGAGCTTACATCAACCTACACAGGAGGTGACTGTGAGTAACTGGCCTTTTTGGAAAAGTGCTACCTGGGAAGGAGCACAAAAGACAAACTGACTCTGAGTCCAGTGAGAGCCAGAGTGATCTGCCCAGGGAACCCAGAGCTGCTGAAATTTGATGGGGCATGTTCTAGAGGCAGAGGTATTTTGCAGATGGCTGCTCAGCCTGGACTAACACACACTGAATCTGTTCAGTGCTGTCTCCACTCCAGCTGCAGACCTTCAAGTGTGCCCACACAAGCAAGAGTCTGGGACTCTGAATCCAGAGAAGTGCAACTAAACAACATCACCATTGGGGTACTAATGATCTCCTTTTATGTTAAAAACATCAGGCGCCCAGGCACACATGTGAGTGTTATCTGCTCCTGAGTAACCCAGGGAGGAAAAAGGGGGTTACAATAGATAGATAGATAGATAGATAGATAGATAGATAGATAGATAGATAGATAGATAGATAGATAGATAGATAGATAGATAGATAGATAGATAGATCTGTCACTTGTAAGACCTGTATTAATGGGGCTAATTAAGTTGGTTGGATATGCCCCATAGTTTTTGCTGTGGAATTGCAGATGTTAAAGTCAGGAGAAATTGGCTTTGTAATGTGCCAACCAGTTAATGTCTTTGTTCAAGCCCAAAGTAAAGGTGTCAAATCTGTAGAAGAATTCCAGTTTCGCAGACTCTCTCTATAACTGGTTAGTGAAATTCCTTTGTAGAAAAATGGCTACTTTTAAATCTATGACTGAGTGACCAGACAGGTCTTTCAATTATGCACACTTAGCCAGCAAATTAAGAAGTAATAGTCTTGTAAGCAAACTATGGAAATGTCATCTAGATTAAATTACTCTGAAGTAAGTACATGACTGGTTGAAAAAAAAAACCTGTACTCCAATAGTAGCTGTCAACAGTGTGCTGTCAAACTGGGAGAATATATTTAGTAGAGTCCCACAGAGGTTAGATGACATGAAGCAGGAAGAGGTTGCAAGTACTCGGGAGGACAGGATTAGAATTCAAAATGACCTTGACACATTGGAGAATTGGTCTGGAATCAACAAGATAAAATCCAAGTAAGATAAATGAAAAGAATTACACCTAGGAATTAAAAATCAAAGATACTACAAAATGGGGAATAACTGGCTAGGCAGCCGTGCTGCTGAAAAGATCTGTGGGTCATAATGAGTCACAAATTGAATATGAATCAATAAAGTGATGCTGTCATAAAAAAGGCTAATATCATTCTGGGGTGTATTAACAGGAGCATTATCTGTAAGGAATTGGTGCCAACTTTTCTTCTCTACTGAGCACGGGTGAGGCCTCAGCTGGACTGTGTCCAGTTCTGGGCACCTGCTTTAAGAAAGATGTGAACCAATTGGAGAGAATCAACAAAACCTATCAAAATTTATACCAACTGACCACTGAAGAAAGGTTAAAAACACTGGGTAAGTTTAGTCTGCCAAAAAAAACAGAGCAAGGGGGAAATCTGATGACAGACTTCAAATACATTAATGGCTGCTATAAAGAGGGTGTGATCAACTGTGCTCTCTGTCTACTGAAGTAGCACAAGAAATAACAGGCTTACTCTTCAACAAGGCAGATTTAGGTTAGATCTTAGGAAAAAAATCTAACCATAAAGGTAGTTAAGCCCTGGAATAGGCTTCTAGGGGAGACAGTGGAATCCCCATCACAGGTATCTCTGTGTTTAACAAGTTAGACAAAAAACTGTCAGGGATGGTCTGGGCTTACTTGGCCCTGCACCAACACAGGGAGCTGGGGGGAGAGGCTCTTGTGCTTTCTGCCAATTTTCTGTTGTTCTTTCTGTGACTTTATGTTTCATGCCACAAATTGACACGGGAAATCTTAACATAACACCTTGACAAAGGCTACAGTAATTATGTCTCAGTAATAACACAGCTTAGAGTTTCTCTTATACATCTAATCTATGGACCCTCCTCTTGACAAGGCATAGGAAATTATATTCCATCAGTGAATAGCAGCATGGTGTGGTTTTCCAGTGACAGTCGTATAAAGAAAATCTCAGAACAGAGAACATGTGGGCAGCAGGGGGAGCTCCAGTACGGCATCTGAGTCCCATCCACAAAAGGCAGAATTGCTGCATTTCCTTTTAAATATAAATCTCATAAAACTGTAACTCTGTGTCATCTGAGAATTAACATGCACAGGGTTCTGTCGTCCTTGTGCAGAAAAATATGGATAGATTAGAATGAGATGAAGCCTAACAGTTAGCTCCTATCTACTACAACACAGTTTACAGTATTAGCCTAATATAGCCACTGCTGTAGCAGTGTGGTTACATGTAATGAGTGACCTGCATTTTTCAAGAATACTGAATGGAAGAACCCTTGCTCTGGAGATTGTATGAATCATATTTTCCATATTCACTTGTGTATCTGTGCAGTTTCTTTATTGAGAGCATAATGCATTAGCCTTTGACTTGCTGAGAAGGCACATGTTGTTGCGTGCTTTGTGCAGATTTGTATCGTATATTGCTGTTGCTATCAGTAAACAGTGACAAAGGACTTCTCAACAATTTTATACCTCTATACCCTTTGGTGGTGTTGCCTTCTTGTTCTTTGTTTTCCTTTTGTCAGTCTTCCTTTGATAGCATGCAAGGGTTCCCAAGCCAAGCCAAACAAAAGATTAACTCCACTTCAGCGGTGCTCCTTTCTCTTGCCCAGGCAAAGCAAAGGTGCTGAGGAGAACGAACCAGGAGAATTCCTTTGGGAAGGCGGCAGGATTCTACTACTAGCACTGAATCCCAGCCTTCGGGAGTCTTCTGCCTGTTTGATTTTGCTTCCATTAAAATTGTTTGGCTTTCCTGTTAAATGTTATTCCCAGGGCCGGTCTTAACCAATTGGCGGCCCTGGGCAACTACCCAGCTCACCCATAGAGTTGCCAGATGGTTTAAAAAAAAGATACCGGACAAAAAAAGGGTCAGGGAGTAACCAGGGAAACCTGGGTGGAGGACTTGGGATGTCGGGCCGAAATGCAGTCACAGCCCACCCCTAAGACCAGTTCTGTCGGCGGCCCCTTGAAAACGGTGGCCCCAGATGACCACCCAGCTCACCTGTCCCTAAGACCAGCTCTGATTATTCCTTAGGGGAAAAGATTGTGCTGATTGTATAGTGTTGTGTCCTTTTTATCATTCTGGCCTGCTTGGGTACCGGGGTTGGAAATGGATATATATGTACATTGTACGTTTCCTTATTTATTTATTTATTTATTTGTTTATTTATTTATTTCATTAATTTCATACAAGGCAAAGAACATGGATCTAGGTGTAGATTAATATCTTCATCTAGCTAGGCCCAATGCCGATAGTATTTAACCTCTGACTATATGCCCATATATGCTTTGTTTGTTTTTTTTTTTAATTTTATCTACTATATTCATCATTCTGGCTATGCAGTGTACAATACATTTCCTGATCAATTATTTGCATACCACCCATAATATGAATTGCGGTTATTATGCTTCTTGGGTATATTTCCTGTCCACTCTGTTTGTGAGTGCAACTTTCACTTTCAGAATTTATGCCCTGGCTTTTGCATCTGTAAAATGAATTGTGAGTGCAAATCCAAGTGTTTTCATCTATAATTACGTGATTTGGCTCTTCAGTCAGGCAATTAATGGTGCAAGTACTCAGACTTCTGCATATACTGTAACTGCTGGTGCAAAGTTAGATATGTATCCTTATCACTGAAAATTCATGGTTTCTGAGCATTGAACTATGCAACCTTTACATTTTCTTAACACAGGGGCCTATGGACTATGCAAGCATATAGCAATAAAGCATGTGGACGTGATGGGTGATAAATTGTGGAATAATGTCATAAATTCATTTATCATGCACCTCTGAACACCATCCCTGTTCTCTGAGCTGTGCAGAGATGGGGAGGGGAGAATCTGTAACTCTGTTTAGTTTTCTGATCCCTTTGACTCAGGGTTCTCTCTGATTCAAGCCTAGAAGGGTTAGTGATAGTGATTTTATAAAATGCCTTTCCAAAACGGGTGTTTAAGAACAGGCAAGCCAGCACCAGCACGCTTTTTTATACCTTGTACTGACGGTGGCACTTGTGACAGATTTAGGCACACTGGAAGATCGTAGAGTGGCCCTGTCCAAGTTCTGTTACATTTATGACAGATTGAGATTGTTCCTGGCTGCTACGCTTTGTGAACAGAGAAAGAATGTAGGACGAATGCAAGTTTCTTCACACTCACAGGCTGGTTCATCAATCTTGTTTATGACAAGTCCACTACAAAATGCACAACAAAAACTCATTCTGTTCTTGCATCCATGCATACATGCACGTGTGAGTAAATATAGAACAAATGTTACATGACTTGTATGTATGTAATGGTATGGGCTACAGTTTTAGTTTTCACTTCCAAGACTTCAGGATGACTGTATTTCTCATGAGGTATGAGGCAATTCACAAGTACCACAAGTCTTCAAAATAAGTACAATAAAACCTCTAGCGCTGTCATGTATTTTATATATACTGCTTATTTTTAAGTCAGGCTTTTTTTTTTCTTTCATCTTTCAAGTTCCATGATTTTTCCTTACTTGTTGAAGTACATTAGTTACTATGGAAACAGATGTCTGTGTGTACAGAGCTTGATGACAGGCACATAGTGTGAATTCGTATAATGCTTTCCAAGAACCTAAATAACTACCTGTGGGGGAGAGGAGGAAGGTGGAAGGGAGGGAGCTCAGACCCTGCAGCATCTCCCATGAGGCAAGGGGGAGTGAGGGAAGGAAGGCTATCATGAGAAAAACAAAAGCCCCGATAGTCCCATGAGTTGTCCAATGACAGACCCGCTGACTTTCTTAGCAGAAAGAAATCACCACAAGATTTGCAGGGCAAACCATTAGATTGTGATGCATTCTCAGAGACAGCACTGTATTATTTACAGAGCACAGCAAAGGCACTGGAGGGGTTCACTTTCACTAGCCTCTCATCATTAGCTTTATGATTGCTATTATTTATTTGTGTTACAGTAGCACGTGAAGCTCCAGTCAAGGAGCTGGGCTGTGTTACTCTAAGCACTGTACCAGCAAGTTACAAAAGGATACACGGGAGCTCACATTTAGGTTTATGACAATAAGTGAACAGTGAATGAAACAACTAAATGCAATATGGGTAAAGTGGGAGGACAGTGTTTTGTGGAATAAGCAGCGGTTTCAGCCCAACACCTGCCTATTCATTGTTGGCCCATAATGTGCTGTCAGTATCATGGCACAAGTAAATTTACAGACAGAGAAGAGGGCAGCTCAGTGTATCATAACAAGAAGCATTATGTGCCTGTCTGGGACAGCATGAAAAAAGCCTAAGAGCACTTGTGGGAGAAGTGAACAATCCAGGTTAGGATTCAGGAAGAGGAAAATGAGGAGTTTGTGAGATGATGAAAAAATAGAGCTGATAGGCAGAGCAGGGTTAAACTGTGGGGATCCAAGAACGTGAAGAAAAGAAACTTGTGTTTGCTGAGAGGTGCCAAAGGGGGAGCCAGTGGTGGGACACAAAGAGGAGTCAAGTGCTGAGAGTGACAAGTTAGGATCGTGTCTCTAGGAGCAATGTTCAGAATGGGTTTGAGGAAGGCAATTTTAGAGGATTCTTTTTGTCCTTTGTCCGATGTTCCTATTCCCTTGGTTGCTCTTGCACTTTCTACCTCAAGTCAGGTGGACTGGCAAGCTCTGCCTTGTCACAGGCCGATGACTCCCATTTGAAGTCCAGCAAACACTGAGCACATACAGAGCTTTGGCTCTCCACCTCTCTTTAATACCTAATTAAGGTTGCCAGGTGCCAGTTTTCTGAAAGCCCAGTAAAAAAGGGACCTGGGGTGGCTCCAGTTGGCACCACTGACCGGACCATTAAAAGTCCAGTTGGCAGCTTAGTGGGGGCTTGGAACTTGGAAGCAACCACCAGGTCCCTGTGACTCCTAGGCGCAGGGAGGCTCTGTATGCTGACCCCGCCTGAGTGCCAGCTCTTCTGTTCCTATTGGTTGGGAACTGCAACCAATGAGAGATGTGGATTCAGCACCTGTTGGTGTGGGGGCAATGCATGGAGCCTCCCTGGCCACCCATGTACTTAAGGGCCACAGGGACCTGGCAGCTGCTTCCTGGGAGCCATGGTAAGCTCCTCTCTTACCCTAACCTGGAGCCCCTTCCCACACCCAAGCTCCCTCACGGAGCCCACACCCTGAACCCTCCATCCTAGCCTCTTGACCCCCCTCCTGCATGCCAAACTCCACCCCAGAAACTACACCTTCAGCTGGAACCCTCACCACCCTCCTGACCCTGCCTGGTTAAAGTGAGAGTAGGGGAGAGTGAGCAATGGAGGGAGGAGGGATGTAGCAAGTGGGGCTGGGTCCTCAGAGAAGGGGAAGGAGTGGAGCCTTGGGGCAGTGGCGGGGCAAGGATGTTCCTTTTTTGCCCTTGGAAAGTTGGCAACTCTATGATGTACAATTGGGTTTATCTGGTACATGTCACTTACTAGGAGCCAGAATCTGTTTTGAGTAATACCTGTGGAAATCCAGAGTAACTCCAATTTCAGACTAAATGGAGTCAAGTATCCGAGGGGTAGCCGTGTTAGTCTGAATCTTCAAAAGTGGCGAGGAGTCCTATGGCACCTTATAGACTAACCGAAGTGTTGGAGCATAAGCTTTCATGGGCAAAGACCCACTTCGTCAGATGCACGTAGTGGAAATTTCCAGAGGCAGGTATAAATATGCAGGCCAGAATCAGGCTAAAGATGACGAGGTGGATCCAATCAGGGAGGATGAGGCCCACTTATAGTAGCTGATCTGGAGGTGTGAATGGGACTGAATGGAGTTACTCTGGATTTTCACTGGCATGACTTGCACCAGAATTTAGCCCTATAGTTCTATTTTGTCAGTAAACAAAAATTATCTTTGACATAATTAATCCTTTCAAAATACCATTCATTTAATGGCCGATTCTAGTTTTAACTTATGTAGTTTGGGAGATTCTGGTTTGTTTGGTTTTTTTTACACATATATACTGTGTAACAATCCACACAGAGAAACACATTCATCCAAGGATTCATAACAGAAAATTCCTCCAGTACAGATGGGAAGCTGCTCTTTGGCCCAGGACCACTGGCCAGATGCAGATTGTCCTGTTGCTGGCACATAATTCATTCTGCACCTGGTTGCTAAAAATGGATGTAGAAATACACTCAGTTCATGACTTACATCTTCTAGACCCAAGGATCCCTACTGCAAAAGAGCTTATTTCTGTTGGCAATGGGACAGTTCCTTGCTAGGGCAAAACCTGATAAATGAGTTTCCTAAGAAAAATAGTTAAGACACGAGGGGTGCGTCTAGACTGGCAAGATTTTGCGCAAAAGCGACTGCTTTTGAGCAAAAACTTGCCAGCTGTCTACACTGGCCGCTTGAATTTGCACAAGAGCACTGACGTTCTAATGTAAGAATTCAGTGCTTCTTGCACAAATACTTTGACGCTTCTGCTCAGGGATAAGCCCTCTTGCACAAGAATACTTGCACAAGAGGGCCAGTGTAGACAGGCACCTTAATTTTTTGCGCAAGAAAGCCCAATGGCTAAAATGGCCATCGGAGCTTTCTTGCACAAAAGCGTGTCTATACTGGGCACAGAAGCTTTTGCACAAAAGCATCCGTGCCAATCCAGACGCTCTTTTGAGGAAATACTTTTAACAGAAAAACTTTTCCGTTAAAAGTATTTCCGCAAAATCATGTCAGTCTAGACATAGCCTGGGATTAGAAGATTTTTTTTAAAAGCCTTGTGGTAATTCAGTCAAAGCAGGAACCAGGCCAGTTGGTTGGTTTAAAGTAATAAGTAACCAGTTTCTTTACCTGGATAAACAACGGATGAATGATAGAATACAGGATTTCCTGCTCCCCTTTCTTCTTTCCTTTGCCTTCTCTTCTGCCTGCCCTCAAATGGGAAGAGACCCTGCTGGATGGATCCTCCCCTCCACAGCCGCTTCTCCAGTCACCTCATTGAAATATTCATACTACTTTCCCAGTTCAACCACTGACAGGAACTAACATTGTATCAGCTGAATTCCATGTTCTCCTCCTCCCCCTCTCCTCACAACAGAAGCCTAAAAATGCAGAAAATTGGGACACTCAAGGGAAATATAAAAGATGAACAGGAGGACAGGGGACGAGGGGATGAGGAAAGAATGACAGAAAGCGGTTCTTCAAAAGCTATTGAACGGAGGGGCCAAAGCAAGAATAAAAGGGCAGCTAGCAGCGAACCTGAGGTGAGAAACAGGCAAACTGGAATGAGTGGGTTGCAAAAGAAGGAAGCTTTTAGGAAAATAAGATGAAGACATAAAACACAAAGATGGAACAAGGTGAATGTGGAGAATGAAATGTTCCTTTCCTAGGCTCCCTTCCCTGTGAAAAAATCTTAGTCAATCTAAGTGGGACACAAGATTTGTATAAAGGCAAAGGAAGTGTCTTTTTTTCTCTATGATCAATCCTAACCATGTTCTTCAAAAACCTAAGGGTATGTCTACATTACAGCGTTATTTCGAATTAACTTATTTCAAATTAGTTAATTCAAAATAAGCTCATTCGAAATAACGCATCTAGACCCAAAAACTAATTTGAATTAGCATTTTGATAATTCAAATTAGCACATCCACACTGATTGAACGCTGGGTCGCATTTAAGGCCAGCTGAAACCAGTTCCAGCAGGGCATCAGGTCAGTAGTTGCTTTGTGTGGCTGCTGTCTGAGGCTATCTGAGGCTTGTGCTTAAAGGAACCTCCCTGGAAAAGCCGGTTCTCAGCTTTTCCACTTGCTTGCCTACCTCACCGAGGGACAGCAAAGCATTTTCCTCTCCGCCTGCCTGTTTCAGTGGTTCTCATTGGGGACACCGCTGCAGTTGGCACCATGGAGCAAGAGCTCGCCCGGGGTATTCTGGTCCAGCTTTTGGACTTGGTGCTGCAAGCCTGGCACCAATGGCTGGAGGCTGCCTGGCACCATCTGATACACATCAGCCTCCTGCCCGTCCCCCTGGCCTCCCTGGGGACCATGGAGGAGCCGAAGCAGCGCCCAGATGCCAGTGTGCCCTGCCGCATCTGGTGTCTGGACACCAGCAGCGACTGGTGGGACCACATCGTCCTGGAGCACTGGGGAGACCCAGAACTTCAGGATGAAGAAGGACACCTTCCTGGAGCTCTGTGAGTGGCTCATCCCTGCTCTGCGGTGACGGGACTCTCGCATGAGGCCCACCATTCCCCTCCACAAGCGGGTGGCCATCGCCCTGTGGAAGCTCTCCACGCCGGACAGCTACCGATCCATTGGGAACCAGTTGGGCGTGGGAAAATCCACCGTCAGAGCTGTGCTCATGCAGGTACGGCACTCACCGGCCACTGGGCCGGGGGAAAAAGGGGGTTGCAAGGAGGGGATGGGCCACCCCAGGGAAAACGGGGGGAGGAGGCGAAAGTGGCCCGTACAGGAGGGTTTTGTCTGTCCCAGCCGTACTACACACTGCCCACGGTGGCCAGGATCGCAGCGGGGGTTGCTTCTGGGAGTGGGGTGCGGGGCAGTGCCAGGAAACGAACACTCCCAGCCACCCGAGCACCCTAGTGATTCTTGGTTTGGTGTGTCTCTCTGCAGATGGTCAAGGACATCAACCAAGTGCTGCTCCGCAGGGTGGTCCCTCTCACTGACCCGGACATGGTCATCCAGGGGTTCGGCGCCCTCGGCTTCCCCAACTGCAGGGTGATGATCAATGGGATGCACATCCCCATCCGTGCCCCGGAACACCAGGCCTCCCTCTACATTAACCACAAGGGTTAATTCTCTGTGCTTCTGCAGGCCATGTCTGACCACTGGGGCCAGTTCACGGACATTAATGTGGGCTGGTCCGGCAAGGCACATGACGCCAGGGTGTTCCGGAACTCCTCCGAGTGCCAGAGGCTGCACGCCGGGACCTTCTTCCCCGACCGCCACATCAGGGTCTGGGACGTGGACATGCCCGTGTGCCTAGTGGGGGATACAGCCTACCCCCTACAGCCCTGGCTGATGAAGCTCTACATGGGACACCTCAACCCCTCCCGGCAGGCCTTCAATGCCAGGCTCACCAGGGCCCGCATCGTGGTGGAGGGGGCCTTCAGATGCCTGAAAGCCCGATTCTGATGCCTCCTCACCCACCTCGACCTCGCCGAGCACAATATCCCTTCCGTGGTGGCAGCATGTTCTGTGCTGTACAGTTTATGTGAACGGAAGGGGGAGGCTTTCCTGCCAGCCTGGATGGCTGAGGCGGAACACTTGGCTGGCCAGTACGTGCAGCCCTGTACCAACGGCCTCCGGGAGGCCCAGCGGGGGGCCATCCGGATCCGGGAAGCCCTGCGGGAGAGGTTCCATGTGGAGGAGGACTGAACTCTCCCTGCATGCCCCACTGGGGCCTTCTTCCACCCTCCCTTTCTTCCCCTTTCCCCTCCCTAACCCCCCTTCCTAATGTAAAATAAAAACACCTGTTTTGACAACAAAAATCTCTTTTATTTTACATAACTGGGGTAGGGGGAGGGAGGAATGAGGATAGGCGAGGGGAGGGGAAACCTGGGAGGAGGGAGCTGGAAGGGGAAGGAAGGGAAGGGAAAGCTCAGGGTTCGGGGTCTTGCAGGCTCTCCCGTCTCGCAGCACTGTGGGTGCGGGGGCATCGGGGGGTAGTGGGTGTGGAGGGTGGGGCAGGAGGGACGGGGGGCGGAGTAAGTGGGACGGGGAGAAGGGGTAGGAGGAGGAGCAAGAGCTAGGGCAGCCGCAGGGGCTGGAGCAGGAGGAGGCAGGAACCTGTCCACCAGGGTCTGGAGGTGACCTCTGAGGGCACAGCCCTGCTCCTCCAGCGCCTGCAAGCTCTGCTGCCACAACCGCAGGTCCTCACGGACCCAGTGCTCATGTTTGTGGAGCTACTGCCCCAGTAGCTGCAGGTGCCGCTGCTGGTACTCCTGGTTGTGGGTGTGCCTGCTGGCCCTGGTGCAGGTAGCTGTTCCAGGCAGGGTGGTGCGCCCTGCAGTCCCAGGTGCTGCGGCTGTGGTGGAACAAGAATAGTGGTCAGTTCTCCCTGGGGACACAGTGGGTGAAACCCAGCCCACCTCTGCAAGGTGAGGTAAGGCCCAGGCACACGGTCCCTGGGATCCCTCTACACACAGACACGCACACCCCATACACATAAGGGGAGCATGATGGCACTCACATGTGGAGCCCTCCCCAGCCTTAGACAACACAGCAGATGTGCTCTGTGGGATGACTCAGGGGTCCTGGGTCCTGGGCAGGCTCCCTGCAGGCTCCTGTGGTTCCTGGCTCTCGGCGTCCTCCTCTTCCTCTGTTTCTGCCCCGGGGTCGACCACCACCTGGGGGGCATGGACTTCATGAGCCCCCAGGATGCGGTCCAGGGCCTCAAAGTGAGGGCAGGCCTCCGGGTCGGCCCCTGGTTGGAAAGCCCTGGAGTAGGCCTGCCGCAGGTCCTTAATTTTGCAGCGAATCTTCTCCTGGCTGCGCATGTGGCCACTGGTGCCCAGGCTGGCAGCCATGCGGCGGTAGACGGCCGCATTCCTGAGCCTAGTGCAGAGATCGTGGACATTGGAGGCCTCCCCCCAAACCTCGATGAGGTGCACGATCTCCGCAGTAGTCCAGGCAGGTGCCCACCTTTTGCGGCCCTGGGCAGGCTCCTGGGAGCCGCCAGCCTGGTCCTGGGAAGAGGTGGAGGGCTGGGTGGCAGCAGGTGGCTGTCTCATCTTGTGCCAGGTGCAGAGTCTGCTGGCTGTATGCTGGCAGGCTTGCAACTGGCACAGTCACTGTGGGCAGACCGTGCCCCTTTAAGGGCTCTGGGGCTGGGAGGGGGGCAGAAGAGTTTTCCTGGTTTGGCCCAGAATGGCCACCAGGGCAACCTGGGAAGGGCTAGCCTCCAGCTAGTTTGAATTAAGTGGCTACACAGCCCTTAATTCAAACTACTTAATTCGAACTTGGCGTTAGTCCTCGAAGAATGAGGTTTACCAAGTTCGAATTAAGCGCTCCGCTAGTTCGAATTAAATTCGAAATAGCAGTTTGCATGTATAGCCGCTATTAAAATTAATTCAAACTAATGGCTGTTAGTTCGAATTAACTTTGTAGTGTAGACATACCCTAACTTCCTAATTCATTTTGATTGTTATTTGTAGATGCAGAAGCTTTAGAGATTAATTGCTGAGAATGAAATCAAAGCCAAGCATAAGCTCCTTTTAGAAGTTTTTAGAAAAAAGTTACATCTGTTACAGAAGTTCATTGCACCACACAGCCACCCAGTAGATCTTATCATGGGCTGTAAAGATAACAAAGGGTATTTTGTAAGACAGAAAGTGGGACTCCCTTCAAGAATTCACCAAGCAATTTCACACCTTTCACTATAGTATCACATTATCAATTAGCAGTTATGTAGAAAGCTATCATGTCCATCTAAAAATAGAACATCTTCCTATCTACATATAGTAAGCGCACAAGTATCCACGTATATTTAAAATGGGCATTTGGTATTATCCCCAGACAGAGAGCAATGGACAAACCTCGAGTGGTTCTGAAAGTGCATGGATAGGCACCCAAGATTTCAGACTTTTGTCCAACAAAGTTAAACTTTTAGAGGCTGTTCCCTTGGCTTCTTCCCATTCCCTTCCCTCAACTTCATGCTCAGGAGAGGATCTCATCCCCACATTATTAGCTCACACCCTCGCCTCCTGGGTTCCCCTTACTTGCCATCCTTTGGGGTATCTAGGCAATAACTGTGGTTTTCCTCATTCGTCCAGTCATACACTGTGGTGCATCAGATGTAGGCAATTCTCAGGGTGCTTTTTAAATTGATAAGCTGTTAGGCCAGTAAGCCCAGCAGAAAGAGGCATGAACCCATCCTCATTTTGATTAAGGAAAGAACTGCCTGGCTGACTTCAACTAATACAATTGTAGGTTGAGGGAACAGACCTCCTTGCTGAATCCTGATGAGGAGTAGAGTGGACCCCAAAAATAACGTCTCAAAGTAACAAGGCAAAAGTTTAGGTCCTACCCACGGCCCTTTAGTTTATCTGAATCTCCAACAAGAAGCTAAACAGATTGTGCAAGAGTGAGAGTTTACAGCAGTTCTTACTCTAATTAAACCAGTTTGGCCCTATCAAATCAAAATCAATTGTTTAAAGACAGAATGAGAACCTGCTTTCCAAACCTATCAAGAAGCTAATACTCCAGATGAGAGTAAAACTACTAACCAGCCATTGAAGAGCTGAAATAAATTGTTCATACCTGTGGACATGACATAAATATTGCTGCATAGTGGTATAGAAAATGTCTGTGAATATTAACAAAGTTGCAGAAGTACTCTGGAAAACTGCCATTAGTAGGGTGTATGAAAGAATCTGTAAGGTGACGTGCTATATTACTGAAAGTCATGGTAGTGATTAAAAATCCAAAAATAAAGTGCTGCTATGAAGGATGGACTTGTTTGGAATTCAGTGTACTGATCAGACAGAAATAATTATTTTATATATCAATATAGATAATTGTGTGAAGAAATAAAAAGGAAGTTGAACAATTGCTTGTTTTCTCATCAAACCCAGTCTCAATACTGCAAACATTTGTGATTTGACAAAAAGTTTGTTTCAGAGCTCCATAGTGGACATTGCAAGATGGGACTCTCCTTAACCATTACCCTGCGCCTTCATTTACATTTCATTTACACTTGACTATAGTGGGTTAAAAATGCTCCCAAATCTGAATGCTAACATTCTTCACTCTGCACACATGTGAATACCTACCAAATATACAAGGTAGTGGAAAATCCAGACCTAAGGTATCTTATGGTCAATGATGAAAGCTGAGGCACATGGACAAAAATGATAAACCAAAAAGAAACAGCATCCTACAGTCACCTCCCCTGATTAATTTAAACAATAAGACCTCTATTTTATTTGCATTCAGTTTCATGCAGTGACATGTCATCCAGATTTGGATACAGGCAGTCCCCGGGTTACATGGATCCGACTTACATCAGATCCCTACTTACAAACGGGGTGAGGCAACCCCGCACTAGCTGCTTCCCCCCAGCAGACCAGGGAGAGGCGAAGCTAGCGCCCCCCTCAGCAGACCAGGGAGACGTGGAGCGGCTTTTCTCAGCAGACACCTCAGCTTGAGAATAAAGGACTGAGGGAAGTGAGGTATGGGAGAATAAAACTGAGCTCTGGAGAAATGTTTGGCTAGAGTTTCCCCTACAATATGTACCAGTTCCGACGTACATACAAATTCAACTTAAAAACAAACCTACAGTCCCTATCTTGCACGTAACCCGGGGACTGCCTGTATAGTGCATCATATTATTATTGGATGCAGTGTGCAAGGGTTAAATGTTTATATGTATTCTGCAATGACCTCAGAAGATGGATCCTGTTTCATATCTGTATAGCAATGAAAACCAAGGCTACACTGAGAGGATGCAAGGGCAAACTACAAGATGGAAGAGAGGATGTGCTACTAGATAAAGCTCTTTGGTACTTTATGATTAAGTACTACAAGGCTCAGAAATAAATGTATGCCAAGAAATCATCTAAGAGTGCTTCCGTAGATTTGAATACTGCAATCCCATCTAAGTGGCTAAGGATCATTCTGTGATCAAGAGTGTAAAGTCCTGCTGTTGAAATATCAAATGAAACCACAAGTGGAAACCTGAGTCAGCTGTTAATAATATTATTGGTGCTTCTTGAGAGAACAGCAGAGTGTATAAGATAACTTTGAAGGAACTGAAGTCTCCCTTACACTTTTCAGACAATCTTTTCAGGCATGTTATCAATTCTTGATAGTAATATTTTTCTAGCATCTTCTATGAAAAGCCTGGATTTTAAATTGGGCAAAAAACTGACATATTGCCTTTTATGAATCAGTTAAGATATTACCCAGTTATTAAGCCCTGCTTAAAATACATAGAAACAACTCCACTTTATTATTTATTTCCTATCATTTAGAGCAGTGGTTCCCAAACTTTTCAGCATCACGCCCCCTTTCTGATTTTTGAAAAGCCTTCATGCCCCCCCCCAAAAAAACCTTGTTGAGCAAAAAAAAAGAAAAAAGACGAACTGAGCAGGGCAGCAAAACTTGATGGAGGGTCTTGGTTACCTCACGCCCCCCCCCCTGGAATTTCTTCACACACCCTTGGGGGGCACACACCCCAGTTTGGGAACCCATGATTTAGATTTTAAGCTGGCATGGGCAACACTCCCTTTTGTCTGATTTCAGACTCAGTGAAACAACACAGTTTGGAAGTTTGACTCAAATGCATTTGGGGCCTATGATAGGATGTACTCACCCCTCATTGGTGATGCAAGGGTTAACCAACTGTTCTGGTCCATGCCCCTTTTGCCCCAGCTGGGCATACTTCCGGTGGAAGGAGCCTATAAAAGAAAGCAGCTCAGCTCAATCTCAGCTGGCTGAGGAAGAGAGCAGACGTGTGCTGCAGGTTTTTGCTGAGAATTCTCCAGAATTCCAGATTGCTGAGACTAAGCACCCACTACATTGTAGAAAAATCTGCCAGCCATCAGGACCAAAGGTGACAGTGAGCTGGTAACAGCCAATAAGATATCAGGGCTGGAACAAAGGAAGCAACCCCAGGGACATAGTGGTGAATACAGAGCTCTGAGCCCTGTAACAAAGTAACTGGTATTGAAAGGCCCTGAGTCAGAACCCGACAAAGTAAGGTTGGCCCAGGTTTCCTTTCGCTCCCCACACTTGGCACCAGGCAATCCCATCACCAGGAGAGGCACTAGAGTCTTCGTGCTGCTTTTATACTGCCTAGAACAGTGCCGTAGGAAAGCATTATGCCAGACTGGGATCAGAGGTGCATATTGCTCATTAGCCTCGCCTGTCTGCAGTCAGGAATCAATGAAGCACATGTCTTGGCACTGGGCACAGCCAGTCAGTCCTGGCATGCATCTTGCCCCAGAGGGGACTAAAATGGCTGACACCTGATTTATGCCAGCACAAGATTCCTCTAGCTGGAGGAATCTTCAGTTTCTGTTTTTCAGCAACTTTAATGTCACTTCGTGGTACTCCAAGATCTGGTGAGGATGACACGTCTCTCTTCAGCTAGAAAAACATTGTCAAATAAAAGAATCTCAATAGAAAAGAATTTGAAAGGCAACTGTCAGCTCACATTTGGACGCACATTTTGCTAAACTGGAAAATAATAAATGTTTCAAAGGTTGTGATTGGGCAAAGGGTTAATTCCACCACACTGTAATGTTTGCCACACAAATATTGTGGCATAGAATCATAGAATCATAAAATAATAGGACTGGAAGGGACCTCAAGAGGTCATCGAGTCCAGCCCCCCGCCCTCAAGGCAGGATCAAGCTCCACCTACACCATCCCTGACAGATGTCTATCTAACCTGTTCTTAAATATCTCCAGAGAGGGAGATTCCACCACCTCCCTTGGCAATTTATTCCAATGTTTGACCACCCTGACAGTTAGGAATTCTTTCCTAATGTCCAATCTAAACCTCCCCTGCTGCACTTTAAGCCCATTACTCCTTGTCCTGTCCTCAGAAACCAAGAGGAACAAATTTTCTCCTTCCTCCTTGTGACACCCTTTTAGATATTTGAAAACCGCTATCATGTCCCCCCTTAATCTTCTTTTTTTCCAAACTAAACAAGCCCAGTTCATGAAGCCTGGCTTCATAGGTCATGTTCTCTAGACCTTTAATCATTCTTGTCACTCTTCTCTGTACCCTTTCCAATTTCTCCACATCTTTCTTGAAATGTGGCGCCCAGAACTGGACACAGTACTCCAGCTGAGGCCTAACTAGTGCAGAGTAGAGCGGCAGAATGACTTCACGAGTTTTGCTTACAACACACCTGTTGATACAACCTAGAATCATATTTGCTTTTTTTTGCAACAGCATCACACTGTTGACTCATATTAACTATGACCCCTAGATCCCTTTCTGCCATGCTCCTTCCTAGACAGTCGCTTCCCATCTTGTATGTATGGAACTGATTGTTCCTTCCTAAGTGGAGCACTTTGCATTTCTCTTTATTAAACCTCATCCTGTTTACCTCTGACCATTTCTCTAACTTGCTAAGGTCATTTTGAATTATGTCCCTATCCTCCAAAGAAGTCGCAACCCCACCCAGTTTGGTATCATCTGCAAACTTAATAAGCGTACTCTCTATCCCAATATCTACATCATTGATGAAGATATTGAACAGTACGGGTCCCAAAACAGACCCTTGAGGAACTCCACTTGTTATCCCTTTCCAGCAGGATTTAGAACCATTAACAACAACTCTCTGACTACGGTTATCCAGCCAATTATGCACCCACCTTATCGTGGCCCTATCTAAGTTATATTTGCCTAGTTTATCAATAAGAATATCATGCGAGACCGTATCAAATGCCATGGAGACATTTACAAAGAAACTGTTCATAAAAAAATGATACTGACTTTCATTGTCCATGCTGAGAGCAAAGCACAGAACATAAACAGAGAAAAATAAATCAGAGTTTTAAAATATATCAGATTTAATGATCAAAATTGTTTCTGATAACATTGGTCAGGAAATGTGTTTCAAATCCAATTGTTCTAAATTGAAAGCAATCCTTTAATTTACAAAGAAAAAATGGCCACAAACTTAGATGAGTTTTGCAAACCTGGTACACAATAAGGGTATGTCTACACTTTGAGGATTTTCCAGGATACTTCTGGTATCCCGGAAAAACTTTGCCGGGACCAGGGAACACGTTTGCTCTTCTGCTTTTTTTGTGGAAGTGCAAACGCACTCTTTCGGAAGCCTTGTCTTCCTCATTCCATGAGGAAGAAGGGATCTTCCGAAAGAGGGGGATTTTCCAAAAATTTGGCCCAGTGTACACGGGCCAAATTTCAGAAAAGCCTCTTCTGAAAAAAAAATCAGAAAAAGCTGTAGTGTAGACCTAGCCTAAGAGATTTGCAAAACATCACACACTGGAGACTCATCTATACCTAGTTTTATGAGCACTCCCATAGAACTAAGGCAGCTCTCCTACAGGAACAGTGATGTGTAAATGGAGTCTTTTAGTGATATCCATCCAAATTCATCTCCTCCTCTGTTGGCAAGATCTCATCCGCAAGAAGTCCTTTGACTTGTAGTTTACCATTATTATGGTTATGTCTTCATTACCACCACAGTGTTTTTAAAAAGCATGCATCAGTCTTGCACCATTTCCCATCACAGCTGTAAAAAAAAAAATTAAGACAGTGCTTTTTCATCTAATTATTATTATGTTTCTATTTCTGTAGAGCCAGGGCTCCCAATTGCATTGGTGATTTGGGCCCTTATTGTGCTATGCAGTGTTCAAGCAAATGAAGAAATGGTCCTTACTCTGGAGATTTTGCAAATTTAAGATCCATCTGCATTTCTGACAGACCTATTGCTGTGTTTCACATTCAGAATAAAATTAGGGTCGCATTATATTTGCCTGGCAATTGACTCATCTAAATAGCACTCTGTACCAATAGGGGAGCTTGCAAGCAGAGCAGAATACTGCTTGCTGAGCTACACATTGTAATCTACAATATGTAATTCAGCATTAATCAGCCCTTCCACTTCTAGACTCCAACATCCCAAATCAAATCCCATTATTTCGCTAGGAATCAATGAATGTTTGTAACACTTTCAAACAAACATTCCTGTATATGCTAGCTGTGCACAGGCTTTCTCTAGCATGCCACTCAATTATTCCCCACCTCCCCCTTTCCATTTCTGCAAAGACACAGTAGGAGACTAACTAGCATTTGAGCAATCAGATCAGGATATGTCATGTGAAATGAATATTGAGGCAGCTGTTATAAATGTAGCATTGTATGTTGTATCCAAATCAGAAAATGGGACTCAGATTCAGGATTTATCTACATTGTTCTCAAAAGCTAGGAGTTGGGAGAGAAGAAAGGGGGGCAATTTACCTGCTTGTTTTCAGGGCAAGTCTGAAATTTTTTACTCCATCTGGTTTGAAAGCAGAAGTGGTGACAGGGCTGATTCAACTACATCTTCATACATAGAACTTCCCCTTAGAAGCGACATCTAACACAAAACAGATGTCTTTGTTTTAGTGGTATTTTTGGTTCCAATGTGAATAGAAATCAGTCAGATTAGAAATAAAGAAACATAGTTGCTGTTATTATTGGCCTACTCTTGCAGACACTTAGCCATGTGAGAAATTTTCCTTTTTGAATAATCCTGTGTTTTACTAGCACTTCTCCACTTCTACCATCTATGATTGTATATATCTTTGATATTTTAAGTTTCAAAGTTTGTTCCCATGGAATTCCCAACCCAGGACTGTGGACTCAAGAGGCTTGGCTAAGGTTCAAGATGTCTATATGCAATTTATAGTGCTTATCCAACTCAAAACTCCACAGCTGCTGAGATTCACCCATCATTACCCCTGATGGCTATGGTCCAGATGGTAAATTGTGATGTAAACACATCGGCTGCAATATCATCTTGACTCATTCAAAGGAGAAGATTCAGGGTTTGTCTATACAGCAGCATTATTTCGGAATAACATAGTGAATGTCTACACTACAAGCCTTTATTTCGAAATAATGTCAAGCTGAAGGACTTCTTACTCCGACTCATGGTAACCCTTATTTTACGAGTAGTAAGGGAAGTCGAAGAAAGAGTGGTCTTCTTTCAGCTTCCTGCTGTGTAGACAGTGCCAAAAGCTGTGTTCAGCTATTTCAGCTTAAGCTACGCTCTTGACATAGTTGAAGTTGCGTAACTTAATTCGACGTTAGCCCTGCTGTGAATACGTACCCTCAGGGATAGTATCATGAGCTTTCATGGTCATAACCCACTTCCTCAGATAACAAATACGTTATCATTCCTAGGAACCAGAACTGTTCCTTATATTTTTAGATCACAAATTTCACAACCCTGATTGCCTAACCTTAGGCAGCCACTGCCAGCATCACCACCCCAGATGGCATTGGAGGAAGGGGTCTTTCTGAAAAGATTCCAACCTTTCCTTAACCCCTCTTTTCTTACCCTTCTACCATTGTGGCAGTAATATTATCACATCTTACTCTGACAGTGGTACCAATATAAGTACCTCTCACCTGTGGAGGTCCCGGTGAAGGTGATGAACATCACATTTTATCAGTGGAAAAATGATGATCTATATAGAAATAGTATTTCTTCAGTAGGGAGAAACCAATCAGTTGGAAGTGGAAACACAGCAGGCAATGTTCAAAGGGCATGACTGATTACTGTGTTATGAAGATTAATTTGGTGGCCCTAATCTGGTCCCTACAAGATACTCATAGACTTTAAGGTCAAAAGGGACCATTATGATCAGCTAGTCTCTAAGGCTGTGTCTAGACTGGCAAGTTTTTCCACAAAAGCAGCTGCTTTTGCAGAAAAACTTGCCAGCTGTCTACACTGGCCGCTTGAATTTCCGCAAGAACACTGACGATCTTGTAAGAAATCAGTGCTTCTTGCGGAAATACTATGCTGCTCCTGGTCGGGCAAAAGTCCTTTTGCACAAAGCTTTGTGCAAAAGGGCCAGTGCAGACAGCTTAGATTTGTTTTGTGCAAAAAAGCCCCTATCGCGAAAATGGCAATTGGGGCTTTTTTGAGGAAAAGTGCGTCTAGATTGGCATGGACGCTTTTCCGCAAAAAGTGCTTTTGCAGAAAAGCGTCTGGTGCCAATCTAGATGCTCTTTTCCGCAAATGTTTTTAATGGAAAACTTTTCCGTTAAAAGCATTTGCAGAAAATCATGCCAGTCTAGATGTAACCTACGGGTATGTCTACACTACAGCGTTATTTTGAATTAACTTATTTCGAATTAGCTAATTTGAAATTACGCATGTAGACCCAAAAACTAATTCAAAATAGCATTTTTCTAATTTGAAATAGCATGTCCACATTGAGTGGACCCTGAATCGAAGGTAAGGCTGGCCGGAACCAGTGCCAAAAGGGCATCAGGGTTGGACTTAGTGTGTGGGGCTGCTGCCTCAGGCTAGCCAAGGTCTGTGCTTAAAGGGACCCGACCCCCCCATCCCGGACAGACAGTTCTCAGGTTTCTCTTCTTGCTGGTCCACACCACTGAGGGACAGCAAAGCATTTGTGTCTCGGAGTGCTCTGCTTGCCCTCACTCGGGTCACCACAGCACTCTGCAACATGGAACCAGACCTGGCCCCGGGGACTCTGCTGCGTCTTGTGGACACGTTGCCAACAGCCTGGCTGCACTGTCTGCAGGCTGCCATCCAGGAGGACCATCGAGGGGCTGTCAGGATCCAGGAGGCCCTGCAGGAGAGTGTCCACCCTGAGGAGCCCTCAGAACCACACAGGTCCTCCCCACCGAGGGCTCGTGCCCCATTCCTCCCTCTCGTCCTTCCACTTACCCTTCCCTAGCCCCCGCTTCCTGATGTCAAGTAAAAGACACATATTTTCAAAAATAGAAACTGGGATTATTTAACACAACTGGGGAAGGGGAATGAAACTCTGGGGAGACGGGGGAAAGGAGGCGGGAGAGGGCAGGACATAGGGTGGAAGAGTGGAGGGGGAAAACTGGGAGGAGGGAACTGGAAGGGAGAAGCAAGGGGAACAAGGGGGAGGGGAAGCTCAGGGCTCAGGGATGGGGGTCTTGCTGGGCCAACCGCCTCCCAGCATGGTGGGGCAGGGGGCCTCGGCGTCCCCGGGGGAATGGGGAGGAGGGTGCGGAGGATTAGGTGGGGGGTGTGGAGGTTGAGGAGGAAGCAGTGGGAGGGGGGCAGGAGTGGCAGAAGGGACAGTAGTTGGGAGGGCAGCAGGCACAGGACTGGCACGAGGCACCATGCTCTGCAGCAGGGCCTGCAGGTTTGAGTTCAGCACTCGGTCCTGAGCAAGCTGCTCCCGATGCAGCTGCAGGTCCTCCAGCATCCAGGCTTGGATGGTGCAGTGCAGGGCTCAAAGGGCCCCCAGGTGCTGGTCCCAGCACTTCTGCTGCGTGGTGGTGGTCCGGAGCAGGCCGCGGGTGCGGGAGCATGTCCCGGGCAGGGTGGTGCGCCCTGCACAAGCAGCTGGTGCGGCTGTAGAAAAAGAAGAGAAATGGTCAGTTCTCCCTGGGGATGCAGTGGATGATGCCCAGTTCCTCTTCCCCTCCCCCCGCGAAGTGAGGGCGACCATGGCCTGCACTGTCAGAGCCAATGTGCTTGCACAGAGGCCATGGTCAGGATGTCTGGCTCTCCCCGGGACTGGGAGCTGCCCCAAGTCCGCACCCATGCCCCTGTGCTGTGTAGAGTGTGGCCAGGGGGGCAGGGGAAATGTCCCCTGCCTCTGTGTAGAGGGGGCATGTGAAGGGAGAGCACTCTGCTGGGTTCCGCCCCAGGGTCGGAAGCGTGTCAGGTCTCTTCATATACGCGTGTGCCTATTGGTCCACGGCCCCTGGGTGTCACGCAGCTGGAGCCACCTGCCCAAGAGTGGCATGGCACGTGCTAGCATGTGCACAGGTGGCTGCGTGATCCATGGGAGGAATGGCCCATGAGCACGGTCCCTGGTCTCCCTCCCCGCCTCCTTTCCCCTCCCCAGGCAGGGGACATTGCTGGCACTTACCCGGTATGGCCTCCCTGAATGACCCTGCTGACTCTGGTGCCAGAACAGCTGGTGGTGGCCCCTCCGGTGCACCCAGGTCAGGGCCCTCCAGTCCTGGCTCGCTGCCTCCCGGGCTGGTGTGGACAACCCCGCCCCCCAGGAGTTGGTCAAGGGCGGGGAAGTAGAAGCAGGTGGCAGCCCCTGCTGCAGCCCCGCCCCTGGTGGCCCTGGCGTACGCCTGCCGCAGCTCTTTGACTTTCAGGCGCACCTGTTCCTGGGTGCGCCTGTGTCCCTTTTGGGCCATGGCAGCCGCTATGCAAACGGCCGTGTTCCTCCACCTAGTGCAGAGATCATGGACATTGGGGTCCTCCCCCTAAACCTCAAAGAGGTCCACGAGGGCACGTGCCATCTACAGCCCCCAGCTGAACTCTGGGTTCTGGGGGACTGGGCGGGGGAGAGCTGGCTGGCACCGGCTGCCTGGCTCATCTGGGTCAGGGGCAGAGACTGTTGGCAGTCCTGGCTCTGGCAGTGCTGTCTGGCCAGAGTCTACCCCTTTAAGGGCCTCAGGGCTGGGGAAGAGGAGAGGCGTTTTCCTGGTTTGGCCCAGAGTGGCCACCCGGGGGAACCGGGAAGGGCTCGAGGCCCCCTAATTCGAAATAAGTGTCTACACAGCACTTATTTCGTATTAGCTATTTCAAATTATTCCTCGTAGAATGAGGTTTACCTAATTCTAAATAAGGCCTCTGCTATTTTGAATTTATTCTGAAATAGTGGTTTGTACATGTAGACAGCTATTACAGTTAATTTGAAATAATGTCTGTTATTTCAAATTAACTCTGTAGTGTAGACATACCCTAGCAGGGTTGTTGCTGGATATTTAAGTGCACTGACATTTGTGAGAGAGGTATGTTTACAGCCCCTTTCTATGCCTTTCTTGGATCTAGTCCACACTATTGGCAGCCTTCTCTTGGAAAAATACATAATTCAACCTTAAATCACACAAAAAGCAGGGTGAGCCTTTAGAGCCTCCCAGCTTTGACTATGCCATTTGTTTAACCCAAGCTTAGCTGATATTGCTAGTACAGACTAGGATGTGAAATTTCTTAGAGCTGAGCTTTTACAACAATGCAAAAGAACGAGCTGTTGTGACTGAAAATAAAGCCACGAGTAAAGTCACAGACACTAGGCCTGAAGAATGAAGAGCATCACCATTCAGGGAACATACAGCATGAACCAAAGTGAGGACTGGTGAGAGCTGAAGCAATTTCAGTGATGTAAATGGGAGGTGTGCCCCCTTCTGCCAGGATTAGCTTGGAGACTGTGAGCTTTTGAAAACAATCAAAAGAGTATGTAGACATTTTTTAGCTTTTAGTATCCTATACAGCCAACCCTCTGCTACATGCTATGCTGGGCTATTCTAAACTACACCCCAGCGATGATGGACCATCCATCTAGCAACTAGGGAATGCCAGAGAACAGTGAGATCTAGACATAGTTTTTGCATTGGAGGCTGGGCAGGTATAGCGTAGGACTAATTATGCCAACTTTTTACACACATATGCATACTGGGGCTGAGTGATGCCAAGGGGTCCCTGTGGGGCTCAACAATGAGCCCATACATAATACAAAATCAGAGTAAGTTATACTACCTTATTATTCCCACACTTTTCTGACCAAATTACACCTAGTTTATAACTGTGCAGCCCTCTTTATTTCACCAGTGAATTTGACCCTGAAAGTTCCACAGCAATTGCTTGCTCCCTCTCACACCATATTTTGCTAAGTTTGGGTCAGTGAGGCCAGGTAAGACACATAGGGTATGTTTACACTACCCCGCTAGTTCGAACTAGCGGGGTAATGTAGGCATACCGCACTTGCAAATGAAGCCCGGGATTTGAATTTCCCGGGCTTCATTTGCATAAGCCGGGCGCCGCCATTTTTAAATCCCGGCTGGTTCGAACCCCGTGCCGCGCGGCTACACACGGCACGAACTAGGTAGTTCGGACTAGGCTTCCTAGTTTGAACTACCGTTACTCCTCATTCCACGCGGAGTAACGGTAGTTCGAACTAGGAAGCCTAGTCCGAACTACCTAGTTCGTGCCGTGTGTAGCCGCGCGGCACGGGGTTCGAACCAGCCGGGATTTAAAAATGGCAGCGCCCGGCTTATGCAAATGAAGCCCGGGAAATTCAAATCCCGGGCTTCATTTGCAAGTGCGGTATGCCTACATTACCCCGCTAGTTCGAACTAGCGGGGTAGTGTAGACATACCCATGGGGCTTACACTAATGATTAAATCTCCTTGTATATTTGGCCACCCATTTCAGGCACAAAGATTTTTGGAAGAGGTTGAAATGCACTCATTGCATGCCAATGCCAAACAGCCAGATGTGAGAGAAATGTCATTGGTAGTGCAATTTTAATTTCCCTCTTCAGATAAAGGACTGCAGCCAAACAACTTGTTGTTTGTCTCAAAAACTTTACAATGGAGAAAAAGAGGAGGGTACCGACCAGGAGCACTAGAACTGGGGTGGAGGTGACAGGGGCCCATCACTTCTACTATGCCCTTCCACTTGTTTACTAACCATAAGGGCGAGTGACAGGAGTGAAACTGTAGAGAGGAGTGAATGGGGTGCAGGGCCTTGGGAGGAAGAGGAGGCACAGGAATGGGGCCTTAGAGAAGGAGGAGGCTTAGAGAGAAGGGTTGGCATGGGGGCAGGGCCATAGTTCAAGTGCCAGTGTCACCCTACGCATACACACACTTTTACAGAGCTCCCATTGCCCCAATACCTACTCAGGGTATGTCTACACTGCAGAGTTTTTTCAGAAAAGCAGCCATTTAAAAAAAAAAACTTCACTTACATCCACACTGCAATCACGTTCTTTCAAAAAAAAATCAAAAGAACTGAGGGGGTTTTCTGACATTGGTAAACCTCTTTCTATGAAGAAGAAGCCTTTTTCCAAAAGAGCTCTTTCGGAAAAAGGCGTGTGTGGACAGGGAAGAGGGAGTTCTTTCGCAAGAAGAGGAAAGCAGGAAAAAGCACAGATGCCCTGGTGGACATTCTGCCCACAGTAATCACAGCTTACATGTAAGATAGCATCCAGACTGAATAGATGCTATCTTTCAAAAAAGCAGATCGCCTTTTCGATGTGCTTTGGCAGTGTGGACTCTCTCTTTCGGAAGATCTCTTCCGGAAAAGCTTCTTCCGAAAGAAGCCTGCAGTTTTGACATAGTCTCAGGGGGTATGTCTACACTACAATGTTAGTTCGAACTAACAGACGTTAGTTCGTACTAACATTCATAGCCGCTACACTAGCGCTCCGCTAGTTCGAATTTGAATCGAACTAGCGGAGCGCTTAGTTCGAACTAGGAAAACCTCATTTTACGAGGATTAAGCCTAGTTCGAACTTACTAGTTCGAATTACGGGGTGTGTAGCCCCTTAATTCGAACTAGTGGGAGGCTAGCCCTCCCCAGGTTTCCCTGGTGGCCACTCTGGCCAACACCAGGGAAACTCTATGCCCCCCTCCCGGCCCCGGACCCCTTAAAGGGGCACGGGCTGGCTACGGTGCCCGTGCCAGGTGCAAGCCTGCCAGCACCCAGCCAGCAGACCCTGCACCTGGCACGGCACAGAGCCACCCACCCGATGTCCCCCAGCCCTCCCCCTCTTCCCGGGACCAGGCTGGCGGTTCCCGGGAGCTTGCCCTGGACCGCAAGAGACGGGCACCTTCCTGGGCTAGTGCGGACATCGTGGACCTCGTCCACGATCTCCGCACTAGGCACAGGAAAGTGGCCGTCTAGGGCAGGAGAGCTGCCAGCCTGGCCACCCAGGAGGAGGTGTGCATGAAAATCAAGGGGGTCCACTGAGACCCCCGACCCTGAGCCCTGAGCTTACAATGGCCGTCCTGGGTCAGACCAAAGGTCCATCTAGCCCAGTAGCCTGTCTGCCGACAGCGGCCAACCCTAGGGACCCTGGAGGAGATGGACCGAAGACAGTGACCAAGCCATTTGTCTCGTGCCATCCTTCTCCAGCCTTCCACAAACTTTGGGCAGGGACACCACTCCTACCCCCTGGCTAAGGCTACTCCATGGACCCAACTTCCATGACTTGATCTCACTTCCCTTTAAACTCTGTTCTAATTGTAGCCTTCACAGCCTCCTGCAGCAAGGAGTTCCACCGGTTAACTATTTGCTTTGTCAAGAACAACTTTCTCTTACTAGTTTCAAGCCTGCTACCCATTCCTTTCCTTTGGTGTCCTCTAGTCCTTCTTTATGGGAACTCATGAAGAACTTTTCTGAATGCACCCTCTCCACCCAACCCCTGCTTTTAGAGACCTCCATCCTGTCCCCGCTCCATCTCCTCTTTTCTAAGCTGAACAGTCCCAGTCTCTGTAGCCTCTCTTCATCTGGGACCTGTTCCCAACCCCTGATCATGTTAGTTGCCCTCCCCTCTCCCAGCCTTTCTCTTCCCCTCTCCCACCTCCTTTTCCCAGTCTCCCCCAGTTTTGTTCAATAAAGACAGAGTCAATGTTGGAAGAAACATTATCTTTATTTTGTACATCAATAAGAAGGGGGGCTAGGGAAGGGTAAGTGGAAGGAGGTGAGGGAGGAATGGGGTACGAGCCCCCGATGGGGAGGACTGGGCTGGCTCTGCGGGCTTCTGGGGGTGGAAGCTCTCCTGCAGCCCCCCGATTGCCCCCTCTTCCCAGATCGCAGCCTGCGGCAAGTGCAGCCGGGCTGATGGCCGAGTGGTGTGTTGTGCCCAGTGTGGGTACTCCGGGCAATCCAAGCCAGGACTGCTTTGCAAGCGGGGCACCCCTTAGAACTGTCTGTCCGGGGTGGGGGTCGGGACCCTTTAAGCGCAGCCCTCGGCTAGCCTGAGACAGCATCTCCACGCTCTAAGTCCTCCTCTGATGCCCTGCCGGCACTGCTTCCGGCCATCCTTAAGCCCTGTTCAGGGTCCACTCAATGTGGACTTGCTAGTTCGAATTAGCAAAATGCTAATTCAAACTAGTTTTTAGTTCTAGACGCATTAGTTCGAATTAGCTTAGTTCGAATTAACTAATTCGAACTAAGTTAGTTCGAATTAGCGCTGTAGTGTAGACGTACCCAGGGATAACTGCTGTCTATAATCACTTCAAAAATAACCATGCATGGCTATGGAAGAAACACTTAAATAAAATGTAAGGGATTAAAACAGAAGAGGAGAAGGAATGCAGGGAGGAGAGAACAAAGACCCAGATATGCCAAGCGTCTAACAATCTCCATTAGGTCAAATTCATTCATGGTGTCATTCCACTGACGTCAGAGGAGTCACTTTGTTGATTAATTTTTTTATTGTTTCCCATTCATGGTGTTAGGATAAAATGTGACAGGCTGGTCAGCATTTAGGCAAATTGTCAGAGAAATTTCATGAGCTGTTGATCAAGAAAGATTTGAAAGGATACAAAAAAAAGCAGATGACTTTCTGTTGTCTTCTTGCAAAAATGTCCTAAATGCTTGAAGTGAATGTGGAGCCTATTATGGTTGTAAAGGCCTTTCCAAAGACCTAGAGATCTTTCAGAAACAGAAATGTGTCTAATAGCCCCAAACAGCTTTTCTAGAAAGGGATTCCTAAGTACAGCTATTTATTTGTTTCTGAATATTGGTGACATCGTAACATAATTTTCAGATGCTTTCAATATTCTTTGCTAACTTGAAGCACTCAGCAGCTGACCTCCCAGTGATCTGCCATACAACATCTATCATCTCTTTGCTAGTCATCCTCTACTACAATAACACCCCACTTTTCCTCCCATGATAACTTTGTTCAATGTTCTTTCAATTTCTAGGCCTGATGTGGTCAACATACCTACATTTGTATCTGAAGTTCCTAGAGTAACACAACACCCAGTGGATTTGAGGGACTGGGAGCAGCTGAGATAAAAAATAATTCTGTCCACGGATGAGACCATTGTCAGGCTACTGACCACAAAATTCCATTTACATATATGAAGTGATTAGGGAGTGTCATGTATATTTCACTCCATCTCAGCAAGATCACTGAGATAATTTTTTCTGTACCTATTAGCGTGGTATATTGTGCCTATCATGTTGTACTTAAGAAGCTGCACAATTCATTTACATCTTCCCAACTCCAGTTGCTAATGCAGGCTCCCTGATGTCATTCTGCTCATGCATTAACACTTGCAAACACCTAATTTGTAGATGTAATCACTGTAACTGGGAGCAGTTAGGCAATGGGATGACTGAGCTGAAGCAAAACACTGTTCTGGAGAAGACAGTCTTTCCTCCCTCATCCTGTGGAGCAAGAGTGAAACAATTATTTTGCTATTACTCCTTCCACAGGACTGAAAACTATCTACATGCCACTTTTCACCTCCCCGTCCCCTGGTTCCAAGGGGGGAACAGCAGATGGGTCTCCATAGCTCTGGATCTTCTTAGTCCTTCTCCTCTTGAAGTTGAACGTCCTGTCTTGCCTTATAAGGGGATATGAATTTCTACATAGGATCCCAAAATCCTTACATACCCACACTATGCATCAAAACTTCATTGGTTTCACCCTGTCTGGGTCCTTTACAGTGTGCAGAATAAATGTTGTTATGTGCACTGAAGCATGTGCAGCTGTGCACCATGCTGCTGGCTCTGGGTGATGTGGGCACTCTGCTTACCAGCTAGACAGCATTTGCATTTCTGTTGGGTGGCCATCCAAGCACTCAACTTACAGGGAGCATTGGTCCTTTATGCCCACAGATGTTGGAGCAGTCATTGTCACTAAATGTGCTACCTGGACAGTCTACGGATGTGTCAATATCTGTATGCATTTAGAATAGTGATAGAAAAGTAGCCATGTTAGTCTGGGGTAGCTGAAGCAAAATGCAGGACAATGTAGCACTTTAAAGACTAACAAGATGGTTTATTAGATGATCTAATAAACCATCTTGTTAGTCTTTAAAGTGCTACATTGTCCTGCATTTTGTATGCATTTAGTTTGTGGGATAACTTTGGATTTCTTCACCTGTAGGACATGTCTACACTCTTTAGCCCAAATCACAAAATACACATTTATGAGTAGATCTTTTCCCTTAAATAAAGGCTCTTGGATAGCGGATGTGGACATTGGAATGACTTCCCAGTCACACCTCTTTCCTGTCTTCATTACTCCCTGGGGCCCTGGACATGAGCACATTCAGAAAAGGAAGGCTTTCTTACTCGGAATTTTGTCCAGCAACTGCCCGCACAAATAGAGCTTCTTTTAGAAAATAACAATTCTTTTAAGGCAGATTTTTCCATCTTAGTAAGTTTGGGCACTCAGCAAGGTGACAGTTTATTTATGTACTTCTCCAAACACTGATACAGAGGCACTCCTAAAGCAGAATTGCACAAAATATTCTCATGCTTGCATGGGTAGGAACCCCTGCCAGGGAAATTACCAGTGAAATAAGAAAACATGGATTTTCTTGGTTAAAGACTGAAATATAGTTATTTTAGATCTGCTGATCGTCCTGTTAAAATACATCACAGGCACTTAGTCCCAAGAAGCAGTTTATATTGTTTGATCGAGATGAGTATTATTTTTAAGGAAGCTTTGTCCATAACTAAAAATAAATGGAGGTCTCTTTCCTATTTGAACTTCCTGCAGATCTCTTAGGAACACAAAGGCCCTAAATAAGCGATTTTCTTTGAAGGAAACATGTGAGGTCATTAGGAACTTGCCTGTTGGAAAGACTTTGGATCCAGATGTTTTAATGGTAAACTTGTACACACCATTTGATTTCCTATTTTCCCTTCATGTACTAAACATGTGGAACTATTAGAAAGTTATTGCTACAGTATTAGATGCAAGAATTATTTTGTTAAGCATGACTGGTGATCATGCTGTTTACTTTGGGGAGGGACAGGATTAAATGAAGTCACTGTCAGGGGTGGGGAACCTCCAGCCTATAGGCTGAATTTGGCCCTGTGCTTAATTTGAACCAATCCATGGAGCAGACACTAGCCACAGACTAGAAGCCCTGAGTGTTAGCAGCAGTGTTCCCTGTGTAAGCTGAGCCTCTCCTGGGGCCACCCAAGGAGAGATTCATATGCTGCCTAGCTGATTAGCAGAATGCCTACAGTTGGCAGCATGTGTTTCTACTGGTGCTGCTCATGTCTCAATGCACATAACAAAATACATTCTGCACCTGGATGGAAAAAATTAGAGGGAACAGTGGTTGGTGCCCTCCGTGGAGCTGGAACTTCTTTTTACTGCTGTTTCTGGTTTCCTAAAAACATAGCACATCTGTCACATCTCTCTTGGATATACGCTTTACAATTTCAGTCTCAAAGACTCATCAAGTGGATTTATTTCCTGTAGCATCTCTGCTTCCTCCAACTTCTAGGCTACGTCTAGACTGGCCCCTAATTCCGGAAAAGTCATGCAAAGCAGGTAAGTCAGAATAGGGAAATCCGCGGGGGATTTAAATATCCCCCGCGGGATTTAAATAAACATGTCCGCCGCTTTTTTTCCGGCTTGGGGAAAAGCCGGGAAAAAGCATATAGACTGGCGCGATCCTCCGGAATAAAGCCCTTTTCCGGAGGATCTCTTATTCCTACTTTCAAGTTTTCAAGTAGGAATAAGAGATCCTCCGGAAAAGGGCTTTATTCCGGAGGATCACGCCAGTCTAGACGCTTTTTCCCGGCTTTTCCCCAAGCCGGAAAACAAGCGGCGGACATGTTTATTTAAATCCCGCGGGGGATATTTAAATCCCCCGCGGATTTCCCTATTCTGACTTACCTGCTTTGCATGACTTTTCCGGAATTAGGGGCCAGTCTAGACGTAGCCCTATTGTATCTAGGCCTTAAATAGGTGAGGGGATAGCATTTTTCTGGAAATGTTAAAGCCTCTCCCCTAATTTGTATATTTATTGTAGAACAGCATAGTGGACACCAAGAACATGTAGAAAAATTATTACATACATCGCTCCTGGGAACCTAGTTTTGTGGCCAGGTACTGCCTGTACAATGTTTAACACTATGGGTTTCTGCTCCTTTGGTTCAGGTTATGATAGTAGTTATAACTACTTATGATGATAATCATAAATAACAGACACATTTTTCCAAGCACTATCTTAAAGGAAGAAGCTTTTCATCTGAGGCCACATCTATACTTACTGTGCTGTAGAGCAATCTTCTGGCATTTGATTTGGCATATCTAGTAGGACCTATTAAATCAAATGCTGAGGGTGCCCTTGGTCAATGCCAGTACTCCTTGATTCACGAGGAGTAAGGGAAGTCAATGGGAGCATTTCCTCTCATTGACCTACAAGCTTGGAGATGGCACCATGCTTGGCTTAAGGTATGTCAACTCTAGATATATTATTTACATAGATGTAGTTGTGTACCTCAAGCTGGTTCTATTATAGACCTGACCTAAGTTGAAAGTGGCTTATGTTTGAATTGATTCATCCCAGCTGGGAGCAACCTACCTGACATACAAGGCTGGAGTAGTACAGATATACTCAATGGACTCCAGTAGGCCTTGCCTCATTATTATATGGTTGAGGAGGAATATCAGATATAATGGATAAAAGTAGGTCAAGAGAAGAGGGAGAAAAGTGAAAGAAGATACTGGAAAATAAGAAATAAAGAAGGGGATAGAACTAAGACTCATCTTGCCATGGAAGATACACCCTCTGAGAAACTATTTGCTGGGGGAGTCCATTTCCTCACTCATAACAGTGAGATCTATTTCAGCTAGAGAACATCTTTAGTGTTAAGAAAGATTTGGAATTTGGTTCCTATGTCAATACATTTTTTTAGTGGAAGGTTGCAAATGATCGGATCAAATATTTCAGTCATAGTCTTTGAGGAGAGTGGTGATGTAGAAGAAGTGGTACCTAAGTCTGAAGCACTGTTTGTGTTCTACATAATGCTGCTGCTATAAATGACCATTTTACTGATCAGGTTAGTAAGCCTCATAGGATGTGGAAAAAAGAGAGTTATCTCTATGAGAATTTAACAGTTTCTGGAATATATCACAGCAATGGAATTGGAATAGGGCATTATCAAAGGATGCGCATAAGTTATTCAGAAGTTTAGAGAGAGAGAATTAAGAATGTGCTGTAAAATAGCCTGCATCTTTTTGGAAAGTAATTCAAAACTTTAAAAAAAAACCTCTCTAACAAACTGAATAAAGCTCTCAGAAAATATGTATAAAAAAGAACAATGTAAGTTAGCTGTAAATGTTTGAAGATAAAGAAAATGCTGAGCATAGTCATGCATTAGATTATTTGGTCTCAGCATAGCACTCCCCATGTTACTCTTGAGGATTTCAGAGTATTTGTTTCTTCTTTGGAAGGAATGATGATTTTCATCAGAATCAATCTCTCAAGAGTAATAGTGACAAGGGCATTTTCATAATTCCAGGTAATTTCTTCCCCTTTAATACATTCCTCCAATACCATTAAATAAACCTATTGTATCTTCTTGATTATTAATTCAACAACATTCAACACCAGATTCAGTGCCTTCCACAATGCTAAATCATGAACAGATTTCCAACTTTTCACGTCAGCAATGCTAGCTCTATTTTGGGTGGGGCTGTTAGCATGCAGTTTTCAAATCCCTTTACTTGGAAAAAACCACAGTGGTAAGAATCATAAGTGGACATAAAAGAATCCAGGGCTGGACCTTCTTCAACTTTGTATCTGGCAGTAGCTTCCATGGCATAAAGCATCTGTCTTCTGTAAATCAAGATGCATTGGGGATTTGAATCCTACTGCTACTTAGGGATTCTGAAGCCATAGAATTGTGAAATTTTCCATTCTGTATGCTGTAGCTTTCACATCTCAGGTCTAGAAATTGGCCCTGATTTTCCAAGCAATGAGTGCCTTGTTTATAAAACTCCAAATTAAGTGAGGGAAGAAGGAGGAAACAGAGTGAACAAGAAAATGAGAAACATACAAATGTGAAGATGGAGGGAAAGCGAGAAAAGCCAAATAATATATCAGATGTGCCAGTTAGAAAACAGGAGTAGAAAGAATAAAAAAAATAAAAAATGAAAATATTTTACTGAAAAAATAAAACTAAATGAAATCTTGAGACTCAGGCTATGTTTACACTATAGCTTTTTTTTTTTTTTTTCGTAGCTTTTTCAGATTGCTTTTCCGAAAGAGGCATCTCTGCCATTTGGCTAAATGGTGGAAAAGCCTTCTCTTTCGGAGGAACCCTTATTCCTCGTAGAATAAGGTATACAGGGCTCCCTGAAAGAACACATCTGCTCTTCCGCGAAAAAAAGCGGAAGAGGAAACACATTCCCTGGACCTGCAGTGTAGACATAGCCTCAGAAAAGAATCTGAATGAATAAGAAACTGGGGTCTGAAATAGCAAAGAAAATAGATTATATATTTCAGGGACTCCCCTGCCTGTCTTCTGAATTTACAGGGCCAAACTCTACTAGTGTATAACAGGAGTAGTTCCAGTGAATTAAGTAAGGTTAGGCCAGGGATGGACAATAAGTGGCCCACGGACTGGACGCAGTTCACCGGGATTAGCCACTGGCAGGCTGCCAGCACTTTATTTACCTGCACATAGAATCAAAGAATCATAGAATACTAGGACTGGAAGGGACCTCGAGAGGTCATTGAGTCCAGTCCCCTGCCCTCATGGAAGGACCAAATACTGTCTGGACCATCCCTGATAGACATTTATCTAACCTACTCTTAAATATCTCCACAGATGGAGATTCCACCACCTCCCTGGGCAATTTATTCCAGTGTTTGACTACCCTGACGGTTAGGAACTTTTTTCCTAATGTCCAACCTAAACCTCCCTTGCTGCAGTTTAAGCCCATTGCTTCTTATTCTATCCTCAGAGGCCAAGATGAACAAGTTTTCTCCCTCCTCCTTATGACACCCTTTTAGATAACTGAAAATGGCTATCATGTCCCCCCTCAATCTTCTCTTTTCTAAACTAAACAAACCCAATTCCTTCAGCCTTCCTTCATTGGTCATGTTCTCTAGACCTTTAATCATTTTTGTTGCTCTTCTCTGGACCTTCTCCAATTTCTCCACATCTTTCTTGAAATGTGGTGCCCAGAACTGGACACAATATTCCAACTGAGGCCTAACCAGCGCAGAGTAGAGCGGAAGAATGACTTCTCGTGTCTTGCTCACAACACACCTGTTAATGCATCCCAGAATCATGTTTACTTTTTTTGCAACAGCATCACACTGCTGACTCATATTCAGCTTGTGATCCACTATAACCCCTAGATCCCTTTCTGCCGTACTCCTTCCCAGACAGTCGCTTCCCATTCTGTATGTGTGAAACTGATTGTTCCTTCCTAAGGGAGCACTTTGCATTTGTCTTTATTAAACTTCATCCTGTTTACCTCAGACCATTTCTCCAATTTGTCCAGATCATTTTGAATTATGATCCTATCCTCCAGAGCAGTACACAAGTACAGCTGCTTGCAGCTCCTATTGGCTGCAGATCGCTGTTCCTGTCCAATGGGAAGTGTATGAAGCAGTGTCCCAGTCCGTGAGGCTTCCCATAGCTCCCACCCACTGCCAACAGGACCAGAGAGCAGATGTACCTGCAGATGCAGCAGTAATAGTGATGGCAGTCCGCCAGGAGCTAACCGTAGTGAACTGCCTCTGGTTTATTGTCCTCCTGATGCACGTTTCATGTGAGAGCAGAATCAGTCCCCTCTTATGATGCTACTTATGGGTCTTACAAAGTACTGCAAATGGCAAATACATGGTTTTTGGAAACACTCCTAAAGAGAGCAAAGTCATGTTCACAAGAGGAGAGGCAATTTTTTATTTAGTTCTCAGTAAAGCACAGGATCTGATCCAAGAGGTGACTATAGCTGCACTGCTTGGAAAGAGTGACCATAATATAATTGAATTTAACATCTCTGTGGTGGGAAAAAACACCACGGCATCCCAATACTCTGGCATTTAATTTCAGAAATGGGAACTACATAAAAATGAGGTTAGTTAAACAGAAATTAAAAGGTGCAGTGCCAAAAGTAAAATCCCTGCAAGCTGCATGGAAACTTTTCAAATACACCATTATACAGGCTCAACTGAAATATATACCTGCAGTTCAAAAACCAAAAAAGTGCCTCCATGTCTTAACAACCAAGCTAAAGAAGCAATGAGAGAGAAAAAGGCATTGTTTAAAAAGTGGAAGTTAAACCCTAGTGAGGAAAATAGAAAGGAGCATAAACTCTGTCAAATGAGTATTATTGGGAAGGCCAAAAAGGAATGTGAAGAACAGCTAGCCAAAAATTCAAAAAGTATTACCAAATGTTTTGTAAGTACATCAGAAGCAAGAAGCCTGCTAAATAAGCAGTGGGGCCACTGGTAATCAAGATGCTAAACGAGCACTCAAAGACAGTAAGGTCATTGCAGAGAAACTAACTTAATTCTTTGCATCAGTTTTCACAGCTGAGGATGTTAGAGGATTCCCAAACCTGAGCCATACTTTTTAGGTGACAAATCTGAGGAATTGTCCCAGATTGAGGTGTCATTAAAAGAGGTTTTGGAACAAACTGATGAACTGAACACTAGCAAGACACGAGGACCAGATGGCATTCAGCCAAGAATTCTGAAAGAACTCAAATGTGAAATTGCGGAATTAACAACTGGTTTTTTTATAACCTGTCCTTTAAATCAGCTTTTGAACCAAATTACTGGAAGATAGCAAATGTGACCCCAATTTTCAAAAAGGGCTCTAGTGGTGATTCTGGCAATTATAGATGAGTAAGTATAACATTGGTACCCAGCAAATTAGTTGAAACTATAGTAAAGTACAGAATTGTGGGACACATAGATGAACATAATTTGTTGGGAGAAAAGTCAACAGGGTTTCTGTAAAGGGAAATCATGCCTTACTACCCTACTAAAGTTCTTTGAAGGGGTCAACAAACATGTGTGCAAGGAGGATCCAGTGCATATAGGGTACTTATATTGCCAGAAAGCCTTTGACAAGGTCCCTCACCAAAGGTTCGTAAGCAAAGTAAATTGTCATGGGATAAACGAGAAGGTCCTCTCATGGATTGATAACTGGTTAAAAGACAAAAAAAAAGAGAGAGAAGAAATAAATGGTCAGTTTTCAGAATGGAGGGAGGTAACTAATGGTCCATCAATACTTATTAGCCAGAATGGATAGGAATGGTGTCCCTACCCTCTGCGGCACTTGACATTGGCCACTGTCGGATGACAGGATACTGGACTAGATGGCCCTTTGGTCAGAGCCAGTATGGCCATTCTGATGTTCTTATTTTCTTAGTTCTACTCAGAGGCAGGTGGAGGAGCCCATACAAAAGCAAAAATGTCTGCTGTTTTTAATGTGGATGAAATGTTTTACAATTGAATACAATAATGTCAAATTATCTAAGCCCTAAATCATTAACAGAATTCATGTCTAGACTTAAGTGTCAAATACATATTTTATCATGGTTGTGTGTGCAATCTGGCTGGTCATGTGTATAAATGGGCACTGAAATGGCTAAGTGCATTTAATCATGCTAACTTCCTGGACATACAGTTGCTCACAAAAATGTTCATGAAGTTTGTGCCCACAAACAGCTGAGCTGGCACAACGCGGCGGCCATTTTTTTTCTAATGAAGTGGGGGATATTTAAATCCCCGCTTCATTGACTATGTCGGTATGTCTAATTTACTTCCGATATCCTGAAATAGCGCTGCTGTCTAGGAAAGAGAAATAGAAATAGCATACAGTTAATCAAAGCAAACATTTATTAAAACTATGATTTTTATTTACACTAAGGACACCTTACAACAAAATAACAAGTATCAGAGGGGTAGCCGTGTTAGTCTGAATCTGCAAAAGCGACGAGGAGTCCTGTGGCACCTTATAGACTAACTGAAGTGTAGGACTTCACTTCAGTTAGTCTATAAGGTGCCACAGGACTCCTCGTCGCTTTTACAAAATAACAAGTTAAACAGTCCTTGGTGTATATAAAAATATGGCTGAATAGGTCTGATAAATATACATAAACCTGTTTTCAAATACTGGTTCATTAATAAACTATCCAAAGCTTACAGTTGGGATTCTGTCCAGCTCCCATTAAAGTAAATGGAAAGACATGCCCATTTACTTCAAAAGGGAGTATATTAGGCCCTTGTGACCCACTTTGGCACTTAGGCATGTAAACAAGACATTTATGTGTGTATGTGCCAATTTAAGTGTCCAGGGAAGGACTGAGATGTCGTATTAAGATATTTTGAAAACTGTACTTAATTAAGAGAGCACTAGAGAAAATCACCTTTGTAAAATTGATGTTCGTTTTCTTTTATTCTTACAGCCTAAAGTGTAGAATTCGAATCTAATTCCTTTTTCCAGACATAAGAATCCATTAAATATATATGTCTCACTTATTATTGTTACAATTTATTTTCTACTTCAGGAATATTTTAAAAATGTAAATTATGTCAATGTAAAATGTACATTTTTGTTACAGTTAAAACACAAAAATAAGGCTTGCATCACTTAGGCTACATCTACACTACCACACTATTTTGGGATACAGGAGTATCCTGATATAGCTATCCCACATCTTCACAGCAAGTCCGTTATTTTGGGCTTGCTATTCCAACGTCCCTGTAAACCTCATTCTACGAGGTTTAAGGGACTTTTCGAAATAGCACTTTATTTCGAAATTTTGCACCAAATGACAAAATAAACTATTTCAAAATAGCATTGAAATAAGATACACAATTTGCATAGCTCAAATTGTGTATCTTATTTCAAGTTTCAGTGCAGTGTAGATGCACCCTTAGGGCTTTGAAAAGGATATTATCAAAACAGATAAAATGTTAAGCTTATTAATATGACATGAGCTGTTTTGGAGCAAAAGCTCCTAGCATTTTCTTTATTCTATCTTGACCATCAATTTGCCTGTTGTGTCTTTTCCATTTTTTGAATATACTGTAAATAGTAATGTACAAGAATTATATTAGCTGCACACTTAGAATTGTGCTCTGGGATGTTTCAATTTGCTACCTTACATATTTCATAGTGTTTCATGAAGGTTGAGCAGTTCATGCTTTGCAGCACTTAGAAAATGCAAAGTGCTATGAAAGTGTAAGCCCAAAACCAGAGCACACAAGGCATAGTAGAGGAAAAACATTATATGCATGAAACTGCAGAGAGAATGAGCATCCTGGAATTATTTATGTAGTGTTTCTCAGCTATAATCTTGTCAGCTATAGTCTTTGGAAATGCATATGGGTTCAGAAGGGCAGTGCAAATGAATATAGTAATCACATTTATAATGTCACTCTTATAGTAAGTCACAGTTGTCGTGTGACATAGGTATTATTTTAGGCTTACCATAATTGACAGTGTTTCTTTATAGTCATGGGGTACATTACTAGAAAGGTTATACCAGCGCTGAACCACCATGGGAGTCTCCCTGTTGTGTGGGAATTCCCAGGGAATCAATTAATCTGGCTTCATGACCTCTGCACCACCAGAGCAGTACAAAGATGCCATATTGAGACTGAGGATGTGGCCCTTAGACTGGTAATATCTGAGAGGTGCTGAATCATTAATTACTGCAAATCATACGTCACTGTCAAAAATGTTTTACAGGTAGAACCTCTCTAGTCCAGCACTCTCTCATCCAGCAACAGCCATGGTCCAGCATGATTTTAATTAGCTGGATGTCCACTTATGATGGGTGTGGCCAAGTCTCCAATGGTCCCATAAAGTTTGTTTACAGCCACCAGTCTGGGCTCTCAGTGTTCTGTGCAGTTATTTTGCTCTAATTTACCCCTACATGTCTTGGAAGTGCCTAGTAGGCAGTGGAAGTGTTGGTAATGCTGAAAGACAATATTGACCTCCCATGGCCCCACAAATTCTCTGGTTTGGCACCTGTTAGGTCCCAAGGGTGCTAGACGAGAGCGGTTCAACCTGTACTAGCATGTCTAAAATGGCCCCATATCAACAACTGTCAAAGTTCCACAAGCTTCAAAGCAAACCAAAACAACAGACATTGAAGATACAATTAAGGCTCCTCGTTCAAGATTCAAACTCAGTCACCAACTTCAATTTCCTTTCTTTGAAGATTTTTGTTGTTTAAATTAAAAGTGTGAATCTTTTGGGTCTTGTCATATTATGTTGCCAAATAATTCATTAAAGAATGCTAGCTCTCCTGTTGTTGTTTGAAGTGTCAATGATTTTCTTGACTTAAACTCCTATTTCTCCTGAGGAATGAGATTTAATACTCTGTCTCTCTTTCTCTCTCAAAAGAAATCCAGTGCTAAATAATAAAGTAGTAATAAGATATCTCATTTCAGAGGATCTCAAAGCACACTTACGGTACACTGACAGACAAATTCTGCTCCTGATGTGTGAGTAACAGATTGCAGTCACTGCCACAATTTGTTTTGTAATCTCCAGTGTGACATTTTCTTTTTCAGGCTTTGCACCGAATCCAACCTTCAGTGAAATTAATGGAAAGATTCACATTGACATGGCATTTTGGTCTCTGTCATTCTTTACAAGTGGCACACAATGTAGCTTCCTAGGGCTGAAATGCTTTGTTTTAACTAAAGTTAAATAAAGGTATTGGGGGTGGAAATGAATTGCCTGGGATATATCAGAGATCAGATAAGATGGGCTGATGTGCCCTTCTAGCCTTACACTCTATGAAACTCTAACTTCAATGTTTCCTTTTACATCAACGATGGGCAACATAGACTAGTGAGTGGGTTGTATGAGTGGTCCTCCTTCATCTCAGAGGGCCACAAGATTGCTGTAACCAAGACAGTCTCCTGGGATAGGGTAGTTTTTCTAACTGTGCTTGTGTATCTAGTGTCATGGGCCCCCATGCTTTATGAAAATTGGCTTATGAATATGAATATGTATAACTCAAAGATGTTTTATGCAAAATACACCATGTAACATATTAATTTTAAAGTTACAGTCTGTTGAATCTTATTTTATTTTTGGGAATGTATCATTCTTGTGTGTAAAGTTAAAAATATACAGTCTAATCTGGTTTTAATTCTGAATGTGCTAATGAGAGCCATTAGGGATACTTTAAGAACATAATAGCTCAGTACTCAAACCAAGGATCTGTGAATGCTTTTGTTTGTCCTGTAAATCCAAACTATGGTTGGTTGCAGACATGTGACCATACCAATTGGAACTGGAATCCACCTTGCATATGGTACATTTTTATGGGGATGGGGATGGCTAAACAAAGGGTTCCCACCCTGGGGGAAGTCTATTTAAGGAAAGAAGAGCAATCAGTTTTTGTCTTCTACTAGCTTTTGAAACTGCTTCCTCCCTCTCCACTCCCCACTCCCCAGAGGATACACACCAAGAAACCTGGCAACAAAGAACTCTGAAAAAAAGCTGTAGACCAGGGCAGAATAAAGATCAGTTCTGGCTTGAAGCTTTTTACCTGAGATAAGAACAGCTGTTTAGGATAAGAATTTGCATGTAACAAGTTTCTTAGTGGATTAGAACTAGCAGGCATCCTTTGTTTATTTTAACTTAGTAACTTACTTTGATCTGTGTGATTTCACTTGCAACCACTGAAATCCTACCTTTTATACTTACTAAAAGCACTTTTGTTTATTAATAAGGCCAGTTTAAATAACTGTTACCCGAGAGGAAGCAGCCACTGTGCATATCTCTCTTTAATTGATAACAGGGATTGACCTCATGAGCTTTCTCTGAGTGCTGTTCCTATAGCTGAACTTTTCCTGAGCTCAACTGGTTCAGTGTCTGTGTTACTCTTCAGTGGACTCAGATTGTGCCTTGGCAGGGGGAGACCAGATCTCAGCAACTGTTGTCTTTTTCTTAGCATCTTTCCTCCCTTCCCATCAGATCCAGGCATAAATGTCACATCAAATGTTGTTTGCTAGTTTCCCACATACTGCAGGAGAGCCTGCTTAGTGTATAATTGATGACATCCAGACTTTCAGACCTCATGTAGAGACTACTGTCATGGTATGAACCGGAAGGAGAAGAGCTTTTTACTTTAATATTGAAAAATGTAGTGGGATCACTTACTCATCAACTCAGCCACCCGGTGCCCCAGCCTTAAGCCCTCTCCACACCCCAACTCCTCATCTCTAACCGCACCCCAGAGCCTTCACCCCCAGGCAGAACCTTCACCCCCACACACACTATAACCCTCTGCCCCAGACCTAAGCCTCCTCTCACACTTCCAATCCCTCATTCCCACCCCATCACATGTCACCTTCATATCGATGCACATAACAAAATTCATTCCTCACATAAACATACAAAATTAGAGGAAATACGGGGCAGGCACAGTTCCACTCCAGCTTCAAGAACGTTGATATCTACTGCCAGAATGCTCAGTGTTTGGAGAAACACTCTAACATTCTAACACTCGAACTATCTTACCCATTACCAAGATAGCTTCCCCAATTATCACCTCTAATACCATTAACTCACAAACATCCCACTCTCCCCACCTCTAATATCATCAATTCACAGACACTTACCTTCCTTCCTTCCCTCCCCCCCCCCCCCCCCGCATCCTCCTCCTGTTCTGAAATGTGATTTGTCCTTTTCATATGTGTTCATTTTTTTTAATTGTATCCTTTGGTATATATGATTGTGACTATTTTCTTCCACTATTTGATCTGAGGAAGTGGGTCTGGCCCACGAAAGCTCATCATCTAATAAACCATCTTGTTAGTCTTTAAAGTGCTACATTGTCCTGCATTTTGCTTCAGCTACCCCAGACTAACACGGCTACATTTCTATCACTGTTTGGAGAAAGGCTTGTAAAAATCAAAGAGCTATGGCAGGCATACCAAAAGGCAAGAGAGGCTAAGAGTCACTGTGGTGTAGAGTCACAAACATACCACTTCTACAAAGCAGGGAGCTGGGATCAGGGTGGTGGCATATGGTGGGGAAAGCAGTCAGGATGGGAGCTGTGGGGAAAGGTGGAGGCTTGGGTCAGGGTGGTGGTATATGGGTGGAAGTGCCATGTGGAGGAAAATCTGGATGGGGGTCAGGATGTTTAGCCTCAAGCTGTAGGGAAAGAGGGTATGCCTACTGTAGATTATTCATTAAAGAAAAGAGGGTTATTTCTCTTGAGAAAGGTTTTTGTGTTAAAACAAAAGCAGTTTTCAAGACATCTTTAATTTAGTAAACATATTCTGTTAAAATTAGTTGCAGTGTTACATGACTCTGTATAGCATTATTAAAAGTGAGTCAGTGTCATGTGGACAGATAATGTATTTCCATTACATTACGAATTGTCAGAATTGGAATGAGCTTTTGTAATCAGAACAATATGACTTGAAACTACCTCCACAGTAAACACAGTGGTATCCTTTGGACTCTGATCTTTGTAAAAGGAGGGGTGGACGGTTGGAGGTTATGTGTCTCAAAACTGGACTAGTGCTGTGATGGTTGCCCCCCCCCCCCTCCATGCTTTATGAAGTTTGTCTTATTAATATAAGCATTCATAACTCAAAGATCTTTAGACAAAATAACTCATGTAACCTATCTGGTTTAATGGTACAGTCTGCTGGAGCTGTACATCCTGTTTTGGTGCATGTATCATTCTTATATGTGAAGTTAGCAATATGAAGTATGAGGCTGTTTATTGTTTTAAACATGTTAATGAAAGCCATTACTGGCTTTCATTACCCCCTACCCCCCGCCCCCGAAAGGCTTAATAACTTTGTGATCAGCTAAATGACTTGTAAACAGCCCTGTTTGTCCCATAAGTCCAAAGGTGATTGAACTAGTAAGCCATGAGACCTCACCACCTGGTACTGAGATTCCATTTTCACCCTGGTATTTTTCCATCAAAGGCAGGAGATGCAGAATAAAAGCATCTGCCCTGGGCCAAAGCAATGGGAAGCTATCGGCTCTTTGTCTTCAGCTGGCCTGGAAAACCCAGTAAGGATACAAAGGGCTGAAGACCAAGGTCAGAGTAAAAGAATCTCTGACCTGAAGAGTATACCTGAAATAAGAATAGCTTCTTAGGGTAAGAATCTGATTACAATAAGTTTTGTAGTTAATTAGAATTAACTAAGTTTTTTCTTTTCATTTTAATTTAGTAACTTAATTTGTCTGTTTTCACTTGCAACCACTTCAACCCTACTGTTTGTACTTAATAAAAACACTTTTATTTACTATCAGGCTCAGAGTGAATAACTGTTACCTGGGGGAATAATTAATGTGCACATCTTTCTTTCATTGATAAAGAGGGAGAACAACCTTACAAGCTTTCCATGTGTAAAACTTTTACACAGGGAATGATGGATTTATTTGAGTTTTTGGTCCCTTTTGGTGGTTGGTTTCCAGGGTGCTGCACCCTAAAATTGCATGTTCCCAGAGCTGAAGTGGTACAGTGTCTGCATTGCTCTTCAGGGAGGCAGTAACCCCAACTCTGTACTTTGTCAGGCAGAGAGCAGAGGATCTGGCCTAGCAGGACAGCATAGTGAGGAGCCCCAGAGAGCAAGAAGGTGGATGTCAGTGGCATGATCAGCACACTTGGGAACAATCCCAAGGGGTCTTCTGTGACCACACCCCATCACAAGTGCCTCCAATTTTAAAAATCTGTGTCTTTCCATTACAACTATAGTCATGTTTGCTCTGATATGATCTTTTGAATTTATTGCCTCAATTCTCAATTGCAGAAGTACTATAGTACTAAATGTATTTACAATAGAAAGCTAGTAGCTATAGAGAAATCATAGGCAAAGGAAGTCAAATCCCTTCCTCTTTGCATAGTGGCACAAGTCCTGATATAAAGAGAAATTATTGTGGGGAAGAAGGGGGAGCGAATTACAAGGGAGTTTTCTATACACGTCATACTGCAGTGAGTTATAACATTCTACAACAAATCAATAGAGAAAGATGTAAATAGTATCTGAAACAAATTCAAATATTTGAGGTTTTTTTTAATTCTGGCTGAACCCTTCTCCAATCATATAAAGCTTAATTAGAAAAGAAGCAGCATTCCAGAATCCCTCCCTACACTTCCTCCTTCCTCTCCCCCCACATGTATCTTCCAGGACTACAGTAGAACTCAAGGCACTTCACCCTGCAGGAGAGTAAATCTAATGGTAGGCTCACAGACACCCAGTTGTGAGTGCCCTGTGGCTGTATATGATTGTGAATTCCCTCTTCCCTCCCCTTTAAAGATATTTTCCTTGCATGTTTAAAGTTTACCTGAGCATTATATAGATATGTTTGCATGAGTGTGAAATAAAAACCTACTTATTATGAAAACGGAATTTATCTTTCTTATTGACTCTCACATGGTGACGGCTGCTAACATTCACAGACAATAGTGATAGGCATGTGTGCATTGTTATAGTCAGGCACAAATGGTAATCATTACAAGGCTCATAGCATAGTGCAATCAATGCCAGGCTCATCACACTACAACATACATTACTGTGCCTCATTGTTAAAATGCTTCTTCAAGGCCTCCCTTGGCCAAGAAACCCCTCAGTGAGATCCTCTTATATGCTTATGTAAAGCACAATACACTATTGAAGAGAGCAGTACAGGAGCCATGCTTTCTGACAGAGCTGAATGGCTTGCAGGTAACCATGGCAGTTGAAAATCAGCTTGAAATCTAGTAGGATGCCCATGAAATGATGGGATTGAGAAACCTGCATCTGAGGGCTCTGAGTTAGAGAGAGTTCTTTTCCAGGTGTCTAGCAGGTGGATTTTGCCCATATGCTCAGGGTCTAACTGTTTGCCATATTTAGGGCTGGGAAAGATTTTCCTCTCCAGTATGGGACAAACTCTTACAGGTTTTAACAACTGTAAATGGTGGATTTTCTGTAACTTAAAGGTTTATATCATTATTTGAGGACTTCAGTAACTCAGCCAGAGGTTCTGGGTCAATTACAGAGGTGAGCAGGTGGGGTTTTGTGGCTTGCAACATGCAGGAGGTCAGACTTAGATGATTATGATGGTCCCCTTTGACCTTAATGTCAATGAGTCTGTGAGATAAGGTGCAGAGTGGTTTTAGAAGAGGAAGATGAATCATTGATCACATTGTTAAATTAGAAACTGAAATACAAAAAGTATACGGAATAAAGGTTTCAAGATACCTGTTGTTCTAGATATTGAAAGGCATATAGCAGGCTGTGGAAGGATGGCTTGTTATACCAAGTAGGTACACTAAAGATAGGGGGAGGGGAATATACTGGTGGATTACAGACTTTTTGAGTAAAAGAACCAGGCAGGTCAGTGTTTGAAGTTATATGGACTAATATAATATAAAAAATGATGCAACACAAAGAAGTTTTATAAACCTGACCTTAATTAATCTAATAGTAAATAATCTCCAAAACAAGTAGGTGCCATTCTATTCACAGATGCTAGTGCTCTGTGGATTAGGAACAGGAATACTGAGGTGGCAGAAAAGAGAATCATTAAAATGTTACAAGACCCTTCTGATAGGAAAATGTGTGAGGGTTTCAAGTTCAGGCGTGATCTATACAAAAAAGAAAATTACAGAGGAATGTAAACTATATGGCTGTGTCTACATTGGCACCCTTTTCCGGAAAAGGGATGCTAATGAGACACTTCGGAATTGCAAATGCTGCGGGGGATTTAAATATCCCCTGCGGCATTTGCATGAACATGGCTGCCGCTTTTTTCCGGCTCGGGGTTTTGCCGGAGAAAAGCGCCAGTCTAGACGGGATCTTGCGGAAAATAAACCCTTTTCCACAAGATTCCTTATTCCTACTTGAAAGTATCCCTTTTCCGGAAAAGGGTGCCAATGTAGACACAGCGTATGTGTATAGAGAAAAAACAGATATGGTAAAAGATTCTAATATTTGATACTAAATTACTTTGGAAAGATTATGTCGGCTATGTTCAAGATAAAGGTATAGAAAGAATTAACCCGTTTATAAATCTCGCTGGGAATCATAAAACTAGATGGAGCCTTGAGAGGTCATCATGTCCAGTTCTCATGCACTTATGGCAGGACCAAACACCATCTAGACCAGTGGTTCTCAACTCATTTCAGTCCACGGACCACCAAGCCAATCAAAAAATTTTTGTGGACCACCTCCTTTCTGAGACACGATAAAAAAGAGCAGATAATGAACATTTTGGTTTGAAATTTATTTCTTATTAACAGATTTTTGGATTCTCTTCTCACTGACAAGCTTTTCAGTGTTTGGAGTGATACTTGATAATGCACAACTAATATCGCTTTCCACTGCAAGCTGATTCCTCTGTTTGGACTTAACATGCAACAAACACGAAAATCCAGTCTCACACATATAAGTTAATGAAAATGGCAAAAGAAATCTGACTGCGTGTGCTGACAGATTTGGGTAACTCCTGGTCACGCGCCCAAAATTTCTCTATGGTATACTGCTGGTACATGTCTTGAGCTGCAAAATCATTTTTCAGATCCAAGAATTCCTCCTGCAGATCCTCTGGAACACTATTAACATCTGTTATAAATGGATTCCTGATGAAAGATAATCCATCCCTTGTCCTGTCCACCTCGGGAAAGTATTGTTGGAATTTGTCTCGTAGCTTCCGTAAATGATCGAGAATTTGCGTCTGAATGGCTTCCTTTTCCCAGCGCATGGCATCCACATTATTGGAAATTGAACCAAATTATTGCCTTCGACTCTTACGATACAGAGTTCCAATTTGTCAAGAAAAGCCTTGATGATGCTTTGGTGAGAGAACAGATTTGTGCCTTTCCCTTGCAGCTGAAGATTCAGTTTGTTCAAGATTCCAGAAATATCGACAAGATACTCAAGTTCTAAATTTGACTGTGTCAGCACATTTTGGAATTCCTCTTTCCCTTGAGCCTAGAGAAATAAATCCAACTCCTCTCTCAATTGAAAAACTCTGTTGAGTACGTTCCCTGCTGACCACCATTGTACACAAGTGTAGAACAGCAACACATCGAAGTCGGAACCCATGTCCAGGCAAAAGCTTTTGAACAGCCTGGTGTTCAGAGCCAATGATTTGATGTGATTCACCACTTTCACCAACCCTTTGAAAACGGCATTCAGTTGATCAGGCAATGTTTTTGACACCAAAGCTTCCCTATGAATGAAGCAATGAACTCTGGTTACCATTGGAGCGTGCTGTTTCACCAGCGTTTGGAAGCCCGATCTTGAGCCCCGCATGGCAGGTGCACCATCAGTGGTGACACCCACAAGATGTACCCAATCCAGACCATGTACTTCAAAGAAATTGTTAACAATTTCCATCACATCCTGAGCCTTTGTGGTGGTATCTAGAGTCTTACAAAAAAGAAACTCGTCTTAGAAGTCTCCCTCAACCATGTATCGTGCGAACACCAATAGCTGAGAGCATAATGCGACATCGGTCAATTCATCCAATTGTATGACAAACAAGAGACTTCTTTATTTCATCCACAACTTGTTCACTGATGTTCTGTGATATCTCATTTATCCGTCTCGATACTGTGTCGTTAGAGACAGATATATCATTCAGTTTCCTTGCTGCTTCCTCACCAAGAACAAGCCACACCATCTCTTTTGCACAGGGGAGCACAAGTTGCTCTACAATGGCACGAGGCATCTTGCCCTGTGCAACTTTGTATGCAACAATGTAGGAAGCGCACACTGCATTGCTTGTCTTGTTGTAGAATGCACTTGTTGAGTAGAGGCACTGCCGTGTCAGACCTGATAACTGCCGCTCAAAATAATCTTCATCCTTTAGGAACAAGTTGGGGGTGACACTTTTCGAGACTGAGTTTCAGCTTAGCCAGTTTCATTGAATCATTCTCCAAGACTTTGAAACAAGTAACATATTGTGGCAAATCAACACCTTCTTTTTCTTGACAAGTGAAGCCGAATTTGATGTAGTCCTCCGAATACTTGCGCTTGTTATTTCTTCCTGTCGTTGCCATTATAAATGAACTACACCACACCTGTAAAACAGCACATGTAGCACAGGACTAACGATACAGCAACTGCTCAGCATGACGGCAGCAGCTACACTGACACTCAGAGCCTCGGACAGAAGTTACTAGCAACACGACGAGGTTGTGTTCTAGGTGACGCTATGGATGACGCGCCACATGCTTGTGAACACGGAGTAAAACAGCCTAACAGCAGTGCCTGCTCACACCATGTCACTTTGGACAATGTTCCTGTGGACCACTGAAAAAGTCACCATGGACCATTGTAGCCAGACACAAAACCCCATCTTGTTTTTCCACGAGCCCCATCTTGTTTTACCCCCCCCCCCCCCAGAGAGCAAGAGAAAGGCAGTCAGCCTTTGATGCCCTGGGAACACAGGTTTGCTACCTGTCCCTGACTCTACCATAAACAGAAACCAGACAGTAAATGGGCTAGCTGATGACCCGGGGCCTCCCGTCGCCCTGATGGCTAGTACCAGTAATTGACACGCCTGCACTGTCCCAGAGAGGAATCTTCGCCCATCACATACCAGAGGTGCCCATTGTCTGCATTTTCCCAGGTGTAAATTATGCTTTGCACCCTTCGTGGGAAACTTGGCATTCAAAGCCATTTTTCCTAATTGGCCACTTGAGCCTAGGAAGAAGCCTTCATGACCCAAGGGGTATAAAAGAGGTTCAGCCGCCCACCCCATTTGAGCTCCAATCATCTATACCTGCTGGCAGGTATTGATTGTCTCCCGAGGTCTGTGGGACGCCCAACCTCGCCCTACTTCTTCCCGAGGGATTGAGAGAAAGACGCTGGCCACGCCAAGTCTGGAACGCAGGGGTGAGAATATATACCTGCTATGTGTATTTTGCATGCATTTAATAAGAGCTCAGAGAACCAAAAGGGTTTCATGGTACCTGTAAGTAACTTCTTAGTGTAATTTCCTTTGTAGTGGCTGTGTTATCTGTAACACAGCAGTAGCATTTAACAACTAAGTTTACCCTGTAACAATAAAATAGTAACTGTTTAAGCTTTAACCTGACTCCTTCAGTTGCTGTAACAGAACCAAGCACAATTTAAAAGAACTTCAGCCGGTCATAAGGGACTCACTGCCCTGACCGTCGGCTGACAACCATCAGTTGACATCCACAGATCTAGACCATCCATGACAGGTGCTCGTATAAGCTGCTCTTAAAATGATGGAGATTCCACAACCTCCCAAGGCAATTTATTCCAGTGCTTAACCATATTGACAGGAAGTTTTTCCTGTCATACAACCTAAACCTTCCTTGCTGCAATTTCAACCCATTGCTTCTTTTCCTATCAGAAGGTTAAAGAACATATTTTTTCTTCCTTCTCCTTGTAACATCCTTTTAGGTAATTGAAAGCTGTTCTATCTCCTCTCAGTCTTCTCTTTTCCAAATTAAATAAACCCAGGTTTTAAATATTGCCTCATAGGTCATGTTTTCTAGGCCTTTAATCATTTTTGTTGTTCTTCTCTAGACCTTCTGCAATTTGTCCATATTTTTCCTGAAATGTGGTGCCCAGAATTGGACACAGTATTCTAGTTGAGGTCTAATGAGCACAGAGTAGAGTGGAATAATTGGGGGCAGATAAAAAAATGCTTCTGATGATATACATAGCCTTAATCAGACTAGCCAACAATGACTATGGCTGCCAAACTTTTGGATCAGCATCAAAATCAGAACTTACAAAATGAAATTTAATGCAAACTTAGGTACTACAAATAGGTGCATTTATTACAACACCTCTACACATGCTGTAGATAGCTTCTAGTTAGATGTAAGTTATACTATGAATGAAATTACTGGACCTAACTTTCTGGGCCAAAGTCAGTAGGAAATGTAGTGATGAAAGTACCCTACAAATATATGAAGATTGTTGGGAATTTGATGTGCACATTATAACCCAGGATGTTAGAATTCCACATGTCATTGATATTACAATATGGATGCAGAAGTGGAAAGCCAAGGAAAAACTAAATGACATCAAATTTTTTAGTCCTGGGAAAGAAGTTATGGATGGCAATATGGATGGATCTAAATAAGTATGATTAAATGTGGATTTAGATTTATTTTATAAATTTAAGGATAAAAAAGGGTGTCATGGGTGGCTGGCTGGCTGCAGCATGCCACTCTCTAGCAGAGAGTATTTTGAAAAAGTTTTGAAGTGCCTCGTGGGGGAAAGCCAATGATGCAGGGGGACTGAGTATATGGTTTCAACTTCCCATGATGCAGTGCATCCCATTATGTTTTGTGCCTTTTTTCAAAAACCCTGCGAACCTATGCATCTTCCGTCTGAGAAGCATGGATCCTGCATTGCCTTTTAGTATTGTTGTGAGCATTACAAACACAATGCACCTGATCCCACGGTGTGTTCAGAGCTGTGAGATGAGCATTGGTGAATATGATGATTCCTTGCAGTTTGTCGTGCTTTGAGAAATGGAAAGAAATAATTCAAGGTGGCTGTTGGCATTTGTGGAGCAGCTACAGATGGTGGAGCACCAGTTCTGAGCCTAAGACACAAGCACTGATTGGTGGTACCTCATTGTTATGCAGGTATGGTACAATGAGCACTGGTTGCAGAACTTTTGGACACCCACGGCCACATTTCTGGAACTATATTCTATAGACTAAATAAGCCCAGTACCCTCAACCTGTCCTCATAAGTCATGTGCCCCAGCCTCCTAATCATTTCTGTTGCCCTCTGGAGGACTCTTTTCAATTTGTTCACGTCCTTTCTGAAGTGGGAGGAACCAAAACTGGATACAATATTCCAGATGTAGCTTCACCAGTACTAAACAGAGGAAATAATCACTTCCCTCAATCTGCTGGCAATGTTCCTATTAATGCAGCTCAATATGCCATTAGCCTTCTTGGCAACAAGAGCACACTGACTCATATCCAGCTTCTCATTCACTGTAATTCTGAGGACCTTTGCTGCAGAACTGCCAGTTAGCCATTCGGCCCCCAGTCTGTATCAGTGGTTGGGATTCTTCTGTCCTAAGTACAAGACTCTGCATTTGTCCTTGTTGTACCTCACCAGATGCACCCCCCCAATCCTCCAATTTGACTATTACTCTCGACCTTATCCCTAACCCTCCCACAAATCTACCCCTACCCACACCTGGGTGTCATCCATAAACTTACTGAGAGTGCAATCCATCCCATCATTGACATCATTAATGAAGATGTTGATCAAAACTGGCCCCAGAACAAGCACTGGGGGCACTCTTCTTGATACCATCTGCAAACTAGACATCACTACCCACTGAGACTAACAGTCTGAGAGCTGATCTTGTCTGTGAAGAGCAAGGCAAATAAAACACTGAGCACTTCTACTTTTTCCACATCATCATCACTAGGTTGCTTCCACCATTCAGTAAGGGTCCCACATTTCCCCAGACCTTCTTCTTGTGGCTATCATCAGATGTAGTCACCCCATCTAAAAAAAAGTTTTAAAATTGAAAAAGGTTCCAAAAAGGGCAGTAAATGTGATTGGGGTATAGAGAATGGCTTTCATAGGAGGGGAGATTAATAAGATTGGAATTTTTAAGCTTGGAAAAGAGATGACTAAGAGGAGATATGAACAAAGGTCTATAAAATCATGACTGGTGTGGAGAAAGTAAATAAGGAAGTGCTATTTACTCCCTCTTGTAACACAAGAAATAGGGGGGTCACCAAATGAAATGTATAGGCAGTAGGTTCAAAACATACCAAAGGAAGCATTTTTCACATAATCCACAGTCAACCTTTGGAACCCCTTGCCAGAGGATTTTGTGAAGACCATAACTATAAAAGGGTTCTAAAAAGAGCTAGATAAGTTCATGGAGGATAGGTCCATCAACGGCTATTAACCAGGATGGAGAGGTATGGTTTTCCTAGCCTCTCTTTTCTAAAGCTGGGAATGGGAAACAGGGGATGGATCACTTAATGATTACCTGCTCTCTTCATTCCCTCTGGAACACCTGGCTTATACTCCCCCAGCAGCCAAGAACCTGAATCTTCTTTGCTGTGGCCCCAGAGCTGGAAAAGATGTTATTTCCTACCACAGCCTAGCCTCTGAGGTGCTCCCACTGACTCATGGCACCCTTATCTGTGCTTGTCTCCCTTGCACATATACGTTTCAAAAGATGCAACAATAACCTCACTTTTCCTAAAGCACTGTGCCTGCCTCAGACACAATGATGAAATATGTCCTCCTGGAAATCTATGGGAATTTTGTTATTGACTTCACCAGGATCAGGATTTCTCCCAATATTTCTGAGTTTGTGCATCTCCACACTTCCCCCAACACTAACTCCGATTTAGAGCCACTATGTAGATTGCATCTATTATTTTCCTGTTTGTCATTGTATTTGTTACTCTTCTACTATTTCAACATCCTTGTTAATGTTTATAAACTCTTTAAAATGCATCTATTTTATGTGTTACAACTGTTGCTTGCATGCACAAAACAAGTTCCTGGAATAACTATACAGGCAGTCCCTGGGTTACGTACAAGATAGGGACTGTAGGTTTGTTCTTAAGTTGAACCTGTATGTAAGTCGGAACTGGCGTCCAGATTCAGCCGCTGCTGAAACTGATCAGTTTCAACAGCGGCTGAATCTGGACGCCAGTTCTGACTTACATACAGATTCAACTTAAGAACCCCAGGCATCCCCAAGTCAGCTGCTGCTGAAACTGATCAGCGGCTGATTCCAGGAAGCCCGGGGCAGGGGCTTCCTGTAGTCAGCCACTGGTCAGTTTCAGCAGCGGCTGACTTGGGGACGCCTGGGGCAGAGCAGCTGGGGTGCTGCTGGGTTGGTCCAGTAGCGCCGCCGCTCCTCGGCGCTACTGGACCAACCCAGGAGCACCCAAGCTGCTCTGCCCTAGGCGTCCTGATTCAGCCGCTGCTGAAACTGACCAGCAGTGGCTGAATCAGGACGCCTGGGCCAGAGCAGCTGGGGTGCTGCCCGGTTGGTCCAGTAGCGCCCAGAGCAGCGCTACGGGACCAACTGGCAGCGCCCCAGCTGCTGTACCACAGGTGTCCGGAGCAAAGCCGCGGAGCACGGGGGCAGCGAGACAGCCCAGGCACGCCGTGGCTGTCCTGTTGCCCTCGGGCTCTGTGGCTTTGCTCTGCTTTGCCCCCCATCCCCCTGGTCTGCAGACCAGGGGGACGGGGGGGGGGGGCAAAGCAGAGCCAAGCCGCGGAGCACGCGGCCAGCTGACAGCCCAGACGCGTCTGGGATGTCAGCTGACCGCGCGCTCCGCGGCTTGGCTCTGCTTTGCCCCCCCCCGGTCTGCAGACCAGGGGGACGGGGGGGGCAAAGCAGAGCAAAGCAGAGCCAAGACGTGGAGCACGTGGGCAGTGAACAGCCCTGTCCGCTGCCCGCGTGTTCCGCCGCTTTGCTTCCTCTCCCTGGTCTGCTGGAGACCAGGGAGAGGAAGGGCCCCGTTCGTAACTGCGGATCCGACATAAGTCGGATCCGCGTAACTCGGGGACTGCCTGTACCACCAAACTCTCTTAGTAGAAACAGAGTTTATACAATGAGGTTTTTTTTTCAAATATAGTTTCCCGAACAACAGAAGCTCTAGTATCAACAAAGTCTTTCTGCCATTATAGCATCTGTTGTTCGGGGAACTGGTGTAAATTATACCTGCAAAAACCGTCTATATAAACTCAAAATGATTTTTTTTTACCAGTACAACTGCAGTTTACACTAGGGTATATCTATATAGACTGGATGTGGGGGTTGGGGGTTTCATGCACTTTATTCATAACTAAGCTCATAAACTGTTTAAATATAGACCAGGCCTAATGGTAGAAAACTTATCTTAAATCCTGTCTTAACTGAGACCAGGGGGGAATTTGTCACTGTCACTTAAAATCCTGAGAATTTTTGATGATTTGTGTTCCTGTATTGAAATTATAACTTAAGCAACAGCACTGTAGACCATACATAAAGTTGTGCAAATAGTTGATTTTTCAGTTCACTCGCAGTTCTGGGGGGAAAAAATCAGTTTGAGTCCACATGAATTTGTGAAATATTTTGGTTGATTCACCCACATCTTCAATTTATGGCAAAAATAGTTTCGTTCAAAATGTTTTGCTCAGCTGTGACCAACACTTTGCGCTTAAGAACTCCCATTGGTTTTGAAAGTAGCTCCACATACAAAGTCACTATATGTGCACACCAAGGTCCAAAATAAAAATGAACAGACAAAAATCATCTATACAGAAATCCAGGAAGCTGACGTGTTCTTTTTGCAGTCACATTGCTGCAGCCTGATACAAAATAAGCCCCCAGTTGAACATATTAAGACTATAATTCCATCAAGAAATTATTTTAATATAGTAAATCACCAAGATCAAATGCTTCACTGGGTCATATATCAGAAAGCCAATAGGAAACATTTAGAGGGTGCAGACTTATTAAATATAATACAAATTTAAAATAAATTATTTCCACAGATCTTCTCTCTTATTCACCCCCTCTTGTTCCTTTGTCACACTCTATCAGAGAATCTTAACGATGACCTCAACAACTTTAAGGGAGAATAACCTCCCATATGTAAGGAATGTATAGCAATCAGATATACTCATCTGTTGAAACAAGAGCAACTGAGATTACTGTTAAGATTTTGTTTTATAACACAAGTTTGAAGTTAGGATACATACTGCTTTTCTGTAGGTGTTAGAGGTGGAAGTGAAAGCCGTATGGAATGTTGGAGTGTCCCTGTCAATGTTATAGGCAATGAGGAAATACAAGAAACACAGGAGACTTTCCCCCTCATGTATTATTTCCATGATTGATGAAGCGTATCCTTATTCAACTAAAATAAATGTTTGTGTGTGTTTATTTACACTATTGTACTTCCTGGAAGCCCCGGTCAAGAGCAGAGTGGGGAGGGGAAGAGAAGGGGGCATTCACTGTGCTACCTGCTGTATAGACATAAAAGTAGACACACACTGTCTGGAAGAGTTCATAACCTAGTCATATCCAACATTGTAAAGTGCTTTGAGAGTCTTGGATGAAAGGCATTATGGAAGTGCTAAATATTTGCCATTAATAATAATTAAAACAAATGAAAACGGTTAAAAACTACAGTTCTGGTGAGAACTGTATATTTTACTGACAGTATTTTCTTATATATTGCCAACCCCAAGCCATTAAATGTTCTAAATTGTTGGCTTAAATAGTTATTGTTTTCTTTTAATTCTTTTATTTCTGAGCTTTAGGATACACTTATTTCGTATTTGCCACCATGAAGCAAGAGGCTAATTTTAAAAATAAACGGGAACTAATGGTCTCACATAATCACCAGATTCCAGGGGCTCCTGCTTTCAGAAAAAAGCCTACTACTTTAAGAGCAATAACATGCAAAGGGCTGACAACACTGTGACTTCATACTGCAAAACATTAGCAGTAGGGATGAGCCCTAACACAACCCCTCATCCTTCCCCTCCCCATCTGTGAGGTTCCAGAATCCAGCTTTGACTGGAAGGGGGCCATCAAAGCTGGGCTGGACCTATCCAAGTCGCCACTCCCGAGTCCCTGCATTTTTGCAGTGGAGGAGAGGACAGTTTGGAACCTCCAACCCAGGGGTGCAGGCACATGTGTTACAGCGGGGTGCTGAAGAGGGAACCCCTATATTGGGTGTTTATTATGACTACTTCAAGGCAGGAGGTGCAGCACCCCTGCTCCAACCTTCTCCGAACTTTGCTTCCCCCTCCCCCGTCAAGAAGAAAAATGCCCAGTACCAGCCCAAGCGTGGGGGGGGGGGGGCGGGGATCTGCTGGGGAGCATGAAGGACAGAGGGGAGCACACCCGGCATACGAAGGGCGCTGTGCTTGGTACTCCAGCTCGCCCAAGGCGCCCACCCCGCGTGGGCACCCACCCGGCTGCAAGCCGGTGGCGGGTGGGGCAACCTAATGCACTGCACTCCGGCTCCTCCTTTGCCGCCGCCTCTACCAATAACTGCGGCAGCCCCCCGCCGCTGCGCCTCGCCATAGGCCGGCTGGGGCTGCCAGTCTCGGGCCGCCCCCGCGGGGAAGGAGGAGGGAGACCCGGCTCCGGAGTTGGCTGGGGGCGCGGCTGCGGTTGCGCCATCTGTCAAGCGGGGGGAGCGAGCCGGAGCCGGGCTCCGCCGCTGTCGCTCGGGAGAGGAGGACGCAGCGAGCCGGAGCGACGCCCCTGCGCGCCCGTCTCCCTCCTGCCCTCCCCCGGCTGCAGCCCGCGCGCGCGCCGCCGCCGCCGCCTCCTTGGCTCCCGGGGTCTTCGGTGCCTGCGCGCCCGACCCGCTCCCTGCTGCTCCCGCGTGGTGCCGGCCGGCGTCGGCGGGCGGGGAGGAGTCGCCTGGGGAGGGGCCCCTGCCGCGAGGGGGATGCTGTGAGCCTGGCCCCGCGGCGCCAGCCCAGGTAAGGGAGCTAGAGCCCCGGGGCCCCTGCTGCGGCTGCAGCCCGGGGGAGGCGGGGATGCTGCGGCGCCGCTGTTGGGTGGTTTCCTTTGTGTGGGGCTGGGTGGGCGGGAGGCTTTCTCGGGAGAGGTGCGGGCATCGCCGTTGCAGGTGCCCTTCATCCAGAGCCCCCTGGCCTGGGCGTGCAGCTGGAGCCCAGCGGGGCAGCGATGCCAGGAGAGGAAGAGGGGAGGCTGCGGCTACAGCAGCCTTACATCTGTGTTATGTATTTTCCCCTGTAACATTTGTTACTTGGGTTGACCCCCCACGAAAAACAGCCGCTTTATTGTTTCGGGCGATCATGTGGGCTGCGCAGGGTTGGCCCATAGGGTGGCTTGTTGTGACCCTGCTGATGGTGAGGTTGACGGGCGATGGTAAGCGAGTTCTGGCAGAATATAACAGGCTTGTTGGCTGCCGGGGGGGAGCCGTGGTGCTGTGCGGCTGGATCGGTTCACGTTTCTGTTTCATGTTTTGTGGCTCTGAAGCTCTCTCGAGGAGCTAAATGCGAATTGTGATGTAATCATTTAATAATTGATGCTCATGTATAGCTGGCTCTGACCCATGCTGCCTTTCTCCTGCTTTGGACCATTTGCATGTTTTTGGTTTTGTCCCATTTCTATCTCCACCCCCGTTTTAACTCTTGAGCTACAGGCACAGGCTTTATTAAGTTACTGAGCTAGAAAAGGGTAACTGGGATTCATCACTGGGCTTTATTTGCTGCAGTTTAGGAGGGAGAGAAAAGGGGAGGGAGAAATAATAAATAAAACGACCCTCTGTCCCTCTCAGATTTGATAGGATTTGTGTATGTGACAAAGGACTCTTTCAGTAATGAAAGAAGAGAGGCACAAAATGCCCAAGCATGGTAGGATTTGAAAGGAGGTTTGCTTCTCGTTTCTTTTCCCAGTTCCCTGGGGCTTCTCTCTCCCCAGATGAGGCCGCTGATCTGCTCTCAATTCTTTTCCAGCCACATTTAGATTAGTGAAAGATACCAAATGCCACGCCATGGGTGCCAACATTTTGCTGCATCTGCAGAGCTACAGTATTGTATACAGCAAAAGTTTCTTTAATAATGTTGTTAATGGTTTCTACTGCCTCAATAACTTGCTTTTTTGCTGCTCTGTGTAGATTTCTTTAATTCTAAAATGAGAACATAATAGCCTCATCCATTCAGTAGTGGTGGGGGAGGGAGAGAGATAGGGCTAATGCCTAAGGAAAAAATTTTGGTCAAGTGCAAGGGACCACACTGCAGTTTTTCCACAGTAAGTGTGATACATTCAATTTCTTAGCATGATTAATAACCCAGCAGGTTTGTAAGAGAGGCAGGGCATACTGAAAATGCTTTTAAAGACCTTGTCACTTTCCTGCTTGTATGCTGCCTCCTTAACTCCCACGTCCTTCCTCCAACCACTCAAACAACTGTCATACTTTCCAGTTTTCTAAATATCTCCTAACTGGTACTCCCTTGCCAGTGCTCTGAACAACTGCAGGTGAAGATCCTTTGCTTACATGTTTTTAGAGGAAGTGGGTTTGTTAGGGGTTTTGTCTAACCCTCGTGGATAAAAAACAGTAAATTAAATTGTCAACTTGAAATCAAGACCATTTTAATAACGATCTGAAAGTAGTTTCCAACTCTACATTCACGTGTTGAATTTTGTGGGTTTTCAATCACATTTTCCAGTTTGGGGTTTTTTTTTAATATGTTTTCGGTCTTCTGCTATGACAAACCCACACAGAGAAAACTGTGCATAAAGTTCTGTTAAATGAACCAAGCAAACTATAAATGGGGGAATATGTAGGGGGAAAATGGCTTTAATATTTCTGTTATAACCATTTTAGGGTTTTTTTTTTTTTAAAAGAACCAAAAGTGTCTGTCTGTCTTCCTCCCAGCCATGTCTACTCTCACCCCAAGTTAAAATTATTCAAGCCAGAAGTGCAGAATATCTTGGACTAATCGACTCAAATCTTTAATGCTTAATGCTCATTCTAAGAAAAAAATAGTTGAACCCGATGGATGTTAATTATGTTTGAAATTTAAATCAGGATAATTTAAAAAACAAAGTGTCTTGCCAAGTTGTTCTGGGGGAAGGAGTGGGAATCATTTTTAATACATTTTGTTGTGACAGTGACTATTTTTTTCATTAATAGTAATATGGCTTAATAGCTTCCTTTTTCAGTTATAATGTGGATTAATCTTATTTCACGCCTATTCTGTAAACTAATGTGAGAAGCTCACTAGAATATTCAAATTGTTCTTGTGGGGTGTGTTTTTTTTTCTTCTGTGAGCCTATTGTATTAAGCACTAATGTTAAAATAACTTAGAAAGTGTCAGTTTGTGAACTCATTTCAATAGCATATTTGTGCAATAGCAATGATTTCCTTCATCAGGGTGTCTTCTGCAAGGTAATTAACTTTGGCACTATTATGAACCCTCAGCTCTGGCCACACAACTCAAGTCATGATGTATAATCTTTTGATTAAGCATGTAGTGGCATAGGGATATTGCTTGATTATAAAACTTTAATATAGCTTAACAGGAAACAGTTTTCAGATTGGATGAATACAGTCCTTATTAGAGAGAGATGAAACAAAATGCTAGGCATAGCTGTCAGTGAAAATACTATAGATATGATGGCAAAGTGCAGATAAAGTTTACTTTTAACTTCACTAATATTGTTATTAGATTAAAACAAAATTAAGGGCAGTTAATAAATATACAATTTCAGGGTAAAATAAAGAGGTTTGTAAAATCAATTGTCTTTAATGTAGTTGTAATTGTTAAACAGTTATACTGCATGAAGCATCTGAGTAACGTTTTCCAAATATGCACATGTGGAGTGTAGTATTAAAAATACCTTTGGGGCCAGTGCCCATATGAGCGAGGTTAAAATGAACACAAGCATGATATAATTTGCAATAGATTTATGGTCTAATAAAAATTCAGTTAAACAAGTTAAAACTACATGGTCCCTCCATAATGATTTAATGTTGTGTATATCTCACATAACTGTCATATTTTCAATTGTGAGAAAGTCATAAAACTGGTGCTACATACACTCTCGTGTGATGCCAAAGTCTGTATATGGACTAATGGGAGGTCTGCGAATAAGGGCTGGGTAATTTATGCACCTACAGGGTGTGATGCACTATCCTATCTAGTAACATTGGGACTACTTACAGGGAAAATAATGAGTCTGCTTCACAGTTTTAGCTGGCTTTTAGGGCTCATACACTTAGCTCCAGAGGCCCCAGGTTTGATTCTTCCTGCAGATAACCAGGGTCTGCCTCTATTAACGCTTGCAGGATTTGCATGTATATGTTGCAAGTCAGCAACTTATTTAGAATATGATTTTTCAGAGATGCTGAGCACTTGCAACTCTAACTCAAGTCAGCAGGCACTAAAGTTCTTGAAAAGGGCTATTATTTTACTTTACTTTTACAAGCAATTGTCCAAAAAGCATCTGTCTTACACTGTACAGCCCAGATTCTCAAAACCTTGTGGGTCTAAAACGTGTTTTGTTTCAAGTGGAGTCAGCATCCTCTTGAGAACCTGGGCTCAGGTGCCATTGACACTTATTACGTCAAATGGAAGACCTGATTCTTACACACTTGTGTATTTGCTTAATTTTACTCATGAAAGCAGTCTCACTGAAGTCAATGGGAATATTTATTTGTAAAATTAAGTGTCTCTCTTCAGAAGAGATGCCATAAACATAAAACTAGTAACTTAGAAACTAATTAGACATTGTGGCAAAGCAAAAATATACCATCTCCTTTGTAACTCTGGCTGAAACATGACCATTCATTTTACAACAGATTTTGAAATTTAGCTTCATTTCAAATGAAAACAAGACTCTCAAAATTCTCCACAGAGGAAAACCACAAAGCTTCTTCCTCCCCGCCTCCCGCCACTTCCAGGTCTCAACCCCCTCCCCCCTCCCCTTCCAGGTCTGTTGAGACTCTTTTTATTTTTTTCCAATGTGGAGACTCTCTTCTTTTATAATGTATAATTTGACTTTGTTTCACATTTTTGTTTCACAACAAAAAATAAAAATGTTTCAGTCCAAAAAAGCCAAAACAAGATATTTTGCTGTCAGAACTTTGATTTTTATTGTTACAAAACAAAACTTATACACAGTTTAAATAAATCTTCTGAAAAGTTTCAATTTAAATGGAACTAATTTTTCCAACTAACTTTACTCTTTGAATTCCATGTCTTTATCAACATTCCTGCTATGTGTTTCCCCCTCTCCAAAAAGTGCCCATAAAAGTGAGCCTCACAAAATATCCTGTTTGGACAACTTTAGAATAAGAGAGGAAGCGAGTTGAAGAACCTGGGAGGCCAGGAACCTATATTTCTTCATATCAGTGGAATTGTAGCTCAGACACCCTGCTTATCACAACTATGGAAGCATATGTCAGGGAGTGAATCTACTAAACGGCTAGCACATAGATGGACCCAAGATCTTTATTTAACATAAAACCTTTTTTAAACTGAGAGGATGACATTAATTCCAGCAAAGTCTTGTATCTAAAAAATTTCTTTTGCTAAACAAATAATGAGGGTTTTTGTCGGTAAGCAAATGAATTACACAAAATATCTTGAATTAAACAGCAGCTCTGTTTACTAAATACCGTGCTTCATGTTGACACCCAATGCAGTAAAATAAACCATGTTCTGCAGTTATGAGGGCTGAGGTAAGCAAATAGAAGTGAGTAGGAAAAATCCCCATAAGTGATAGAAAGGGAGGAAAACAGCCAACACAGTGTACTCCCTCTTCTCTTGAGTCTACATAAATCATGTTGATTCCATACTGTGCGCATGCAGTAGTTGTAAAGGGGCTGGAAAGAGTGAGGTTGGGAAATTGCTACTCTATGGCATGTTTATCTCTGAAGCAGGTGGGTGTCCAATGAGCTGTGCAGTCAAGGGAGAGTGCTTCACATCATATAATTGCAGTTTGCACTATACTGTTTTTTTAGGATAGCACTAGAAAGAACTTTGTAGGACCATGTAAAGGAAATGCTGTAGCATAGCACTAAAAGATAAGTGCTAGTTAAAACTTAGGGCCCTCATTTTGAAAACAAAGTTATGTTAATCTTAAATCACAGCGCTTATGCTTCAGATGACTCATGAAGTGTCAGTTTTAAAGCCGACGGCCTTAGAAGCCCTTTTTAAAATGTTTTGTTAAATGATGTCCTTTGTAATGAAATGTCTGAAAATTTGTTTTGGAGCTGATCTGACAGTAACAGCATAGTGTGCAAAGAAGTAGGGGAGACCCTTTTAAAAAAAAAAAGTTAGAGAAGCTAAGGAGATGCCCGGATGAAGAGATGATGATGAGATATAAAGGTGCTGAAAAGCAGCACCAGAGAAAAAGAAAGCTTATGTAGTGCTGATGACTGAAGAATGTAGATACATTACAAAAAGACCCTCTAATTTTTTAAAAAAAGAGATGAAATTGTCATAAACTGGATTTTTTCCTTATTTGAAAGATTCAGGCATCCACTTTTGTATAGACTCATATTGTAATAGATTTTTTTTTCAAAGCTTCCACTTTTGTGCAGTCAAACCAGCTAGGTTTTTACACATCTGTTAATTGGTTTATTATTTAGGACAGTAGTTTCAACTTTTCAGTTGTGGACCCCTAAAATATTATGAATGGAGTTGCGGATGGACTCCTTTAGAAATTCAGCCTATGATCCACAGACCCCTACCGAAGAAGTCTTGGACTGAAAACTTGCTGAATAGAGTTCAGCATGAAACTTCATGCACCGTGAGAAAGTAGGGATATAAAAGCTTGTTTAATCAGTTAACTGGTTAAGCTGCTCCAGCCCCCAACTGTTAACGGTTAACTGGAACTGGTAAGCATCACCCATTAACCTTTCACATCCCTAAAAGGGTGCTAAATTGTGAGCTTCTATAATAACAGCTATACTTCTGGGTTTTGACCTGTGGGAGGGGTATTCACATATTTTGATTTTAAAAAACAAACAAACAAAAAAAACAAACAACAGAATGCCTTTTCTGGGGTCTGAAATTTTATTTTCATGGTCACCTTTTGTGGTTTCCTTAAACATGATTTCTAGACCCCATAGGGATGTGATGACCACAGACTGAAAACCACTGATCCACAATATAAAGACAAACGGGCCTTTGACTTCATCCCTTCTATTTTACCATTATGGATACTTCAAAGAATGTAACTTTTTTTGTTATTGTTCAGGCATAGTTTTAGGACCACATTGCACCAAGTTAAGTGAATGCAACTTTGAGTCAATGAAGTTAAGTCAAATTTTGCTAGCAGTGAACATGGCCCATAACTGCTAAGAACACAAACTAAGAAGTGGGACTGTCCCATGAAAGCTCCTCACCTAATAAAATATCTTGTTAGTCTTTGAAGTGCTACATGACTGCTTTTTTGTTTTGTTTTGTTTTGTTTTTACTAAGATGTGAAATGCATTTCACGGCTTATGTGCCATTTCAGAAAAAGAAAATTTCTCAAATATTTGTGTATGTAACATTTACATAGTATTTGGGATGATAAGAGTCTTAACTCAAACAAGTTCCCATACATTGCAGGATTCACTTTGAGCTATATGACTTGTGAGTAATATAGTCTTTCCAAATTGATGCATACAAACCTTATATTGTATGAGCATGCATTTGCAATTCATGATACTATTTTCCAGATAATCACCCAGTTCATAAATGCTCTGATTTTTTTTACATTTATGACTGCTGCATACCTCTTGCCTGACCTTTAGTAACAGGGTAACTTGCAACATACAATATTTTAGTTCCCCCAAATCTACTTTTTCTGGTGTACAGGCAGTCCCCGGGTTACGTACAAGATAGGGACTGTAGGTTTGTTCTTAAGTTGAATCTGTATGTAAGTCGGAACTGGCTGATCAGTTTCAACAGCGGCTGAATCTGGACGCCAGTTCTGACTTACATACAGATTCAACTTAAGAACCCCAGGCATCCCCAAGTCAGCTGCTGCTGAAACTGATCAGCGGCTGATTCCAGGAAGCCCGGGGCAGGAGCTTCCTGTAGTCAGCCACTGGTCAGTTTCAGCAACGGCTGACTTGGGGACGCCTGGGGCAGAGCACCCAAGCTGCTCTGCCCCAGGCGTCCTGATTCAGCCGCTGCTGAATCTGACCAGCAGTGGCTGAATCAGGACGCCTGGGGCAGAACAGCTGGGGTGCTGCCCGGTTGGTCCCGTACCGCCCAGAGCGGCGCTACGGGACCAACTGGCAGCGCCCCAGCTGCTGTACCACAGGTGTCTGGAGCAAAGCCACGGAGCACGGGGGCAGCAGGACAGCCCAGACGCGCCATGGCTGTCCACTGCCCGCGTGCTCCGCGGCTTTGCTCTGCTTTGCCCCCTCCCCGTCCCCCTGGTCTGCAGACCAGGGGGATGGGGGGGGGCAAAGCAGAGCCAAGCCGCGGAGCGCGCGATCAGCTGACAGCCCAGACCAGGCGGGGGAGGGGGGGCAAAGCAGAGCCAAGCCTCGGAGCGCGTGGGCAGCGGACAGCCCTGTCCGCTGCCCACGTGTTCCGCCGCTTTGCTTCCTCTCCCTGGTCTGCTGGAGACCAGGGAGAGGAACCCCGTTCGTAACTGCGGATCCGACATAAGTCGGATCCGCGTAACTCGGGGACTGCCTGTATATCAGCGAAGATATAGGATCCAAATGCAGGCAGTCTTCTTTTAAGTCTCTCAATGGAATTCCAGCTATTGTCTGGTGTGGGTGGATTAGCTTAGCTCTGAAGGGAACGCTCTAAATTAAGCATTCAGTATTTTGCAGATCCACTAGTGCGAGGTAAATAAGATGTTTGGACCTTTGGAGTGAATAAAATATCATTAGTCTATGTTTTAACTACTATCAAAATAAAAAGTAGAGTAGATGTACATCAGCAAGTCAGTTTTGTGACATGTTAAATCCCTCCTTTTAATTGACAATATTTGTACCAAAATAACTCCGAGATATGATCAGTTTGCAAAAACTATGAATTATGCCACTTAGTTTCTCTACTGTTCATAGCACATCTTGGCATTTTATAAGACCATACTGTCAAGATAGCAAAAACTGGGGTTAATGGTAAATGTGATATCAAGGGCCTCAACATCAGTGTTATTGTTGTGAAGAACACAGCATAAATGCCTAGATATTTAAAAGGAAAAGAACGAAACCAAGGAAAGCTGCTTCCACTATTCTACAGCACTTTTCTCTAGTAAAAAAGAATAAATTAGAACTGCTCAAAATGTGTTGAATATTTCTGACATGCTTGCATTCTTATTCATTTTTGTGTTGTTAGCATTTGTCAGGTCTTCATTTGTCAAGGTAGTTCTTGCTTTGGAAACATTGTTTCACAAGTATATTAGTGAAGGCTGATATTGAGAACTTATCATCCAACATCCTATGACTCATGGGAGAGTGTTAAGCGTGAAGTAACAGTTGTCAGTATTTTATATATTCAGTTTTGATTCACGTTAATTCTCCATAGACTTTTCTTTATACTAATTAATTCCCCATACGTTGGTCCTCAGCTGGTCATTATTTTACATGCAGTATAAGACTGGAAGGTGAGATATGACATTTTATAATGGGTCTGACATCATTGCTATTGTAACTCGACTGTGGGGATTACAGCAAGTGTATTGGAGCTATTAATTCCATTATTGCTCAGAGTGAGAATGTTTGTAACTATGGCTGGGTTTTTCTTTTATACATATTTTATAAGAAACAGTGGCTTTGATATAACCACTGGGTAGTTTAAGACTAGGAACGAAGGGTTCTACCTTTCCAGTTATACTGTTTATCTAATAATGTCCATACTTTTATTGATTAGGTTAATAACATTTTACCTGGGTTTTAGTCAGTCTTGAAGATAGGGCTCTTGCAATCTCTCTCACTATCTAATTTAACATGATAGAACAGGGTCTCTATCTTACATTTTTTGCTTTCCCATTGGATGGAGATACATGAACAGACAGACAGCAATATGAGGGAAAGGGTATTTTGGGAGACATGTCTGCTGCTCTTCCTTTCTTAACTGATGTCTTGCTAGGGTGACCATATTTGAACTTTCAAAGAAGAGGACACCCCTGAGAGGGAGTGTATCTGTATCAGTATTTACCAACTCACATTGTATTAATGCCGCATTTCTCAAACTGTGGTTCCTGACCCTCTGGGGGGGTCGCAAGCAACTTTGAGGAGGGTTGCGGTATCACAAAGTTTGAGAACCCCTGTATTAATGTGTTATATAACCCTATACTATATAACACAGTAACACAAAATGAGTTGGTAGCTACTGATACAGATAGACTCCCTCACAGGAGTGTCCTCTTTTTTGAAAGTTCAAATATGGTCACACTCTTGCTGAATCATCTTAAATTCTGTGCTTCCATCTTTTCCACTTTACAAAGAAGGATAAGTTACCCTTATTTTACAGATGCTTTAAGATCCTTAGTGTGAAGGCACTGTTTATGTTGTTAGCTATTTATGCAACCCCCTGTTTCCCCCCCCCCCCCCCCCCCCCGTGAGTATTTTTAGTTTGGATATCTGAGTAACAGAGCTTTTTGCAATCAGGCGCAGATTAATTTTTTGTAGGCCTGACAGTAAACACATTTGCAGGCCCCCACAGGGAACACTTGTAAAAAGCTGGTCAACACAAAAGTTGCCTTTGACACAGCTGCACAGGTTTTATTTACAGTATTTAGAAGTTTCAGTTGCAGATGGAAGTAGCCGCCACTAGCAGTGGTAGCCCTTGGGCAAAAAGGATACAAGTATACATATAATAAAACATAAAACAAAAAAATACAAAATAAAACAGTGGGTAAAAGCAGAACCCTGGAGCTTGCAGCTGCATTTGCTGAGGTTTGTGATGGTTCATAGTTCCTCTGGGAGTTGTGTGCCACAATGTTGAACCAGCTCCTGAGAAGTTGTCTCCCACACAAATGAGCTTTTACCCTGCTGGTAGAAAATTACCTTGTGCCTGAGGAGCAAAGTTGTAGCTCAAGATCTTCATCCTGGAGGTTTAGGCAACTTTTCAGAGATGCTGGGCCAAGGTCTTTCAACATGAAGTGAAATATGGTTACTTTAAAGAAAGTTCAAGAACTCAACAGAAAGCGCTCATGAGGACATATCGGAGAGAGTAAAGGAAACACACTCCTCTCTCTGCCTGGTTGCAATATAATAACTCCATCATACCCATCTGCATTACAAACAATTACAGGACCAATCTCACTCTTCTCATTCCCTATAAATAAGCTAAGACTCATGCAGCTGCTCTGTAAAAAGTCACAGATCATGTCAGGGCACAAATCAGGACACCCCATGTCTCTCTGACTTGGAACATTCTCCATCCCCTTGAATCCCCCTTGCTGAATGTTATGCTCAGGAGTCAGGGAGCTTGGGGCTGCACATTTGGGAAGCCAAAGGGAGGAGAGCAGACCAGACAGACTCTTAGGCTTTCAGCCCGCTTGCATAGGCCATCCATGCACCGAGGAGGTTCCCAGCAGTATGTGCCCCTGTGCCTTGCTGCCGGATGGTACCCACACAACCAGAGCATGAGGCACCTACTGATCACCGCTAGGATCACTTCCCCCTCACCAGGCTTGGGCACTGAGAAAGTTGGGAGGTCCCACCGCTCCGGGTGCCAGCTACCCTCTCTGCATCTCACCCTGTGGCACTCGTCTCAGGAGCTCAGGCATGGGGCTGATCCACAGCTCCCTGGACACTGAAGCCTTGCAGAGTCATTCCAGGTAGGGAGAGGGCCTCACTCTCCTCCCTCCGCGCACCCCTCCCCACCCCCGCAATGCTGGCTCTGCATCTGACTGCTAGTCCCAAAGTCCAGCTGAAGCCCCCCTGGAGGCACAGATGACAGCCGCCTCAACACCCGAGGCACTCAGCAGCATAGCCAAGCAGAGCTCTCAGCCTGGGCTATCCTAGTATGGGTTGCAAAATATTAAGGTAAAAAATCATGGGGAATTTCCTTTCTTGTGGCACTGAGAGCCTGGATGAACTCAGGAAGCAGAGCTATGAGACAATGGTCTCTTTAGAGTCCAAAAGGCTCCTTTTAAAAAAAAAAAAAAAAGTTAAGTTTGGATCCAATAAGTGCACTCGGCCATACTGCTACTTACAGGATACTGTACTCTGGATGGAACACATGTAGAGTAAATGGCATGTGTTAGCTTAATAATGCACATAATGTGGTTACAGTGTATATAATGGATCATAAAGAGTCTGTCAACACTTATTAAAATATCTGAAATTTCTCTTATGCTAGAAGCTTAAAGATGAGGATTTTAAAAATGAGAGGCTGAGAGGAGATTGGTGTCCATGCTCATGCAGATCATACCAGCTGTGCAGTGGAAAACTGACCACTAGAAACCTGGTCTGAAACTACAAATCTTTCTTCACATAGGAAGCCAGGCAGCCAGCAGATGTTAAAATTTTCAGTCACTTAACAATATGTGCTGTTTGAACTAGTGGCTTTGAGGGAAAAGGATAGAGCATAAACTTGAACCCATTTCAAATCCCTCGAATCATCCAATCTTCTATTCTGTTTTGATGTGACTTCTTAAATACATGGCCAAGAGTGTCGTCTTTTAATTAAAAATGAATTGAAACTATAAACACACAAGCCTTTCAAAGAATATTACGGGTTTGACCAAAATCCTTGAGACAAGAAGGTTCTGATGCAAGTCTAACACAATCCTCTTGTTCCATAATCTGCTGCAAAGTATTGCAAAAATGTTCAGATAAGGGATGATCCTGCAGGTATATTGCACAATGGGGAGAATTTCCTTGTTTTTATTTATTCAAAAGTGGGCCTCTCATAACATTTGATCTTCAAAAAGAAACAAAGAAAAAAACCCAGAGCTTTCATGCGATCCATTTTATTATGATTGCAATAGTTCTTGAAAAATTTTGTGATCCTATGAAAATTTGTAGGGCCCATGATTGGAATTTAAGTTCAAGAGACTGATTTAATTCCTAGCATTATAGTAGGCTTGGCAGAACTCTCTTTTGTTTTGTTTTTTGTAATCTGCAAATAATAGCAATGTTCTATTTTAAGTACCCTTTTTAGATTTTTATCTCTACATTTTCAGTTCAAAATTATGGGGTAGGCTGGAGTCAGACAATTTAATGAGTGTATGTTGATATTTAAAAATTTAAGGCTTGAAATCCATTAAAGCATACATTGTGAACATCACATGTCAAAATATACAAAGTAAAGAGCTTCTAATTAAACTGATACATTTTCAAGCAGCATATGTCTGTCTTTGCCTCTGTAAATTTCTATTATCGTTAAAAACATTTTTTCATAGGTTTATGGGTATATGGTGAAATTAATGTTTGGCAACATTTACTGATAAAAATCTAATCCTTCCATGTCATGCAATAACAGGCTGCATGTTCTTTGCATAAGCACACATTAGTGCTTAGTTTTGATTTCCAACTGCTATTATTTAGGCGTTTTCTTGGTGGTAAAATTAAATGAACAAACTGACTGAGAAGAGAGCCCCCAGGAGAGAAATCTTATGAAAAAAATCTTTTCCTCCTGCTTGAAGTTGAGTGGGCTACCTTTTATGAATGAAGGGAGCTAGAGCACAAGGTAGAATTGCCAACCTTACTCACTTAAGCCAGAATTACTGGCATGCTGAAAACTGGAGCAGAGTGTCTAGTCCTAACATCCAAGCAGAGATGCCAAAATGAACAAAAGAAATTATGAACTAACGAGAACATAAGGGGAACTGTGCACCTCATCATGTCTGTTTAGTCACCACGTGTTGAATAATAAAAGCGTCAGTTTATAATAGAATTTATTTTATGTGTGTTTGAGAGCAGCTACAGTGGCTGTCATATAAAAGGTAGAAATAGGAGATGGTAATAGGGTGATTGGGTTCTTTTTCAAGTGTAGAGTGACTTGGTTTGTGCTTTAGTATGTAGAATAGAAACGGTTGTATCTGTTTTATCCTTCAACCCAATTCCTGTCTGGAGTTCATCTTGTAATTTTTATACATATTGTCACATGGTTAATGAATAGTGGATGGTATAAGTCCTTTGTACGTAATATTCATGATGATCTCATTGAGCATTCATTTACACAACTGTAGGGATATATTTTTTCCACGCATAAGAATTTGTCAAACAAGCCAGCCAAATGATGTCTTTGTGGTCAACTGTTTAATGACGTGTCATGTAAGCTACATCTTACAAAAGATATATTTTATCCTTTTATGGCCAATATAGTTCAGTAGAACTGTTTGGTGTGGTTTTTTTTGTTTTGTTTATTATTAAATAAAACTACAGATTTTATCCAAAACTTGCAGTCCAATCCTGTACCTATCAAAAGTAATGACAAGCGTTGTCTTTTTATTGTGGTGGATCCGGTATCTTATTTCTGGAGAAGGAGATAACACAAAATAAACATACTTTATTGCTTTGAAAAATACTTTGTGTGAGAAGTGATCTGAAAAAGATAAATGTTCATTGTGCACCACAACAAAATGTTAAAATTTAGAAGACACTACTTAAGAACATAAACATAAGAACGGCCATACTAGCTCAGACCAAAGGTCTATCTAGCCCAGTATCCTGTCTGCTGACAATGGCCAATACTAGATGTCCCAGAGGGAGGGAACATAACAGGTAATCATCACATAATATACCTCTCTTGTCATCTGTCTCCAGAGAAAGAGAGGCTAGGGACAACATTCCTACCCATCCTGGCTAATTGCCACTGATAGACCTAACCTCCATCAATCTAGCTACCTCTTTTTTGAACCTTATTAAAGTCCTAGTCTTTACCACATCCTCTGGCAAGGAGTTCCACAGGTTGACTGTGTGCTGAGTGAAGAAAAACTTTCTTTTGTTTGTTTTAAACCTGCAGCCTATTAATTTCATTTGGTGACCCCTAGTTCTTATAATTGTGGGAATAAGAAAATAACTTTTTCTTACTCTCTTTTTCCACACCAGTCATGATTTTATAGTGCTCTGTCATATTCTCCCCCCTCCCCCCCCCATACACACCTTAGTCTCCTCTTTTCTAAGATGAAAAGTCCAAGTCTTTTTAATCTCTCTTCATAGGGGACCCATTCCAAACCCCTAATCAGTTTTGTTGCCCTTTTTTGAACCTTTTCCAAGGCCAGTATATGTGAGTATGTATATATTCATTTTTTTTTTTTAGCTGAGGCAACCACATGTATATTCAATGTTCAAGATGTGGGTGTAACATGGTTTTATATAGGGGCAAAAAAATATTTTCTGTCTTATTTTCTATGCCTTTCATAATATTCCTAATATTCTATTTTCTTTTTTGACTGTCGCTGCACATTGAGTGGATGTTTTCAGAGAACTATCCACAATGACTCCAAGATCTCCCTTGAGTACCTAAATTGTACTAAATTGTACTTGTAGCTAAATTAGTCTCCATCATATTGTATATACAGTTAGGATTATTTTTCCCAATGTGCATTACTTTACATTTATCAATATTAAATTTCATTTGCCATTTTGTTGCCTGATCACTTAGTTTGGTGAGATCTTTTTGAAGCTCTTCACAATCTGCTTTGGTCTTAACTATCTTGAGAAGTTTAGTATCCTCTGCAAATTTTGCCACATCACTGTGGGCCCCTTTCTTTAGATCATTTATAAATAAATTGAATAGGATGAGTCCCAGTATGGTCCCTTGGGGGACTACACTAGTTATCTTTCTTCACTCTGAAAATTTACCATTTACTCCTACCCTTTGATTCCTGTCTCTTTTTTTTTTAACCAGTTATCAATCCATGAGAGGACCTTCCCTCTTATCCCATGACAACTTACTTTACTTAAGAGCCTTTGGTGAGGGACCTTGTCAAAGGTTTTCTGGAAATCTGAGTATACTATATCCACTGGATCCCCCCTGTCCACATGTTTGTTGACCCCTCAAAGAACTCTACTAGATTAGTAAGGCATGACTTCCCTTTACAGAAACCATGTTGACTTTCCCTCAATTAATTATGTTCATCTACGTGTCTGACAATTTTATTCTTTGCTATAGTTTCAACTAATTTGTCTGGTACTGATGTTAGACTTCCCAGTCTGTAATTGCCTGGATCACCTCTGAAGCCCTTTTTAGATATTGGATTAAGGTACAGAAGCTGATTTAAAGGATAGGTTACAAACCACAGTTAATAGTTCCGCAATTTCACATTTAAGTACTTTCAGAACTCTTGGGCGAATGCCATCTGGTCCAAGTGACTTGTTACTGTTAACATTTATCAATTTGTTTCAAAACCTCCCCTAATGACAATTCCTCAGATTTGTCACCTAGAAAGAATGGCTCAGGTTTGGGGATCTCCCCAATATCCTCAGCCATGAAGACTGAAGCAAATAAGACACTTAGCTTCTCCAAAATGAGTTTATCATCTTTGAGTGCTCCTTTAGCATCTTGATCATCCAAGGGCCCCACTGGTTGTTTAGCAGTCTTCCTGCTTCTGATGTCCTTAAAAACATTTTACTATTACTTATTTTTTGGCTAGCTGTTCTTCAAATTCCTTTTTGGCTTTTATTATATTTTTACACTTAAGTTTATGCTCCGTTCTATTTTCCTCACTAGGATTTGACTTCCACTTTTAAAAATGTCTTTTTATCTCTCACTGCTTCTTTTATTTGGTTAAGCCATGGTGGTCCTCTTTTGGCTTTTACTGTTTGTTTGTTTTAATTTGGGGTATACATTTAAGTTGGGCCTCAATTATGGTGTCTTTGAAAAGTTTCCATGGAGCTTGCAGAGATTGATAGTAAACTTATTTTAAAGTTTAGTTTTGAGGCATAAGAATACATAGGTGTTTCCTCAATGTATTCTACCCCCAGAAGGAGGGATTACTGTAATACTCACAGGAAGTTGCACCTTTAACAACTGCCCAGAAGTGTGATCACAAGACCGTAACATGGTAAGATTCTGAACTATAATTACAAGAGTTAATTTCTATTCATTATTGCATCCTTTTTTCAAACCATGTTACAATGAGAGGGAAAATGTGTGGCTTTTTTTCTTTGATTTACTACATATGGGAATGCAATTTAAAGGCATTGTTCTGTCGTCTGAGTAAATTTATATAGGTCATATATATGTGCTCTTGTATTTAACAATTTTTATAAATGTCCAATCATTATATAAAATTATTCATGGATTTAATGTTGTTCAGTGTGCAAAGGTAAAAAAACAGTCTTGTTTTGTTCCTTGTTCTTAAAACCTATGTGATGATGCAGAGTTTCTATTTCTACTCGCTTAGGAAGACTTGTATGTGAGCAGTCTGGTCACCCCAAACTTGTGACAGTAAAAACTTTCTTATAGTGCCATTGAATTATTAATATACAATACTAGTTTTGGCTGAGAAAATGTGCAGAGGAAATACCAGTCAAACCGCATAGCAGATTTAAGTTAGTTTAGGATTGCTTAAATGGTAAAATCACATGGAAAGTGATTTGTATAACCATCTACAGAAAAAAGTGCCACTTTAAAGAATGTCACCTACAATCATGAGCATTTTATTTTATTTTAGATTTTCTTTTACTGTTCACATTGTGTTTTTTTTCTTTAACTTAGCTAGTATAACTGGGGTCTGTTTCTAGAATGAAGAAGAGTTTTTATTTTATTAGAGGTCTGTTACGGGGTTCTTCCTGTAAAATAGTGCTTTTCTTTTTAACTTTTAGCAAATTAAACAGGCTTTTTCAGACACATCCTCTGTTACAAGTTGTCTTAGCTTACTGAAGCTGATGAGACTCTAACAGTTATTTCCAGCTGAGGATCTGAGCTATCGTTGGTGTACTTGAAGTTTTTCTTGCTGTATTTTAAAATGTCTTGATATTTAAAAGGGTGGATAACATGCCAAAGTCAGTATAAAGTGACTAACTTTATACCGGAAACATTGGTTTTTTGGTTTTTTTTCATATTGTGTAGCACATAATCTTGGCATTTTGCACAAAGCAGTTTTCTTACAGAATACAGTAATATAAACTGAGGAAACAATTTAGTAACACCGTGACTGAATAAAATAAGACGATACATCTAAGAAAATACAACATCTACCAATAGAAGCATTGTGTGTTCTATTTATGTACCTGTGATAGTTTGAATCTTCACATTTGTTACTGAATGTGACATTTAAAGTGGCTTACTAAGTATCCTATTTAATAACTAACAAGCATGTAGCACCAATGTCCCTAATTGTGAATAACAGTACAGTAATATATCAACATTTTAACAGATTATTTGCAGCAGGGCTGACAGCCACAGTGGGCCTGGGGGCAAGGTGTGTGGGGGCTGCTCCATGCCCCTGGGTGGGCAGAACCTTGGGCAGAAGGTGAGGGGCCAAAGGCAGTCAGTCCTTAGTGTTGCCCCAAATGTGGTGCTGACCCCCCAGCCCTCAGACTGTGCAGAGCAGTGTTCCTGTGGCAATTCAAAGGGGCAGCAGCTGGGAGCTCCAGGCTCCTTTGAAAAGCTGGGCCTCGGGGTAATTGTCCCCTTTGCCCACTTCTTCCAACTCCTTGCCCCCATTGAAGGCCTGGGTCAGTTATAAGAGGCTACAGAACCTGCTGTTGCAGAGAACCTTGGGTAGAAAGAGATCCTACAGGCATGGGTAGTTGTTATTCTATGCCTACTTCCTAGTTGTTCCTCATACCTCCCATAAAAAGTGATTTGGAGAAAGCTGTGCTGAATCAGTGCTGTTCCTCAGGGGCTTGCTTGCTCCTTTGCTCCCTATTTGTACCCAATAATTAAAGATCCTCTTTCATTCCCAGAGCACTCAGGCAGGCATGAAAGGAAGCAGCTGTAGGGAAGAGCATGTTTGACTTGGCTTTGGTTTTGTGGGAGAGAGAAGGGATAAATCAATATTATTTTCTATCCCACCGAAGGACTTCCTCTATATCTCCATTCTTTTCTGGTTATTGCTGCCACTGCTTTTCCCTCCCATTCCCCACTATTAATTTTGACAAATTCATTGTGTCCTGATTGAGCCCCACACCGTTTAGTTGTAGCAAGTCTGTTTCTGTCCTTGCCCCCTTCTTGCCCGTCCACTTCACCTTTCCCTAATCAGCTGGTCTCTTAATATAAAGTTCTGCCAATTAGCCTTCGTCATAATACTGTAGAACAGTGATGGGCAACCTAGGCTAATGAGTGGGCTGTATGAGTGACTCTTTTCCATCTCAGTGGGCCGCAAGGCTGTCTTGGTTACGACAATCTCTCAGGAAAGGGTAGTTTTTACTAACTGTTGTTTTGTACCTAGAATTGTTAGGCTGTGCTGACTGAACCGTAGCAGTATTTTTCATTTTTCTCACTTGATATCATTAACAAAGTTTCAGAGGTAGGAAATCTTAAAATTGCTCAAATACTCAGCTTTGGATACTTACCAGTAGTGAAAGAGTCAACATTGGCAATTTGAAATGATCATGAACTCACGGGGGAGGGGGGGGAGGGAGGGAATTGTTTTGTTTTTAACATTTGTTATTAGCTCAGAATATCTGCTTTCATTTTTCTTAAGTTTTTAGCTGTAATGCATGTGTTGAAATGTCTCTCTACAATCATCACAATTACTATAATACCAGAAGATTTTTTTTTAATTCTTAAAATATTACTTTTGTGGGGCCTGACTCATGACTATGAATGCTTGCAGTACTGAAGATGGCGTTTATTTAAAGTCAGATCTTTTAGATTTTAGCATTTGCTACTCAGTCTTACATAAACTGCCAGCTAAAAGCTCAGCTTCTTTTTTTTTTTCTTCTTCTTACTGAGCAATGAACCTTTCTCTATCACCTTCTAGTAAAGGATTCACAGTGTTCAAATTGTATTAAAGTCAAGTTCTGCCAGTTTTGGGTTTAGGTATGTTTAGCATATAATGTACATTTTCAACATACTCTGGAGCACTGGCTTCTAGATTCGTTTTTGTCGCATGCTTGACTTATATAGTGCTCTGAAAATGCCTGTGCATAAAGTGATGTCATGGAGGTTGAGCCTACAAATATTTTTGTTAATGCTGGCAGATGGCCATGGCCAATGTAGTGCTTTCTCTGTAAATAGCTGTTACTCTATGGCAAACCAGTAGCTTAAAAAGAGTGGATAAGGTCAGGGGCACTGCTGCATGTCAATCAAGAGCAGGGGAGCAAACCCAAGTGCATTATTTACAAGAAAATAGGTGTTTCTCCATTGGCTCAGAAGGTTGCTCTTGCTTTCCCCATGAATAAAAATATGTACACTCCTGCACTGAAGCAGGAAAAAATCTGAAGTTTTAAATCGTCCAAAATGTGTTTGTGCACACTAGCTGGAACGTGTATATAACTCAAATAGTCAGAAATGTGCTTTGGCTATTATTTTGCTGAATCAAATATGTTAAAAGTGACAAATGACTCTCAATTTGAAGTAGATTTTTTAAAAAATTCAGACCAAAAAAAAGGAGGGTTCAGTGTGTGTCTCTCTCTCTAAGAAAAAGCCTCCCACCACTACCAACATAGGGGCTTGTTATTAGAAGACGTGCAGAAACTATGCCTAGTCAGTGCACAAGGAAACAGTGTCAATGGAGGTCCCTTTGTCACTGGGCTTATTTGAATGTTCTTCATTGGTTTTATGTCGCTCTCTGGGTGTACAGATGGGAGAATTGTCCTCTTAAAAAGAAATGAACAGGGTTCTGTTACATATCCCCCCGCTACCAGTAATCAGTAGAAGATACAAAAAAAGTACTGGGCAGTTTGCCTTCTGAGTGTGCCCAGCAAGCTAACAGTTTTGTTCCACCAGCCAGCTGCAGTACTTGAGTAGTATTAATAGGCTACATTTGTTCCTGAAAACAGGATTTTTGCCATAGATAACTTAAATGCAAGCAGAATTGAGCCTTTTTGCATTTGGAGTAATAGACCTGAACAACTTTAAGGCACGTAGTTAATGTTCAAAAGATATTAGGTTAGTGTTTGTTTCAACATTTTTCCTTAATTTCCTGGAGCTTGGATTTTAATTTTCTGAAGAAGACTCAATTGCAGTTTTTCACTGTTGTATTTAGGAAATGCCATGTTATTTAGCTGGTCCTTTTGTGGTGCTGGGTACTCTTGGTGCCTTTTTAACTTCAATGAGGCATTTAGCATCTTGTGTAGGGAAAGGCAAGGAAGGCAGAATCTTTAATTCCAGCCTCGGCTGGGATTTCCATTTGCGTATTTTAATTTTGCAAAACTTTCCCTTAGTTTTGCTGGATGGACTCTTGGATCGGGGCCTTAGACCATAAGTATCCTACTTTCATGCTTGCTCTGTATTTTTAGCTGCAATGGCACCTTTCTTCAGATTTGGTTTGCACACTGGGTATGCTATGATCTTGCCAACTAAAATAATCCCCTTGGTACAGAAGGAAAACCAAAAGAGAGATTCCCCATCTATTCCTGAAATTTAATGAATGGGTGGGAGAACCCAGCATTTCAAAAACATATATTTTTTGTTGTAGTCTTTGGGGTGAATGAATTGCTTGTTACCTTACAAGTTTCTGGAGGTAGTCTGGTTTCTTCGCTTTCTTTCACTGAAGTGGTGTTTTGTGGGCTAAAAATTAAGCCCATTTTTTCTCACTTGGGCCTTGTCTGCATGGGACAGTTCTAACAGTTTTAAAACAAATCTGTTTTATACACTGATCTAGTTAAACCAGTGCAAAAGCCTGTGTCAGTATTTATATTTAAGGTTGAGCTGCTAATTTTGATTTAGTTTAAAGTTATTTGGGAAAATATTTAACTAGCCTTAAAAAAACCCCTCTCTTATAGACAAGGAAGTATCCACACAAGTGTTTCCACCAGTGAAGCTAATCAGTTTAAATTTTGGTCTTACTTACAACCAATATTGACAAGAATCCCTGTAAAATAAATCAGTTAGTTGCAGCCACTTACTATATGTGAGCTGCTCTGTCATTCATTGCTGTAAGTCTTTTGCTTTAGAGTAGTGATGGGCAACCTGTGGCCCACAGGCACATACAGCTCGTCAGAGTACACTTCTGGCAGGCTGCCAGACAGGTTGTTTACCTTTGGTCTGCAAGTACAGCCACCCACAGCTCCCTGTGGCCATGTGCTGGCTGCCGCTTCTTGCCATGCCCATTGGCCAAGAAAGGTGAACCATGGCCAATGGGAGCTGCGGGCAGCCATTTTTATGGACACAAGGTAAACTAGCCACCAGTGGCTTGTCCTAATGAGCTTGTGAGAGCCATGGGGCACAGGTTGCTCACCACTGCTTTAGCGCAAGATCGGCTACACTCAAGGGCTACGTCTACACTGGCCCCTTTTCCGGAAGGGGCATGTAAATTTCACCAGTCGTCGTAGGGAAATCCGCGGGGGATTTAAATATCCCCCGCGGCATTTAAATAAAAATGTCCGCCGCTTTTTTCCGGCTTTTAAAAAAGCCGGAAAAGAGCGTCTACACTGGCCCCGATCCTCCGGAAAAAGTGCCCTTTTCCGGAGGGTCTTATTCCTACTTTGAAGTCTTATTCCTACTTCAAAGTAGGAATAAGACCCTCCGGAAAAGGGCACTTTTTCCGGAGGATCGGGGCCAGTGTAGACGCTCTTTTCCGGCTTTTTTAAAAGCCGGAAAAAAGCGGCGGACATTTTTATTTAAATGCCGCGGGGGATATTTAAATCCCCCGCGGATTTCCCTACGACGACTGGTGAAATTTACATGCCCCTTCCGGAAAAGGGGCCAGTGTAGACGTAGCCAAGGTTAATCTGTGCTACAGTCTTGTATCTTTGTAGCTTGTTTCATGTGCAGCTGTGGGAAGGGGATAGACAAGCACAGCTTTGCTAGTATAAAGCTGCAGTAACATTGCCAGTTGTGTAGCAGTTTAGTATGCAAGTGTTCTTATATTAATAAAGCATTCTTAGTGTAGACATTTCTCTTCATTAAGGGGAAGTAAATGTCATTACTTACGTAATTTTTTGTTTGGTTTGGTTTGGTTTTTTGCTTCTGCTGTAGAAAGAATAGAAGTGCTGATATAACATTGGGAGAGAGTTTATTGTGTTTTAAAACTTGAATAAGCTCCTGTGTTGGTGTTTAGTTTTTTTTAAATATACTCAAAACACTGTAGAGAAGAATTCAGAACACACGTATACCCTCATCTGTCTGCTTCAGATACGGACATCAGCAGCATTCAGAAATAGCTCTGGGCAGTAAAAGCATTCTGGGGATCGACATGCCTACATGTCTACCAAGTATCTCAATTTGATTAAAATAGACCCTTGCTATGACAATACTAGATATAGAAATGGTGAAAGCTAGCAGTGTTTATTCAGGCCAGATCTGCAACCACAAAACATGTAGGAATGTTGAAATAGGAGAGTGTGGGTGGAGGGATAGATACTGATAAACTTTGCTTCTCTGACCACAGCAGCGTAGAGTTGCACAAAATCATGGATTATGGCCAATCTGAAGATTCTTATTTTAATATGAAATATACCTGATAGATAAGTCCTGCTTACATCAGTGGTTTATTTTCCTTTGCTGGAGGTACAGCTCACAATGTGATGGAACTTGGTCATGTACTATCCAGGCATCTGCAGGTTAACTATGATTATGCATACACACAAGTAGAACCAATATACATTGTCTTTCAGGTGGCTTGGCTGTAAACTTTGGGACCAGGTTTATAGTCTTTCTTCATATGCTATGTGAAAAATCTCAAAATAAAAGTGATAAGTAAAATTTAGGTCGAATATTAGAAAAATGGAAGCACTGCCACTCAGGAGTCTTAAAATTTGATTGGAGTAAGCATTAATAAAACTGAATTACAAGAATAATTTAGCATAGGGACATGGATTAAATGACCCATACATTTCTATGATATGATTTAGGGATGTGAATGGGCAACTGTTACATGTGGTAAGCATCACCCTTACTGGTTGATACGGGTACTAGTTAACTGGTACTTGGGAGCAGCCCCCTGCCAGTGGTGCACTGCAGGTGGAGGGCTGCTCCAGCCATTTGGGATTGGTAGTTGACCTCTCTATGCAGTCCGGGGGCGAGAGCGAGCCACCCACGTGAAGGCCCCAGGAGCAGAAGCCAGCCCCCCTGTACATGGGGGGGAGGGAAGCAGCAGTCTAGCGTGAGGAAGGTATATGGCAGCAGGATCCCAGTTAACTGGTTAGACCTAAGGTTTAATCCATTAACTGGGATTTCACATCCCTAATATGATTATTGTAGATGATACTACTAGCATTGCTGCTGCTGCTGCTGCTTCTTTTTTTAATTAATGCTGCTATTATAAGACTCAACCCTGGACAATCAAGATTTGAAAGGAGCACTCAAAGACGATAAAGCCATTGCAGAGAAACTAAATGAATTCTTTGCTTTGATCTTCACGGCTGAGGATCTTAGCTTCCCAAACCTGAGCCATTCTTTTTAGGTGACAAATCTGAGGAATTGTCCCAGATTGAGGTGTCATCAGAGGAGGTTTTGAAACAAACTGATAAACTAAACAGTAACAAGTCACTGGGACCAGATGGCATTCACTCAAAAGTTCTGAAAACTCAAATAAGAAATTGCGGAATTATTAACTGTGCTTTGTAAACTGTCTTTTAAATCAGCTTCTGTACCTAATGACTGGAAGATAGTTAATGTGACACCAATATTTAAAAAGGGCTCTATAGGTGATCCTGGCAATTACGGACTGGTAAGTCTAATGTCAGTACTTGGCAAATTAGTTGAAACTATAGTAAAGCGTAAAATTGTCAGACACATAGATGAACATTATTTGTTGGGGAATAGTCAACATGGTTTCTGTAAAGGGAAATCATGCCTTACTAATCTTCTAAAGTTCTTTGAGGGGATCAACAAACACGTGGGCAAGGAGGATCCAGTAGATATAGTGTATTTAAATTTCCAGAAAGCCTTTGACAAGGTCCTTCACCAACAGGCCCGGCCAAAGAGTTTGTGGGGCCAAGACAGCATGTTGTGGTTGGCTGCACTGTTTGGCAGGGCAACTCCTAGCCATGGCAACGAGCGAGCAGTCAGGCGGGTGGGTGCTGGGCAGCACGGGGCCCAAGGCAACCACCTTGCTCACCTTTTCCTAAGACCAGGCCTGCTCTCCAAAGGCTCTTAAGTGAAGTAAGTAGTTATGGTACAAGAGAGAAAGTCCTTTTTTAACTAACTGGTTAAAAAACAGGGTAGGAATAAATGGTGAGTTTTCAGAGTGGAGAGATGTAACTAGTGGGGTTCCCCACGGGTCCTTAGTGAGGTGGCAAAATTTGCAGATACTAACTTGCTCAAGATGGTTAAGAGCAAAGCAGATTGTGAAGAGCTTCAAAAAGATCTTACCAAACTGAGGGTATGTCTACACTTGCACCCTAGTTCATACTAGGAATGCAAATGCAGGCATTTGAAATTGCAAATGAAGCGGGGATTTAAATATCCCGCGCTTCATTAGCAAGATCTCGCCGGCGTGCTAGTTCGAATCACTGCTGATTCGAACCAAGAAGTGCGCGCTGGGATGCGTTAGTACAAACAAAACCCCTTGGTTCAAACTAACGTTACTCCTCATTTGAGGCGTAACGTTAATTTGAACCAAAGAGTTTGGTTCGAACTAACTCGCCCCAGTGCGCATTTCCTGGTTCGAATCAGCGGTGATTCGAACTAGCGCGCCGGCAAGATCTTGTTAATGAAGCATGGCATATTTAAATCCCTGCTTCATTAGCAATTTCAAATGCCTGCATTTGCATCCCTAATCCAAACTAGGGTGCAAGTTTAGACATACTCTAAGTGATTGAGCAACAAAATATCAAATACAGTAAAACTCCATTAGTCCGGCATCCAGTGCTCTGGGACTCCTGATGGTCCGGCACCATCAGGAACCCAGAAGTGCTGGGGCAGCCGGACAGGCTTCCCCCATTCAGCTGCTGCTGAAACTGACCAGCAGCTGAATCGGGGAAGCCGGGAGCAGAGCAGCTGGGGTGCTGCCGGGTTGGTCCCGCAGCCCCGGCAGCACCCCAGCTGCTCTTGGGGATGCCTAGGGCAGAGCAGCTGGAGTGCTGCCGGGTTGGTCTGGTAGCGCTGCCCCTCGGGGCTGCAGGCCCAACCCGGCAGGACCCCAGCTGCTCTGCCCCAGGGGTCCCCGATTCAGCCGCCGCTGAAACAGATCAGCGGCTGATTCCAGGAAGCCCGGGGCAGAGCAGCTCTGTTCTGTTTCAGCAGCGGCTGAATCGGGGACCCCTGGGGCAGAGCAGCTGGGGTCCTGCCGGGTTGGTCCCGCAGCCCCGAGGGGCAGCACTACCAGACAAACCTGGCAGCACTCCAGCTGCTCTGCCCCAGGAGTCCCCAAGAGCAGCTGGGGTGCTGCCGGGTTGGTCCCGCAGCCCCAAGGGGCAGCGCTACCAGACCAACCCGGCAGCACCCCAGCTGCTCTATTGCAGGCATCCCCGATTCAGCTGCTGCTGAAACTGACCAGCAACAGCTGAATCAGGGACACCTGGGGCAGAGCCTGACTATCCTAAGGGGGGGGCTATGAGGGGTCTGGGGTGGCATCCCCTCCCACCCCACTCCAGACCCCTCATAGCCCCCCCTTCTGATAATCCGTCATATCTGATAATCCGGCACCCCCTGGGTCCTAAAGGTGCTGGATTATCGGAAGTTTACTGTAACATTTAATGTTGATAAATGTAAAGTAATGCACATTGGGGAAAAAATAATCCAAACTATACATACAATATGATGCAGACTAATTTAGCTATAACTACTCAAGAGAGAGATCTTGGTGTCATTGTGGATAGTTCTCTGAGAACATCCACTCAGGCTATGTCTACATTACGAGTTTTTTCGGCAGAAAATATGCTAATGATGTTGTGACTTATGCTAATCAATCCCACAGGAACACCTGCCGAAAAAACTTGTAGACATAGCCTCAGTGTGCAGCGGTAGTCAAAAAAGCAAACAAAGTTAGGACTCATTAAAAAAGGAATCAAGAATGAGACAGAGAACAACTTATTGCCTCTATATAAAACCATGGAACACCCACATATTGAGTACTGTGTACAGATGTGGTCATCTCATCTAAAAAAAATATATTTGCATTGGAAAAGGTTCAGAAAAAGGCAACAAAAAATATTAAGGGTTTGGAATGGGTCTCATATGAAGAAAGTTTAAAAAGACATGGACTTTTCATCTTAGAAAAGAGGAGACTAATGTGGGATGATATAGAGGTCTATAAAATCATGACTGATGGTCTTTCTTCACACATTGTCAACCTGTGGAGCTCCTTGTCAGAGGATGCTGTGGAGATCAGGACTTTAACAGGTTTCAAAAAAGAACTATATAAATTCATGGAGGTTAGGTCCATCAATGAGTATTAGCCAGGATGGGTAGGAACGGTGTCCCTAGCTTTTGCTTTCCAGAGGCTGGAAGTGGATGACAGGAGAGGGATCACGTGATGATTCCCAGTTCTTTTCCCTCCCTCTGGAACATCTGGCATTGGCCACTATTGAGAGAACAGGATACTGGGCTAGATGGACCTTCGGTCTGACCCAGTATGGCCATTCTTATGACTTGATTGTTTGATGTGAAATCATGTGCAGCATGTCTTCCTGAGGCATCTTTATTTTACTTATTTTTGCTCTTGAAATACAGCCAAAATGGTCAGCTGTTTCCAAGAATGAGATTAGAGAAAAACACATTTTTGTCCATGTTCATGTTCAGTTTTGATAATCTTATTTCTTTGAACAGCTCCTATGTGCCCCTTGGCAAGGGGTGGCCTTTATATAGGGTTGCCAACTTCCTACTGGCACAAAATCAAATAACCTAGCCCCACCCCTTCTCAGAGGCCCTGCTACCCACTCACTTTTCCTCCTCCATCAGTGGTTTGCTGTCCCTCACCTGCACTGGGATAGGGCAGGATGTTGGGGCTATAAATGGGGGTTCAGGCTCTGGGTACAGGAGGGGGCTCCAGTCTGGGGCAGGTAGTTGGGGTGCAGGAGTTAGGGAGACTCCAGCTGGGGGTGTAAACTCTGGAGTGGGGTTGGGGATGTGGGGTTTGATGTACAGGCAGGGACTACAGTCTGGGGGTGGAGGTGAAGGATTCGGAATGCAGGAGGGGGCAGTGGGTTGAGACATGGGATTAGGGTACGGGGGGGTGAGGGCTGTGGGATGGGGCTGGAATGGGGTAGGAGATTGAGGTACAGGGGGTGAAGGCTGGGGATGCAGTCTGTGGGCTGGAATGGGCTCAGGGATGAGGCGTTTGGGATACAAGAGCAGGCTGTGTTTGGGAAGGGTCTCAGGCTTGGGGGTTGGCATGCAAGGAGAGGTGGATGCTCTGAACTAGGAACCAATGGGAGTGCGGAGCTGGTGCTCAAGGTGGTGGTCCTCCTGCCTAGGAGCTGGAACTCTTGGCCACTGCCAGGATGCAGTGAAGTACCAGGACAGATGGGAATAGTCTGCCTCCGCTCCACAGCACCTCTGACTGGACTTTTAATGGCCCATTCGGCAGTGCTGTTGACCAGAGATGCCAGGATCACTTTTTTACCAGGTGTTCCAATTGAAAACTGGACACCCAGTCAACCTTCTTCTATGTCAAGGGTGTGCTGTTTGCTATCTTTGTGAAAATCTGCCCAAATTTAGCTGTGTTGTATGCCTTTGAAAAATGCACTTAGCACATGCACAGTGAGATTTGCTAGATCTTCATCCCTAATTTCCCTGAAGATTTTGCCAACTCTAAATAATCTCCATCCTGGGGCCGAGGACTTTCCCTTGGCTGCTGCTGGCACTGATACTGAGAGCAGGAAATCGGTATCTCTCACGCGACCTAATGCAGAAGCAGAGGGGACAAGAACTTGAGTCTACCTGACAGTGATGGTGGCAGGGAGAGTAGACTCAAACAAGTAGCCTGAGGATGGAAAAGACACTAGAATTGGATGCTATCTGAGGTGAGAATGAATCCATCTGATTAACCATGAAGGTGTTGCTACATATTTGTACTCCTATTTTTTCAGTTTGCTGTCTTAAAAAACAGAAGAGTGTATTAAAAAAGTATTAAAAAAAACATGATTAAGATTGCAAAGTAAGGAAGAAATTAGAAATGCCAGAATTAAGGTTGTCCATTCATCCTTTATTTAGCCCTGCTGTGCACATGCATTATGATACAAATTTAATGACAAGCTGTTTTTTCTGTAGGACACCTGCCTCATTCATTGTACAAGATAGATGGCGCTCAGTTAGTGAACAACTATCAAATATTTTTTCTCTGCATTCAAAGTGTTGCCCCAACCTTATTTACTCAACTCTATTCAAACCCTTCTCTGAAGACAGAGCTATTAATTTCTTTATGGTTTTTTTATGGTGTTCATCGCTACACTATTTGAATAATTTGCAAACATTAATGAATTCAAGTTCTGAACACTACTGTGAGGAGAGGGGAGCTACTATCCCCATTTTAAAATTGGGAATCTGATGGTTGAAAGGATCTGCTAGTTTTTTAATCTGCCCAATTTGAGGCCCATAAGACTTTTTTTTTCAGCATTCTTAACACTGTATAATACCTTATGTTCCGAGCACAAGCTCCTGTTGACTTTAGATGTGTCTGTGAGTACTTAGCATTGCTCCAAATCAAACATGAGCACTGTGGCAGAGACGGGTAGATTTCCATATTCCAGTATCACATTCAGCTTCCTCAGCTATGAGACACTCCTTTCTCTTCCTGCAGTCTCTTGCAACTTTTACTTCATACTTCCTTTGTTCTGCAACAGGCAAAGCATGGGGCCTGCAGAAAAGGCTCTTTCGCTATAGAACCTGGATTTATCCCCGGAACAGTGCCTCGTGTGCATTGAATAAGGCAGGGTTCATGTGCATGTAATGATCTGTGATCATGCAGTTAAAGCCTGTTCTAATGCAGTCGGCACCAGGGGGGCAAATCATGGTTGCACAGGAAGCCTTAATTCTGACACTTCTTAACTTCTGAGTGCTTAACTTTGCAAAGTTAATGTCTACAGTCAACCTGTGAAACTCCTTGATAGAGGATGCGGTGAAGGCTAGAACTTTAACAGGGTTAAGAAAAGAGCTAGGTAGATTCATGGAGGTTAGGCCCATCAATGGCCATTAGCCCAGATAGATAGAAATGGTATCCTTAGTCTCTTTTTCTCTGGAAATGGGTGAAAGGGGAGGGATCATGTGAGGATTACCTATTGTGATCCCTCCCTCTAGGGCATCTGGTCAGCAGACAGGATACTGGGCTAGATGGACCTTTGGTCTGACCCAGTATGGCCTTTCTTATGTTCTTCTAACACTGGTTTTGTGTGTGTGTGTGTGAATAATTACATCACATTAAAATAACCGTGCAAAAAAGAAAGGGGAAAATGTAAAGTAAGGTTTTATATTGCTTATTGTATGAGGTAATGCACTAGACAGAGGCATAGGTCTTGGCACTAATTTTTGATGCAAGTGGGCGGGTGTGAAACCTTAACATTTGCTGTTGCATTCACTAATTGTGACAAACATGACAAACTAGCCTCTGTGTGATTAGAGCCATTTGTGGGCAACAGGTGTAATCTATTCAGAATGGAAATTTAGTTGTTTTTTTCTGTTTGTGGGTGTTTGTGGACGTTTCTCTGCACTCCTTCTGAAGAGGCAGGA